>NC_138584.1:21221139-21714441 GCF_964289735.1 Phaethon aethereus
AATTTCATATGTTATTAGTCATTACAGCTGTATATAGTCTGCAACGTGTTTGCATCACTTTTGTATATACATTTCAATATGTTAAAAGAATGTTGAGTTCAAAATCTCATCCTTAAATGATTATGCAGCAGAATTAAGGCCAGCTGTTTAACCCTTATTTATTTCCCAGGATGTTTGCACTATGATAGAGTCTTTAATTACCCTGTGATACATTGGTTTATTTCCACAGCCCTCTCTTTCATTAATCCGTTGGATAAATTCTACACAATTTTACATATTGTCTAATGTTCAGTAGGTATTTTCATATTTTATTACTGCACACTGTCCGGACTTGCTCTGAAGACAAATTTGCTGTATCCTTAGGAAGATTTATATGGCTGTCTTCAGTGCAGTGTTTGAGTGATACTTTAATATTAACTTACCCTCCCAGCATTGCTCTGACATCTGTATAGTCAGTTAGGAGCTCTGTCTGATGCTGATTTTTCAGTGTAATCACTATTACATAGCATCACAGATGTTCAGAATAGAATTACAATACAAATTGTTTAAGGTTCAGCACTTTAATAGACCAGTTCCTAACTTCTCAATGGTGATATCACAGTCTCATTGTTCTTGATAACAGCTTGTGTACATGTACTCTTCCTAATGGTGAGCTACTTAATTTAGATTTGCTCTTAAAGAGCAAACAGCCTCCATCATGCAATAGCGTTTTGACAACAAGCAGAGTTCCTGAACAAAACTAAAACCTTTGGATTCACAACATTTGCACAAAATGACTGATTTCTAACAATACAAGATTGTCATTCTGTATATGTATCATCATTAGTGTGGAATGAGATACATGCTCGGTTATTTAGGTTTCGCCTACACTTACTATAGCAGACTACAGGAATTCTAGACTACAGTCCTAACTTGGCAAGAAAGCACATTCTAATGGGTGTTGGCATACCCACCCTGTTCAAACTTCAACATCACCTGCTGCTAAGATGTCTTATAAGAACAGTGGTTCTTTTCAAACATAACTGGAAAATAGGAATAGTTATAAATAGGGCTGAGTTCTGCTGGAGTCAGGAAGGAACTAGAAGGAGTGGCAGGGTATAGATTTGGGATTGAAGAGAAGATGGCAGGGTACTTCTCAGAAGAGATGACCCCAAGTCAGAAATTTCTGCTTCTACAGAAATTGCAACTACTGATTGTGTTAACCTTCTTGTCCTTGGGACTGTGAAAGGTTGATCAGCCCTAAAGTAGAACTATTCCTCTTCCATCCTTTAAATTTTGATGCTTTTTGTAACTCTGTCCTACCTACTGATGCCATAAACTCTTTTATCTTTGACTTTCTTTTCCATTTTCCCCGATCCACAATCCCACATTTTCAACCAAGCTGCAGTCTCTTTTTCAAGACTGTTCTACACTTTGGATTCCTCAAGTACCTTCCTCCCACCCTTCCTCCCTACAGTCTACCCTGGCCATGTCCCCTGTCCTCTTTTAACAGCTCTTCATCAGACACTGATCTGTCACCTATCTGCCCTCCTGGACATCTGCTATATTTTCCCAATGAAGCCACCTAATATAAGCCTTTAAAACATAAATATTTGAAGTTTAGAGGTTTTAAGAAATTAAAACATGAACACTATCTGCACGCAGCACTGTAAGTCTCACTTGTGCTGTACAATTTTTACAGAGTTAAGTATATGCATCATTTTTACATGAGTGAACTGCTATTGACTTCAGGTGATCATTCATTTAACCTCAAATACACATTATATTGCTTCTGTAAAGGTAGGGAGAAGAAAGGAATTTCAATTGGCTTCGATGGGTCCAGCTCTTGTTTATCTGAGGTCATGATCCTGAAAAATGTTAGCCATGTAGTCTACATGTTAAAAATTCAGCTGAGTTGTTCAAAGGTCTTTTGTAGTTGCCTGAATGCTCATTGTTTTCTCAGAGCACATCGTTGGAATAATCACTTGTGTTTTATGATTTTTCTTGCCTAGAACTGAAATGTTTTATTTATATAAGACATTCTGTATATTTGCATTGCCCATTTTTTTTAATATACCATACTTAATTTTATATGTTCTAGACCTGCATATGCAAGCCTGATTTGTATATTTAATGGTCCTTTATGAAACAGGCATTGAAATCCTTAGCCTAATAGATACATTTGATTTATTAAACAATGTCTGTGCTGACTGCAATATGGAAAAAGTATATATGAAGTCAAACACTGTGGTTTTGCAATATTAAAATTGCAAACAATTTCCTTGTATGAAATTTAAAGAAAATGTAGCAAATAAAAATGAATAATAGGCCAATTTCAGGGTGTTTTATAGTTGTAAACATATGATGTACAGGTAAATCTGAGGTGTCGTTAATTCATTATTTATGAATGTGAAATTTATACTCTTGACTTTATGTATATTAAAGATATACTTTTGTTTGCTCTGAGTCATATTTGTTGTACCTTTTCATGTCAAAACAGCAGAAGGTCTTCTACTTTCTTCTGAATTTCTACTAAATAATTAGTTTGAAAATATGTTTCTCAAAAAGATCTTGACTTAGTATTAAATATGAATATTTGACACAATCTTTTCTTGCTTGGAGTTTGGCTGTCCTCTCAGCCTGTAAAGGAAATGTTAATACAGGAACTGGAGCAACTTTCCAGCATTCCTAATAGATAACCATCACCTACCACTAGTTAGGAACTGTTCAAGAGGTCAAAAAATCGGTATCTTAAGACATAAATGGATGGTTTTGTTTGCCTCTATTCCACCTCTTGATATGTTATATATTTCTTCCTTTTCATACAGCATATATTGTAGGCATTTCAAAGTAATATGGTACAGATTAGCTATGTTATGATGAGATTCAGGAGAACAATATTAACAGAGTCATAAGCTGATTTTCTGCTGTTAATTCACATTCTCATTTTATAGTTTTATTTTGTTTTCTATTTGAGCAGCTGTGAAGAGGAGAATTGTTCTGATGGAAATATGTTTGAGTTCTCAGATGCTAGTAGGTAACTAATAATTTGTCATATCAAGTGGATAGGATATGTAACATGGTAGCTATCCCCAGAAATTTAGTGGCACCGTTTGTGGTTAAAATTATTTTAGTTGACAGAAGACATTACAAAAGGAAATTCTTAGCAAGAAAGCCATAAAAGCATTACCTTGAAAGTGGCTTCTTTTATGCTGCAGAACCACTCATCATTCAAGTGTATATTTATTAGAAATGCCATAGGTTAGAGAAAGAATAGAAGAAAATTAAAAAGAGAAAATGACCCATACCAGGATTTGGATACTAAACCTTTAAGTGGAAACTGAAATGAAGGTACCAGGCTACAAAATCCTAAGGGAAGGATGTAGGCAATTAGGAACCAGTGAATAATACAGCACAAATGTAAGACAGAAAATGTAGGTTATGGGAATTGTTAGAAAAAAAATCCAAAGAGAAAAAGAGAGTTCTGATGTTTTCTTGTAGTTTTTATTCTACTCATGTTTTGTTATCTCATAAAAAGGTTTAAAAATCTTTCTGTTTTTAAAATGCAAGTGAATTGTGATGGAAATAAAAAAACAAAAACACATGATATGCATTAGTCACCATAAACCAAGCAGTCTTATTTTAATCAAAAAGTAACAAATCACAACTCCCAAACCACATCATCTGTACCTCTTCCTCCCATTATTTTCCTATTTTTAAATATAGTAAATTATAAAAACATGTTCAGTTGTAGTGATAGCCTTTATAAAAAAATCTTAAGCATTTGATCTGGAGCGTTGTTTGGTTGCAAGAACTGGAATTCAAATAAAACCTTTAAAAATGCTTAGCATGGGATTCTGAAAACTATCCTGCACTGTCCTAAATCTGCTTTCACTGAAATATATAAGAAAATTTCACAGCTTCTCTGAAAACTTAGTTAAACTGTCATGAGGGCTGTCAAAAAGCCCACTTTTTATTAATGAGAAAAATAGAATATATGCCCTGTAAAACTCAGTTGTGCAGGTCTACATGTATTAGTAATGACCAATGAGTAGTGGTTTCACATTTTGGACAAAGATCTATGAATAATCTGATGCCACAATTAAATATAGATGTAGCTATGTCAACACTTAAGAAATATCATCTTTGATATCACAGCAATAGAGAAGACTTTTGTTCCAATGGTACCAATCCTTCCCACTTCCAATTTTTGTTTAAGGTCATGTGTCTTCAGAGACCCTTAAAGCAAGGTGGGTAATTAGTTGCCATGTTGCAGATTCCAGGGTTGCATTTTTCTAACTTGCCTTTTCTTTTAGGGGGGTGCGGGTTCTGGTTTTGATAGGGATTTTTGTAGTGATTTCCCTATACTTAATACTTTTCCCTTCTAAAGTTTAATGTCAGGTTATTGTACAGTCCCTCCCCCAAGGTTCTGAATGTAATTGTGTTTTGGGCACTATTATTTAGTGGCTCAGTTATAGTTCTTGAAATAAGAACTGTGTGTTACTTAGGGCCATAACCTCTCCCCTTGTGTGCTCTAGAATGAGCTGTTCCAAGAAACAATTGCTTAAAATGTCAAGAAATTGCTTCCTAAACCTCGTCCCAATATGACATATGACCAGTTTATATGCTGACAGTTGAAGTCCCCCATTACTGCTGTTTTATTAGATTTAGTTGCCTCTATGGTCTTAGCATTGCACACACAGTATTGCTTTCCTGATGTGGAAGTGAGTAGTTACAAGTATGTGTGTTCTCTCTGCACAGAGTGCGGCACAAAATTATTCATCATTTAATTCTATACATGTCTTTTTTTAAGGATGAAGTGGAACATGAGCTGTGTCTAGCTTTTTTACAGACCTTCTGAACAAATGTGTACTTTAATTTGTATGGATATACAAACCAAATTATAAAACATACTTGCGCGTCAGTGACTAATTTTGGGTGATTTTAATGCATTAATTATACTTCAAGCCTTTCATTTTCCTGAGGCTAATCTACTCTGTTGGGCCTTTCCAAACTAAGGACAGAGACTAAATCTGATATTACAGATTTATAAATGCCAATATGAGTCCTTTCCAAAGCAAACACACTTCTGTTCCTTCAATTTTCTGCTTCTGCAGCTTGGATAAAGAAGGATAGAGATATTACATCCCAATTAGAGTTATTAACATTGAAGTTTCACAGTCATAGGATTACAGGTCCCCATTCACCAGATTAGAAATTATAGTTTAGGTCACAGCTTAATTGTCGTTCAGCTCGTGAAATGTCTTACTGGGTTAACTAGTCATTACAAGCCAACGGCAGATTTGGGAAGACTACCAAGTTGTTACATTGCCTTGTTGCAAAACTCTTGTTGGCTCCGTAAGAGGCAGATTTCCACTCTGATCTTCTGAATGTTAGACTTGTATTGTGTTCCTTGAAGTATCTCAATTGTATGTTTGGGACCAGAGTTGCTCATCAGAGTAATTTTCAATCATCATCCCAGCTGTTTACATGACTGAACTTTCATTACTTCTATCTTTGTATCTTAAGGCACCTTCTCATCCCGTGCAGCTGCCTTCTCATTTTGCCTCAGCACATCTCTGCTTTGGCACCTCCTTCTCAGTAGTTGAATACCTGGAGACAGTTTTGTAGTTCGATCCTGCACTTAAACCAGCTGTTTTGTAATAACATTGTTGATTTCTCTGAATGAATAGTACAGGCAGTTTCTTTTACATTATCAAAACATTTGTTAAACAAGAGTCTTAAAGGTTCTGTGAAAATTTATAGCATAGGTTCTTTCAAAACAAAACACCCAAACTTATTTTTTGTGTGAAAGTTATGCCAAGAATAAGGACATAACTCTTCCCAGAAAATATTCCCAATCTCTACTGATACTAACTAATGGATTTAGCATAGTTAATTCTCAGCAAATTAGTGGAACATGTATTTGCAAACAAGGGGAAGAATAAGGATGAATAAAAACAGTTCTCTTCTGTTTGAAGTAAAAGATGTCTACGACAGTAATGAAAAAGTAGTAGCTATCAGTTTTTAGGAATAACAAAAACCTAATTAATTGTTTCCTTTAGTCTTATGAAACAATTTTTAAAGTTGGTTTTCCTTTTTTATTACTAGAACTCAGGAAATCCATATTTTTTCAGGTATAAGCCAAGTGTAACATTAATAAGCACAGAAATTATCCAAGGAATCTTACTTCAATCTTTTCAGTACCTTATAATTCATCAAAAGGAAGTACCTGGCTTTTTGAAATGTGAAAAATCACTTGTGGTTTTCTCTTACACTAATTTTCTGTATTCTGAGATTGTATACTTCATTTTTTATATATTTATGGCATTATATTTGTAGATGATTGTGTTTTCTCTGGCTAGCTAGGATGATTTAGGGCTAAAGGATCTCTGGGCTAAAAGATGATTTAGTTCGTATTTTACTCAGTGAGCCGTGCATCCTAATTGCCACATGCCATGTATTTGTGTTTCTATTTGTAAAACAAGATATTTTCAGTATATACCAATAATTAATTTACACAATGTGATTTAAGAATCACAGTTCAAAGTACTTTGAGGTAAAAAAATGGTCATGAATTTATTTTTTTAAAGTCATGACTGAATTAGGCATTATTTATCTCTAAGCATATGTAGCACATTTTGTTTCATGAACAATTCCTTTAATTAAAAACAAAATTAAAATATTTTGAATCATTATGAAATTGTAAAAAAAAGCATGGGCTGACACTAGTCTTGGTTAAAAGCAATAACAGATTTGAGAATGAGACACATTGGCAAGCTTCTTCAAGCAAACTATTCTTTGCAACTTGATTTCATGAAAATAAAACCCTGCCAGTATGTGCCCTACTTTGTGCCACGGCAATCGCGTTCACAGGAGCGATTAATATATTTGCACTGTCATGGGAATAAGAGTTAAGAACCAGTTTTGTCTGTGCCTATGTCTGAGGCTACTAAAATGTAGTTATTTTTTGAGGCAAGAGGCAAGATTGAAACTGTAGTCTGAGATGTGGTGTTCTCCACAGGTGATGATCCCCAAAAAGAATGGAGTGCCACATGTTTGACTTATGGTTGGTTCAATTTAAACATTGAACTATTCTTTATTAAAGCTCAAATTAATGAGTCCCAGTAGCCCAGTGTTATTCAGCCTCAGACTAAAGGAAATCAGGAACTCTCAAGGGTAGTGGACTAGGGGAAAACTCAGGTTTACAAGCCAATTTTCTGAAGACCTGCACTATATGCACCATGGAAAGAATGGTCATACCAGATTTATTAAGGAATCTCCAAGGACATGAAAAGAACATATTTAATGTAATCTGGCCATTTTAAGCCCATTGAGGCTAACTCTGCTACTTTGGGGGATAGCTTTTCTTCCAGAAACTCTTTGTCTTAGCTTCAGTAAACTCTAAATGCTGTGCTATTTCTCTTGTTCTTGCTCTTTTTCTTTTTGGTGCGTTCAGTAATCTCCTGGGGTTTAGAACAAAATTCTCTTTAACATTTGTACTTGAAAATGCAGGCTCTTGAGTCTTGTTGACCTACAAAGAACAGCAATCACCAGTTCCTGAAGATTTTCTTGGAGATTCAAGACTATATGCAAAGCAAACTATAAGAATTAGAGATATAACTGCTTCACAGAGTTAAATATTAGAATTATCAAAAATAGTTTAGGAGGGACTAAGTTTATATGATTCAGATGCAAAGACCAGCTACGCAGAAGAATTCTCTAGATCTACTTGGTGGTACTGATGCCTGTGAACATTATGTGCTCAAGTTGCTGTGTCCTAAGAAGAGATCCCAACCGCTCACATAATTATTGACTCATGTACCTACTGTTTTCATAGCACTACCATGGCATTGTAGTAACATTTTAGGAGGAAGACTTTGAGAGGGCTTGAAGAATAAGAGAGGCCAAGCTGCAAATGAAAAAAATACTTTGTGATTTGCAGAAACATTTTACATCACTAATGAACAATACTGCTGCAATGCTAGGAGGTGGAGGAAAGTGAGGAACAAAGTCCAAGTACAACATTTTCTTAGTAGTCTCAGTAAATCTGCCACTGTAGTAAGTCAGTTGTATTCCCATGAACGTACAACACTTTATCCTGGTTGCATATCTGACTTTAGATTACTGTATGTAACAAAAATACCTCTATCGACCTCTCTCTCACACACACATGCACACATATACAACTGAACTTTTTCTTCGGAAAAAGGGACATCTCAGGTGCAAACTCATTATTATTGTCAGGCATAAAACATGTGGAGCAGTCATAACCAAGAACCACTCTATCTTCCAGATTCTTTCTATTGAAATAAAGAAGAAAATAAATAAAATTTATTGTGTCTACATGTAGGTTGCATGTTTTTCTTAATTTATGCCAGCTTGATGTATAATTAAATGTAAGAATGTTCTATGTGAAATGGGGACTGGGAAATAAAAAGGAAAGAGGTTCCAGTGCACATGATTCCTTCACAGCAGGTCTATTACACAAGTGAAGATTTTAGGTCTAATGCGTTGCAGAAAACATATGCATGGTCATTCTCCACTGAAACAAATTACGGGAGTTTTCAAAGAATATGATTTGGATTGCAAAACTGAACACCCAGAAGTTCAGAGACAAAGTTAAAGCTTTCCCTTAGCTGCTGCCTCTCTTTGCATGTGCTTTACAATACAACCCTTAATCCTGGTGAATCTGGATTTAGGCATTCATATTTAGTTATTGGTTTTGGATACTAGCAATGTTTTCCTGAAAAGTCTGGGTAACAAGAAAGAAATGACAGTTTTCAAATATTGACCCTTGCATGGAATATCACTGAAGAAACACAATTATCTTTTCAAGGCATTTCTCCACACTGAAGGTCAAAGTGGGAATGTGAAATTCTCTCAAAATTGAGTTTACCAAAAAAATCTCTTCTAAAAATTGGAAGGTTTTAAATTTTTGCTGAATTTGGTTCCAAAGCCAAATTAGCAGAAGTTCCTGATGTTTCTCAGAAGTTTCCTATATTTATGCAGGATAAATTACACAAATTGACCTGGAAGAATACATCAAAAACATTCCATAAATGTTTGTTATAATAGTAATGGCAATGATAATAAGTAAGTTTGATAAGTACTGACAATATGCTCATGGAGAAGTTGACTCGCTGTGTTTACTCTTTTTGTGTTTACTTTTTGCAAATGTTCTTTTGGATTATTATTCTCACAGGAATGCTTGCTGAAATGTTCATTTTAAAGAGGATATTAGAGGACATTCTCAAATTGTAAATTTTGAACTCATAAATATTAGAGCTATTCCAGAAGATTGATTCAGCTATGAATTATGTTTATCTTCTTAAGAAACAAAAGGAATGTTTTATCCAATCATAATTAACACAAATAAAAATACCAGATGTTGTTAGCAATGAGCTGCTTAAATGCAATTTTCCAAGCAAGATATTTTCTTAATACTCCTGTAGCGATTACTATCAAGTAATGGGCATACATGATAGATATTGTAAGTATTTCACCACTTGTGTATTACAGTTCCTGATGGCCTCCCTCTGCAGGGTATATGATTTTGTTGCAATCTTAACTAGAGAGAATTTAATTTCATGAACTGGTCTCTTTTTTTTTTCTTTCTTTTGTGCTTATTCTACTCATAAAAAGAGATCCTTAATAAGTAGGATCACTGGCCATAGTACATCATTCTTAATCTCCTTCTGAAGAGCATAGTTCATGCATGTACCAAACAGCAGTAACTTACAGCTTTTTTTCTTCCTGGGGCCCTGTGTTCTGATGGCAAAAAATGTCAAGACTCCTCTCTCTATCCATCATGAAAAGTTGAGTGGTCTTATCCCCTCTATGTTCACTTCTATGCCATCCCCACACCATAACTGTTGTGCTCAGTGATTGCTCCATGCTCATCAGCAACCTATGCCTTGTGTCTGGCTCTAATCGACTTTGGTGAGCAAGAACTTCATGGGAGTTTCAAAGTTACAGTCCTTAACAGGGAGACATAACCACGAGGAGAGAGCTCAAGGACTGCTTTGGAAAACACAGACCATACTTCCTTTTCCATCCAAAAATGTGGGAGAGAAAAACAAACTCACAAACAAAACCTTGCAGAGTTAAGCAACTGAAAATTTAAAAAAAAAAAAAGCTACATAAATTGTTTTCCATTTTTAGATTGTGGTAATTTGTTATGATGTTTATTTAAACGCATTTAAAAAACCAAAATGAAGTAAAGCTTAAAAGCATAAATGAAATAACCTGCCTAAAAATACAAGCAAGAACATATATGAGAAAACAGATGGTTTCTTACACACAGAACTAAACACCTCTAGAAACATAGCAATCCATTTATCTTGATGAATGCACCCTCTAGCAGATATCTCAAGTAGCATCAACAACAGTTTACCTGCAGGTCTGGAAAACACATTCCCATGAAGATACATGATGTAGGAATAAGTTCTGGATTTCAAATTTTTACGTGTAGAACAGGAATATTATGGTAAGTCTTCCCTTTTCCTGATCTGATCTCAGGGGAGAAAAACCTTCTTTCTCTCCTGGTCCTGCGGCTTAATGTCACTAAATTTAACTCCAGAGCACAATTTAAGCAACTGCAGAACTTTTTTAACTATCGTCTATTTACATTAGCTTCCACCTAGTTATCTGGAAATCAGACCTGGGTCTTGCATATGCCTTCTGTACCAAGGAATCTCTGAGAAATCAAATTATCAGGCTTTCCACCTCCCTTTGTAGCACTGAAGAAGTTTAATAACAAAGTTTTAATAATGGTGAATAGTGAACAATTAAAAAAAATATTTCCAACACACTGAAAATCAATTGTTTATGGTACAGTATTCATATACAAAAAAAGTCCTATGCTATCTCCACCAAGAAATGATTAGCCAGGGCAAAGTCTTTGTCAAAGATTTCTCAAAGACATAGACAATTCCTCCTGACCAGAAAATTCTGAAGAAAAACAGAGCAATATATAAACTGACAATTTTAACATTCTTCCTAAGAATTCACTGCAGCACTATAAACTATAAACATTAGGGCTATAAATTGTCTCTGGCTTGACATGTGGCATTTACAACCACTTTTAAGTTAGAATACTTCTAATGACCTTCTGTAGTAACTTGTATTACCACTGAGCATGCCTAAGCGATTACCAATGTTCTTGTAGCATCAAAGGGGTCTCATGAATATATACGCATTAACGTATATATTTATATTTAGTCCTCTGAACTTAGAAAGAAATGATCATGGAAATATGATAAGAAAGCTTTTGTGCGGTAAAGAAAAATATTTCCAGAGATGTCAATAAAACAGTACTGAATTTAGAGCATACTGGATCCAGAGTTAGTTTCTCAGGATCAATTTGTCAGGGCATACAGTCGTTTCCATAGGAGGAGTTTACACCGTGGTGTAAACAACACATAGGAAATGTTCAATGGAGTTCTCTTCCTAAGCACTTACATTAGCTAATGAATTAAGTTGGTGAAAACTTGGTCTGACATTTTTAAGATATGATAATTCAGGTTTTTCATAGGATAATCTGCTGCTTTTGTCAGAAACACTGATGTTACTTTCCAGTCATCAGATTACTGATATCACAAGACTCGCTTTTCCCCAGGCAGTTAAAAAATGGGAAGAACTGTGAGAGCTGCAATGTAGGTGGGAACTCCGGGGATTTGTAATGCATTATAATAAATTGCTTTGCTATTTATGTAGATTTAAATAATAAAATATATCCATAAGCCTCTTATCAGCTGCATTAAATATGTTTTCAAAGAGAGATCTAAGCCAACCTGCATTTAAAAATCCGCTCTACCTTTGCATCCTATCATCACTGTAGGTTTTCATTTCTCCATACACTCCCCCGAAGCTCAGCCTAACAGTGTGTGCTCAGGCACCCGAAGTGGGTCATTCTGAGCTAAGGAAGGATGCCTGTTGTAGGAGCTTGAGACCTTACCCTGGACAGGGTCTGTTTTATTAGGAGCAATTCATCTTGAGTGCCTTTTCTGACTCACTGAGGCAGAGCAGGACAGGAAAAGGTGATGCATCAGGTAGAGTGTCCCAGGATGCTAATGATTTTTCAAGACGCTAACATCTTGAATTCTAGCCTAAGACCAGTGAGCAAATCATGCAGATCCATTTAAGATAATTTATTAGGTATGTGAAAGGAACATGCAGAGAAAGGACTGATGCTTTTGGTACATACTGAACAATTCATTAATTGCCTCTCTTTCATAACGTATTATCTTTAACTAAGTGACTTAATCAAGCATGACTGCAAAATGAAATTTTTCTCAGAAAGCTTATATTACAGTGTCCAGAGAATGGTCTTCATCGCTATCTCATGGCTAGGTAGTAATGTTAAAAAAATGGGTTCTGATACATTACACAATGTCTCTGTGAATAAATTCCATAAGATTTCTACCATCTTCCCCAGTTAAGTTGAAATCACATAAGAAAGGAGAAAAAGAACAAAAAAAGGGACCTTAGGGACACCAACAAAATGGCTGGGGACCCGACTTGTATCAGTTCTATCAAAAATATCTTTATCTTAGTTTTATTAGCTTTTTAAAATGTAATTGGGATAACATAAATACCAAATAACATTGTCTATTTTCTTGCAAAACAAGTTATTTTCTACAAAATTTTGATTTTTCATAACCATTCTTTCCTTTCTGAGCTATTACTTACAGTTAACTGTCTCGTTGACCTTGGGTGTGGCCTGACAGTTCACTTCATAGCCATGTCTTTTAAGAAGACGAGACATAAGAAAGAAACCTCTCTATCCCTCATGTGTAAAATATTGTTTTGAAAGAAGCTTTAAGAAGTTTTTAAAAGGTCAATTAATCAATCAGGAAAAAGTAAAAATGTTATTTGACTCTGAAGCCTTACCACACCACTCAAACAATGAATGATGAATACCAAGCCTTTGAGTGAATTCTTGCAATCAACAGTCCATGACTAATCGATAGGCTGACATTTTCGCACAGCTGCAGAAAGTGATCAAATTTCATAAATATCGCTGATTGTTGTTGGAAAAAATCATGCATGGAGGAAAAGAGAAAAGGGGATCAAAAATTGTCAGTAAACAGTTGTGAATTGTGCACCCAGGTGTGGGTGCAGCCATATGCAAGGGAGAAGGTGCTGCCTGTGGATCTGCCAGCCCTGCCCTCACCCTGGGATGCAAGGGTACCAGCTCGACTGGTAGAAGGTGGCTGGGACTGTGTAAGGATTGAACTCACAACCGTGCAACACTGTTGCTCAGATATTAGCTGTATGTGACATCAACAGCTTACACATTACATGAATTAAGACCTGGTTGGTATCTCAGGAAGCATTCATGCTTATTCATCTTATTGTAGAGCTCATTTCTGAATCACTACTGAGCAAACTTAGAAAGGTTAGCAGGGTGGTAAATAATGAAGAGAGCGGTTAAACAGTGATCAGGATTGCTTGATGACGTAGACTATGTAGGAAAACTGAAGTTTAAGGTTATGCAAAAGTTATTAATCAAGAACAAAGGGTGAAAAATGCAGCAGGTTCTGGAAAGCAGAAACCCTAAAGAGAATTAACATGAAATTCAAAAGCAATGCTGTGGCAAAAGGAAACGATATTGCCCGTGATTAAACAGGAGCATGCAAACAGGCATGTTTTTTATCCACGTAGCCAGTTGACACAGAAAGATTCAGATTCATCTGAACCTAATTCAGATTAGAAATCATAGACTACTTTTTAATTTTTTTTTCTTTTTTTTTTCTTTTTTTTTCTTTTTTTTGGACCATGGTGGCAATTATCCACTGGAAATGGATAAAAAAGGAAGGGGTTTATTCTTCAGTTTCTGACATCTTCAAATAAAGATGTTTTTCTGAACATAAGAGTTAGTGACATACAACTGTCTTTTAAGGAGCCAGAATGTGGTGTATGAAATGTTAACTTGATAATCTTGCTAGTTACTTTTAGCTTTGAAATGCATTGAGTTTCAAGCCTGAGCTCTCTTGCCACATTCCCGGCTTCATCATCAGTCGAAAGTCTAGGTAGCAATCAGTAAGTCAGACTTATTTCTGCCCTTATTAGACACAAGGTAGCTGAATTTACTATGAAAGCAGCTGTATCCTGATGTCCTGTTACACCTGCAGATTACTGCAAACACTTCTGTTTGGTTCACCATCATCTGCCAGGCCTGTTTCCACAGCTGGCTTCAGATACGGCTCTCCATTCTCCTTCTAATTTCATATACATGAACCAGCGTCGGTCTTAAAATCAGGTGGCTGTCTCCTATGTCATCAAATTTGAGATACGAAAAACCTTTTTCTCTCTAAAAGATCACTTGAAAATTCAAAGACAATCTCTGCACAGCCTCTGGAGACCGTCAGCCAGTGAGACTGGCATAGCCTGGGTCCTGTCCAAGCTAAAAAAGGAAAAAGAATATGAAGGTGTCTAGGTGACGCCTCCTTTGTTTTGGTTTAATATGCTTACTAACTCATCCCAAAAACAGTCACAGTGAGCAAAATTTTTGAAAATGTTTCTAGTACTGGGAGAGTTACTTGAACATAAGGTTAGTGACTCTAGGTTTGGAAGGATGCTGACATCATGCCTGCCCAGTGGAAATGTCAATGAAATCAGGCCATAACAGACCCAGCATGCATTGTTTTCTTTTGCTTGGTTTGGTTCTTTAACAAACCAGGACTGAAACTTTCCGAACACATCCTCAGCCAATATAAAGAAGGAAAGAAATTAGTGATCATTAACTACATAAATTATTTTATTCCCCTTGACTTGGTTTGGGTAACTTGAAGGCGGTCAGTTTGGTATAAATTAAATTGATCTTGTTCTGATCAATGACCAAAATGTATTAGAAGTTAAATATATTGCATAAATGTTATTGCTGTTATTGTAGAGAAGAAAGAAAATATCTTTTTAAAGTAAAGTTTATTATTTGAAGAGGAGAGGGGAGCTACGGGCAAATAGAAATCTGAACTTTTTAATCCAAAACCATTTGTTTTTTTAATAATCTTTTTCATTAACATTTCTCTCAGTTTCTAACCAAAGAAGAAGGATTAGTTTTTTTTAAAATTATTTCATTTTTCTGTTGAAATAGTGGAACAAAAGTTGCATATGGGAAGAACAGAAATATATTTTAAAAGCAAAGCAGTATACAGTTATACTCTTTCATAACTCCAGGAGAAGCATTCAGTTTCAGTTTGTACCAGCTATTTTTTTCATTGTAAAGTTTGTCTTCCCACTGCAGTATCTCTAGTGCTTAACTTGTCTCCAAACACATTAATAACTTTTTGTGTTGTGGCTTTCCTTCAGTCATTCGTAGTCCTCTAGCTACAGGGTATGTGTTATCAAAAATCCTAAGGATTGGAGTTATGCTGTGCCTTAGATGTGGAAAATAATCAAATATTAACCTGTTAGTTTCATGAGGAACAGCTTCCAATTTCACAACTGCATCTGAATCACTATGATTAAAAACCCTCTGTCACTAACCGTTCCCGTGTAAAATGTGACAATCTCCTGGAAAGGGCTATATACTTGTATATTTTGCAGTGTATCTCATCTAAGTTTTATTGAAATATAATTATTGCTTTCATATTCTTGCTGTTTCTTTTGCAGTTTACAGGTACATACTTTTGTCTTTTTAATCCTGGCTAGCTTCCAGAAGCCAATTTGCAGCATCAGGTTTTGCTTGGAAAACGTGTATGAAGAGCAGTGTATTTCTGAAATATCATCTGAGTTTCACCTTATAATATGCTTCAGATAAACAGAATACGGGTTAAGGATTAATTACTCTTAGAAATGAACCAAAAGCTTGGTCTTAAGTATCTTTTCAGAGACAAGAGAGCTAGCTCTTAAAAAATCAAGCAGAAGGTGAGAACAAAAATGATTTAACAAAACAAAAGAAAAAAACAGAGTGCACCTAGAGTTTGCAAATAGAATCACTTTCTAGAACTCTTTCATTACCTGCGGTACCTTTGTAATGTATTGATTCACAACATTAGATGACTGATTAGAATTGAGGACTTCTACCAGTACGTAAGTGTAACTCTCTGCATTCCTGAAAACTACTACAATAGTTGAATATAAGTTATTTCCCTTTTGACATTTTCTACTAATTTCAGAATTATTTTCCATTTTATATACATATAGGGAACTTCTCCCAAAGCAGTAACATCTCTGTATAAAATGAAAGAGGAAAAAATCCCAGAAGCTTCACCTTTGTCTACTAGAAGGTCATACTCATTTTTTACTTTGTAGCAAAAGAAAATGAAATCAATATGGCAAATATCTATAGGCAGCCATCAAAAAGAAAAGTGGCTCCCCTGTTCTAAGAGAAAGGAGAAGTAAATTCAAGTCTGACAAAGTTGTCACTAGCCAGAACCTTCCAGTTCTGCTTATTTTTAAATCAAACAGTAGTAATGAGGTGATACAAGTCTCAGGAAGCAAAATCAAACAGCAGAAGCTACATCTTAGGAAACATTCTCAGTTAGCCTGGTGGTCTATAAGGGTGCAGAAAAGCAGACCTTTCTGTTTTCAAGACCTTAAACAGTTTATCTCTTACTGTGAATAAAAATCTTTGTCAGTTCCCAGTGAAGTTGGTGGAAGGATTCATGCTGTTTACAGTATGAAATAGCCTACCCAGGAGAAGAGTAAATATCTTAGGTGGGTCTTTCAGAAATGTTCACTGGGGACACACCTGTTATCAAATTCAAATTGATGAACAACCTGAAATTCCCTTTTGTTTTTTTTCAGACCTTTTTACTGAAGTCAAAATGTTTTTAATGTATGTAATTTTGTGCCTCCTTATCTAGAAACTGGGTTTTCTTGAAGTGTGAACATTCACATGTAAACTTTCTTCTACTTGTGCATGTACTGTAAATCTCATCAGAACTAGATGATTTCTTTTTATCATCTAAAAATTGTCTTTTTTCATAAATGTTTATGGAAGTTAATAGTTAACAAGGATACTAAATCAGTGTTAAAAAGAGGTTTTCAGTAAAAATCTGGATAAATATTACAGTAGTATATTCATGATGTTTTTTGAAAGAAACCATAGAACTAATAATCACTTTAAAAAAATAACTTTAAAGGAAAAAAAGTCCAGAGTTAGTCTGTTTTATTTCTGTAAATTAAAATAAATTGGCATTACATCAGTATCTACCCAAGTCTACTGCACAGCAAGTTTTACAAATATTGCTCACATTTATTAATCAATGGATATATGTGTGTGGTGTGCTCGCCTCAAGTCACCTTCATTCACACGGAAGTGATATTCCTCATGGGACCAGGCCCTCTCAGCAAGGGCACACTCAGATGTATGTTAAGCTGATCATGCCATGGTTATGATGTGATCTATTTTCATAGTATGTTTGCTGTGATTACTCTCCTGATTTGAACTGAGTTGTACTAGACTGAGCAGCAAAAACCTCCAAGGAGTTGTCTAGACACCTGAAGCAATAACTGGAAGGCAAGGGCACATGAGCTTTTATTTACTGAAAGATATTGTTTAAAGATTTTTGAGAAAAGCAGTTTTAAAAACTCTGAGAGGTGATATTCCAGAAAGTGAGATGGCTCGGAGGCTTAATTCTGCTGCCACTTACATGGAGTGTAACTCTGAATTAAATGGTGTTATGTTAGTGAAAAAGATAGGTTTAAGATCATAATCAGGGAAAAGTCATATGAGAGCAAGTGGAGTATTTTTTTCTTAAATTTCTAGATTTCTAGATTAAAATTAAAGAACACATGAATAATTTGAGAACTTCTTTCAAATTTGAGATTGTTTAATCCTTTGTTTATATAATTCTTGTACAGTTAATTAGATTGTAGTTAAATAAAACATTATCTCATAAGCATTGAAATTTAGCCTACCTTTTCCTGGAGCACAATCATTTGATATAAAGGAGAAAAGGGCTTTAAAAACTGCAATAAAATCAGAGGAATTGCTTCTGATTCAGGACTTTTTACTCTTGGTGACAGGTTCTCTTTGAAGTGATTTTGTTTTGGTATTTGCACTTCAGCATAAAAATAACTTCTCATCAAAAAGGGTTAAAATTTTCGTGTTAAAATCTCTGTATTAAAAGCACAGCCTAATAACTGTGAAAAATTAATTACAAAGAGGAGCTGAGCATTGTCTTCATACTGAGGGGTGAGTAAAACCAAACAATAACTTCTCCCTTTTTTCCTTAACCAAAATCTCATTAGAAGACTTTAGAATGTTTAAATACATCCCGAAGGAATCAGTAATCCAGAGACAGATGAGGTGGAACTTCTTTCCTTCCACAGGACTTCTCTTCCTTGACAGTATCCCAAGATGTATAATATCAGCCCTCAACCATGCATGTTGCCTCTGAAGTGTGGTTTGGAAATGGCCATATAATCGAATACAGCATGAATGCCACTCCAGGTAAGATTTTTTGCTTAACCTGGAAGCTTTCATGCTGGTCTTACCTCAGCTGAAAATGACTCAAAATGATCAGATAGGTTAGTCATTTTATTATTTCCCTTTCTCCACTGAAAGTTAGTGGGTAGATAGGACTATTTTAAGTAGTGCTGTAGACTTACACCTACTTGCTGAAGTGTTATAGCATACTCAACCATGATTAGTAAATAATAATGAAAATGTTATTTTTCAGTGAGTCCAAGAAAAAGAAACATATTAAAGAATATATGAAACAAGAGAATGTTAAAAGGAACAGATATATCAGATGAAATACACCTTCTGTCAGCGTAGTTTAGTATTCATACCCTGCCAAGATATCAGTAGTTGGAAGAAGAATGACTCATCAGCTTTCAGAACATGTGTGAATAGGGTTGTTCAGGTGAATAAGTTTTGATTCAAAATCTTCCAGGTGACAAAGATGACCTTTGCAACCCCTGGAAATCACAACAGTTTTGTGGGAAATAAGAAGCTGTTCAAGAAATTATGTGCTTGAGGAACTGATCTCAGTTTTATTTATATCAGTAATATAATGCCCAACTTTTTTGACTTGGTGGAATTAGTCCTGCCTGACATAAATGGGGGCCAGCCCAAGATTGTCTTAACCTTATAAGATAAGGTTAAATAAGCCAGGCTATGAACAGGGTAGCCACAACACAGTAGACATTTTCAGTACATCCATCAAATAATAAAGCCATAATCAATGTGTGCAGCAAAGGACGTTTCCTCCAACTGTGCAGTCTGAAAAAAATTTTTGAGGATCTCAACCCACGTTTTGGATAGACAATCTTAAATATGAATAAAAAAATTTACTTTTATGCAGAAGAACATAGCAAGTTTAAACAAATACAGAATAAAGGGACATACAGTAAGTAATGCATGTTGGAAATAATCTATGTGTAATCCATCAGACCTAATGAGGCAAGGAAAAACAGATTCAAAGAATAAATCTTATGGTTTTCTTCTAACTGATGATGGGAACTTACAAGGAGAGCCCCATTACCTTGTGTCAATTCTCTATACTAGTTGATACTCGCATACATATCCAGACCAAAATTTGTATGTGGATTGCTCTCTAGTGGGATTTTCACAGCCAAGCTACGTGTCAAACCTTGATTATAACATGCCTGGTGGGAACGGATCCCTTAAAGAGGTAATTGAAAGGAGGTAATTAAATGAGGTATCTAAGTCACTCAGAAAATAGTAAAGGAAAGTCAGGTAAAGCAAAAATTTGGGTAATGGAGTTTAGAAAAGTTTAGACGTAAGCTTCTGAAGTAGCTGATGTTACTGTTTTTGGATGATGAACCAGAGCAAGATACCTCCCTTCCTTTGAGATCTGTGTTTGCAAACAGGCTTTGCGAGCTAGATATACAACACATTGACTAAGACATCAAAGCTATAACCCTTTCTTTTTTTTTTCCCCCTCTCACATGCAAGATTCTCTGGCATTTACCCCTGTGTTTCCCCACTTGCTCTGTTACTTATTGCTGCTAGCTCATCATGTCCTTGTTTCGTAGTTTGGGAATATATAATACATGTAGGGTATGCTCTGAGTATACTTTCAGGACCCTGGTTTGGAGGGTTGTATTCCTAAATCTTAAACTAACAAACTCACAAATTTTAAATAGATTTTCACTTGAACTAAGGGCCTTGCAGCTTGCTAGTGGGGGACAATATCAATTATTTTAAAACATTGGTCTAAATCTTAATAATATTTTTTGATTGGAATTATCCAAAATTTGATTTAAACTTTCATTTCATGATACTGTTCAAGAGTCAATGGATTTTCTTGGCTTAAGGGCATGAGGAGAGATCAACATCTGATAGTTTCTCATCAGTGCTAGTGAAGAATTTATCTCGTGTCAGTGTAAATCCTTATGGCCTTGAGCCAAGGAACATTTATGCATAGGGAAGGATCTCATGTTTAACCCACAGATATCCCATACAAAGTCATTTTATTTAATTCAGATTATTTCACCTCTCTGCTTTTTAAATATGTTTTTATATTCTTTTGCCAGTTACACCTTAAAATTCCTTAAATGTTGGCATTTTGATGATTTCTCTTATCTGTGCATTTTTCTGCAGCATTCTTCAACTAGTTAGAGCCTCATTTTTCCCCACAGCACACTTATAAATTTGGGTAGAGTATATATTATTCTGAATCTTTTTGTTATTAACACAGCCTCAAACGAGGGCAAGAAGGGAGTGGGTGACCTTCCCAAGGTCATCTATAGAGGCTTATATCCACCAGCTAATAAAACATCTAAAATTCCCACTTCACTGCTTTATCAGAACACTATGCTTTTATTCCTCAAAAAGTTATTCCACAGTTTATTAAAACTGCTATCTTGGAAGAGACAATTTGTTTAACTCACAACTCACCTTTTCACTCAAGGTTTTACTTATGTTTTATATTATATTATATTATATTATATTATATTATATTGTCCTTGTTTAACCCCAGCTGGCAACCAAGCACCACACAGCCGCTCCCTCACTCCCTCACGGTGGGACAGGGGAGAGAATCAGAAGAGTAAAAGTGAGAAAACTCATGGGCTGAGATAAACAGGTAAAGCAAAAGCTGCACACACAAGCAAAGCAAAACAAGGAATCCATTCACCACTCCCCATGGGCAGGTGGGTGTTCAGCCGTCTCCAGGGACGCAGAGCTCCACCACGCATAATGGTTTCTTGGGAAGACAGATGCCATAACTCCGAACGTCCCTCCACCCCTTCCTTCTTCTTCGTCCCAGCTTTATATACTGAACGTGATGTCATATGGTATGGAATATCTCTTTGGCCAGGCTGGGTC
Organism: Phaethon aethereus; assembly: GCF_964289735.1. Classification (NCBI taxonomy): domain Eukaryota; kingdom Metazoa; phylum Chordata; class Aves; order Phaethontiformes; family Phaethontidae; genus Phaethon; species Phaethon aethereus. Next base: position 21,242,369 of record NC_138584.1, read on the forward strand.
AGCTGTCCTGGCTGTGTCCTAGATTCCCGTGCACCCCCAGCCTTCTCCCCAGCAGGCCAGTATGAAAAGCTGGACAGTCCTTGACTGCTTAGCAACAACTGAAAACATCAGCACATTTTTTCATCCCAAATCGAAAACATAGTCTCATACTAGCTTCTATGAAGAAAATTGACTTTATCCCAACTGAAACAAGGACATATATTATATTGCATTACGTAATAATAACAGCCATAAAATCATAGAATCTTTGGGTTAGAAAGGACCTTTAAAGGTCATCCATCCCAACCGCCCCGCAATGAGCAGGGACATCTTCAACTAGACCAGGTTGCTCAGAGCCCCGTCCAACCTGGCCTTGAGTGTTCCCAGGGATGGGGCATCTCCCACCTCTCTGGGCAACCTGTGCCAGTGCTTCACCACCCTCATCATGAAAAATCTCTTCCTTATATCTAGTCGGAATCTGCCCTCTTTCAGTTTAAAACCATTACCCCTTGTCCTATTGCAACAAGCCCTGCTAAAAAGTCTGTCCCCATCTTTCCTATTAGCCCCCTTTAAGTCCGGAAAGGCTGCAGTAAGGTCTCCCGGGTATGTTATGTAATGAGCAAGCCCGTTAAGAGATCTGATGCCAAGGCAAATGCAATGAAAGAGTTAAGGTAGTTCAACTGCTCCACTTAACGAAGCTAGTATTTTTAATGGTCCCAACTAGGATTAGAAGTTAACACCTCATTAAGATGAATGGGGGATATAGTTTGCACCTTTACTGTTGCTTCTATGCTGTGTGGCTTGCAGGCTCCTTCTACTGTTTCTGGAGGGCAGGCTTAAAGAGTGCAAGAGTGCATCATTAATTTATATAGGGAAGTCTCTTTGTGAAAGAAATGACTAGTCACTGTATTTTTAATGAAACTCTGGTTCTGCAGAAAACCTTTTGCCAGTGTAAAGACCAAAACATCAAGAAATTCATGATCTTTTTGTATCCACTTTTTTCCGCTGTTGGGTTTCATGGCACAAGAGAAATAGTATTACTCACAATACCTATTTTATACAGATGCAGTCTTGTAAAAGTGCACTTAGTGAGACCTAAGCCCTTCCCTTATAAGGAAGGAAAAACAGATGTTTCTCTCATGGCCATATTTGCATTCAGTATTAAAATGAGTGAAGATCTAAAGCCCATCTAGAGGCAGAATCACAGTCGTGCTTTTAATAATAAAACCTAGTGCAAGTGGTCTTGATTCCTTTTCCTCTATCTCCTGCATAACCCCCCCCCCATATTATATACAGATAAATGATTTTCCTTCAGTGGACCTTACACATTGATTTTCCAAGGAGGTTGGTACCATGATCAAATTAAGCTGATAAAGGAAGGCAGAGAATGGTCTTGATAATTTGCCAATATTTATTAAAGGACAGTTGAAGGCACTCCTGGGTGCCAACCATAATGTGTTTGCATGACACCTCGCTGCCTCTGTTTTTGTTTTCTTGAAGCCATATAGATTTGAGATAAAATAGGTACAGAGAACTCCAGGTGACTGCACTAAGATAAAGGCATAAAAACATAAGAATCACCTGTAACTGTCTTAGTACACATACATACAAATGTGTACACATACATATAGGCATATTCTGGCCTATTTGATCACAGTGAGGACAGTTTTACATATTAACACTACTGAATTGCAATAACTGGCAGAAATAGTGGAAACATTTTCTATATAAATATTTATGCTTCCCCAATTTTGATGTTCTATAATTTTAGTTGCCTTTTCAGTGGAGTTACAGATGTTTACTTTAAATGGAGAGGCCTTTTAAATACCAATGCCCTCATATTTACAGAAACAGAACTGGATTTGAAGTAATACAGTATGCCATAAGTCCAATATTTAAGAGCTCACAGGCATCCTTTCTCATTCAAAAGACAAAATTCCCATAGATGAAGTAAACTCTGTAACAGACTCAGAGACCAATGTTACATAGCCTGCAGTGATTAATGCTAATTGCTAGCCAAGGTTTTGGAAGGGATTAGTGATTTTAGAGATCCAACTTTGAAAAAATGTCTGATGAGAGACTGATTTTCATAAGAGGAACAGTTTCATCTTCTTGTGAATTGGGCCCCTTTAAATTATCTCTGCTTTGACATCCCACAATGAACACACTTAAAATTACCAGTTGCTTATGGAAATCTTGTACAGAATTTAGCAATGTTATCAACTATCTAATATGTATTTTATTTTCTGATTTCTTAAAAATCCATTTCCTTAGCTCCCTTTTTGAATCTATTATACTTTGAATCACAAACCTCTGCATGTTGCTGAACAGATAAAATCAGTAGACAATATTTTAATCCAGACATAATTCCTAAGCATCTAAGGAAGACATTTTCAATGTAAAGGGCTTGATGCCTCCAATACATTTACGTGAGAGTTCAGTAAGCACTGTATCAGATCACTCATTTTCCAAACCAGTTGCAGGCTTGATTTGTTTCTAAGAATTTAAGTGTACATTTCTTGTTCAGGTGATAGAGCTGAAAAGGTTTGTGACGGGAATCTCAGGAATGAGTTAACAGCATGCATGAAAGTGGTTACATTGCTTCTAAATAATCCTAAATGTCTATTTAAGCAAAAAAAGTTTCACAATATTTTCACTTTATGCTATTAGGAATTTTAAAACAACTAATTACTGCTGGTATGCAAATTTAGTGAAACCGAATTAAATAAATATCAGATATATGGATAAATCTGCTAGCGAAGACATGTACTTTATATCAGGTTGTACACATCCTGTGTTTGCTATGAAATCTGTTTAAACAAATAAGTGATAAAAGACTAAATGAGTCAATGAAAAAAATCTCCTAAGTACCAAGTTGTGAACTCTATGCTATTAGATCTCTCCATGGGTAAATACATTGACTGCTCCACTGTAACGGACAAGCTCCTTCTTAAGCAAATACTCTCTCTTTTAAAAGAACAGATCTAATAAAGGCCTAGATTTTCTGTATATCAAGGAAATATATTTTAAGGCTGCTTTTATTGTTTCACAACAAAGCCAAAAGACATTCAGCTGTCAAAACAATGATGGTATTTGCATACATTTTTTTTTTCCTCTGGCAAAATACTGTATCAATGGAACAGGGAAAACCAAACTGATTATGTCCAAGCTCATGATTGTAAAATCTCTGCTACCAAAGATATTTTAACTAGCTAGATTCCATTGATCTACAGTAAAGCTTTGTCAACTAAAGCTTTTTTCTTAAATTGATTCTCCATCTTGTCTTCTCATTCTTTCGACAGCACACAGCAGGAAGCTCTGTCTACATACAGAAAACAGGATCTTGCTGTAGGCATGGGTATAAAACAGAAAGACAGTGATTAAAGAAAAAACAGACTGCTGTTTAGTATTTGATCTTAAAATTATTGATCATGTCAATCAGTTACAGAGACAGAGTACCCATTTAAATCTGTAATAACTATTAATGTTACCGCAAAAATGCTGACCACATGAAAAAACAAAGAAATCTATATGATAATACAATGTGATGCTTATTTGGCTGTATAGCTATTTGTAGTATATAAGAAAAAGTACAACAACTCACTTGACAAAGACCATACCTCTAAAATTTCCTTTAAAATTAATATGATATAAGAATATGAGGTTCACATGACAGACTTACATTTTGAAGACTTTGTTAACTAAGAACTTGAGATTCTTTGACTGCCAAAAGCATTATTAATTTTTCTATTATTAATAGATGCATTATTAATCATGCATCTCTTAATAACAAAACATTTTTTCCTATAATTGCTTCAAACTCAAGCATTACATTAGGATACTGTTAAAAACCCACAGAGCTAAACCAGCGTCATGCTATCTTTGTCCTTTATGTGAAATTGTTTGCTCATTCTGTCTCGAGTTTGCATTCCTATTGTAGTTGTACCAATAGTACCTCTAAACATATTTATGTGTAAATGTAATTGAAAATTAGTTTAAAAAAATCTTATTTCAAAACTAAGTGCACTTCAGTTGCTGGTCATATTAAAGGCAAAAAAAATTTGATCACATGGAACAAAGCAACACCCCAAACAGCTTGAATCAATCTCCATACATGCTTTAACTTACAATCAAATGTCAATCACGAAAGCTTGTCACCTTAAGATACGGTGAATATTTTCAAGGGCAGCAGTTGTTGCACACAAAGTCCCACCATGAACCAGCTTACAAATATTTAGCAGAAATGCTCATGTAATTTACAGCATTATCCTTCTCTTTATCTCTATAAAGAGGGGAAGGCATTTACTAACAATTCGATAACGTCTCTGGGAGCAGAAAAAGATACAAAGAGCACAGACAGTTGCATCTAATTTGTAACTAGTAAAAATATATAGAATGGTTCACTTACTTACATAACAGACAAGGATGAATGTATTGGAGTTTTGTGCCAGTCAAAGGTTTTATGAAAAGCCTTTGCCCATTTCTAAGATATGTGTAAATTAAATTTTATGAAATGCATTTTAAGTGTACTTCATTGATCTTCTGAATTTATCATAAGCCTCTAGTTCATATTTTGGTACCAGTCTAGTGTGTCACATGGTTTTGAAACCAATAGAGGCTCATACTGAAGTGTTTTTCTTTGTTTGAATTACTTTATTGGTTGAGTGGAAGGATTAAAGACAGACTAAAAAGTCATTATGATGATGTAATAAAACACACATTGGTTGTTCCTTCACTTTAAAATCTGCTTTTTAAGCACATTCTTCTGTTAGAAACCAAAATCAAATGTCGTTAAGCATCTGGACATAACAATAACAATTTAAAATTTTTGTTTGTTTGCTTGTTTTTCTTTTAATCTAGGCAACACTGAAGTAAAAAAAAAGAATTAAAGCTTTTACACAGAAATTATTGTGAATTGCTCACTTTTCCTTATTGTAGATAGAATATAGTGCGCTCAATTATTTTTAAAGTGACAGTTGGATAGAAAATGCAATAACTTCATGACCCTACTTTTTAACATTGCATGTGAGACTTGATTCACATTAAAAAATAAAAACCTCAAGCATGTTTTTTCGTGCTTTTATATTATGTATTAAGTGTTGAGCTTTCAGTCTATGAGAAGATACATGTGGAACTCTAGAATAAAAAAAATGCTTAATATATCAATAAAAAAAGAATAAAAGAATACACATTACATTATGCCATGGAACTTAAAAATGCTTGTTTTCCTGCAACAGGAAATATTAGTGTGAAACCTTTTACCCTTGCTCCCAAAGAAAGATATTTTTGTTTCTTTGTATTTTTGACTAAATATTTTTTTCTAATCAGGAAGGAACATTTCAATGCTGGAACTCACTTCACAACACTAGAGCCAAATACACAAAAATTTCTTTCACATTCTTGTCAGTTAAATTATTTATCAAGTGATCATGCTGTCTTTGTGCTTTTCTTTAAAGACAGTAGGACTTCACCCTTTACTCCTGCAGTATTCTCCAAGCCCTTGAAATAACTCTTCCTTTGCATTACTGGTTATTGTCATTGAAGTATTTCTCTGCTCTTCTGCAGTACTTTAAAACGTGTCAGGAATTAACGTCAGGGTTTGGCATAGAGGAACTCTGCCTGGGTGGGAGGGAAGGGCCCTGTCCCTCCTAAAAGAAGTGAAAGAGTGTATGTGGCTGTGCGCCACGCTGGTGCTGGGGACTTCCCCCTGGCCACTCTACTCCCAGGAGAAAGCTGCTCGTGCGGATATGGGGAGATATGAGTTTTTCACAAAAATGCCTGAAGGAAGCATGTACTTGTCCTCCCACCTGAGATGAAGCCCTGGCTGCTCTGGAAGACACATGCCACTGTAGCTGAACAGCAATGGCTTTCCTTTGGAGCGAGGGCTGCTTCTTGAGGGGAGGCTGGAAACTCAAACGGGGGAGTCAAGGCCGTGATGAGGTTTATATTTTTCAACAAAGGGAAAATTGTTATTATTTCTGATGTGGAGGCTACCTGTAGAATTGCAGAGGTGTCTACCGGTTACCACGACGTCTCAGAGTAGACTGCATATGGAGGACAGGAAATGCAGAATGTGAGCAGGGTGAAAAATCGCTTCACCCTCCCCATTTCCACCTCCATGAAATGCTGATTACTTGCTGATTAATATCACTGGCAAGAATACAAAAACAAATACTATGTCTTCCTCTGCAGGCATTACATCCCACCCTTTCCTTGTCCAACAATTTTAGCATTCATTTACAGTATGATGTACTCCACTAGTTTTTTTGTCTAAATGAAAAAAGAAAACCAACACATGTGAACATGCTCTCTGAGGATTTTTCTTTTACATATCTGTGTATGTGTATACGATATGCTAATTTTCTCCTTTCACTTCAGCTTGCTTTACTTATTTTGAATAGGCCTGTCCTTATTTCACAGGATCTGAAAATTTCAAGCTTGTTTATTATCGAGTATAAAAAGTGGTGTGTATGTTAGATTTTCAGAAGTTTATCTTAATGAGAGTTTAAAGCGGATTTTCAGATTAGCCAAGTTCCATTCTGATCTGACACAGACTTAATTTTGGTCTCTGATGTACAAGCATGTACCACTGTTTATCTTGTCAAGTCCTTTGTTGTTCATGCACATACTTGTGCATCTGGGATGGAGTGTGAGCTGCCTGGCACAGCAGATAGCAGTAAAACTATTTAATACCTTGTAAAATGATTGTAACATAAAAAAATTGTCAGTAGTGCAAAGCAAGAGAGCTACAAGAAGAGGATTCCAATAAAATGGCTTTTTTTGTCATTATTTGTATATTTACATGAAGTACATGAAAAACTGAAGATTGTTTTGTCGCAGATACACTGAAGGAAATGTACAATTTGAAAAGACGGCCATGAGAACCCTCTGCTAGTTATGCAGGATTTTTGTATAGGTCAAACCTCAGAAGCTGGCCACAGTCAATGTGAAGCTTTGAGTAAGAAGAAAGCCTGGGTGCTTGCTTGGTTACAGAGCTTTGTTCCCCTTGTCATCAATTCTTCAGTGAGGGACAAGATGCACCTCTGTCCTGATGTCAGATACAGAACCACAGAACCACAGAACCACAGAATCACAGAATCTAGGTTGGAAAGGACCTTTATGATCATCAAGTCCAACCATTAATCCAGCGCCACCATGTCCCCTAAACCATGTCCTGAAGCGCGACATCCACACGTTTTTTAAACACTTCCAGAGATGGCGACTCCACCACCTCCCTGGGCAGCCTGGTCCAATGCCTGACCACTCTCTCAGTGAAGAAATTTTTCCTAATATCCAATCTAAACCTCCCCTGGCGCAACTTGAGGCCATTTCCTCTTGTCCTATCGCTAGTTACTTGGGAGAAGAGACCAACACCCTCGTCGCCACAACCCCCTTTCAGGTAGTTGTAGAGGGTGATAAGGTCTCCCCTCAGCCTCCTCTTCTTCAGACTGAACAACCCCAGTTCCCTCAGCCGCTCCTCATAAGACTTGTGCTCCAGACCCCTCACCAGCTTCGTTGCCCTTCTCTGGACACGCTCCAGCACCTCAACATCCTTCCTGTAGTGAGGGGCCCAAAACTGAGCACAGTATTGGAGGTGCGGCCTCACCAGTGCCGAGTACAGGGGCACGATCACTTCCCTACTCCTGCTGGCCACACTATTTCTGATACAGGCCAGGACGCTGTTGGCCACCTTGGCCACCTGGGCACACTGCCGGCTCATGTTCAGCCGGCTGAACACATACCACAAGAGGATGTGAGTGTTTTGGAGCTGAACTTCATAATTTCTTTGCCTCACCCACCTCTCTATGGTCAACAAAAGGCACTTCGCAGAAAACAGAGCAAACACTCACACACAGAGTTCTCCATTTGTCCATCATGCAGGAGACTTAAGATGGATTGGGCTTCCAGTAGCATTTTGGCCACATTTAATGCTCCCATTTCATCAGCCTGCTCTGAATTTCCTCCACTGGAAAATATAGGAGGGTTTTTTGGCTCTATAGCATCAGTAACCTCCAAATTTCGTTTCTTAAAGTCATTGGTCAGTTCACACTGACAAGTCTTCATATTCTGCCTTTGAAACAGCCAGCCATAATTTGATCCCTAGATAAAACCCCGGAATGCTGCTAATTACTTCTATTGAAAATTAGTACAGCTGAGACACAGCCCACTGATCCAGAATCACGTCCTCTGTGATTGCAGTCAGAACTTGATTTCCATGACAAGCTCTCTTGGCTCTCTAGAAGATGATGGCTGCCCTCTAGTGACAAAGACATTTCCGCTGACACTTTGCAGTAGATGCAAACATGTTAACAAATACTGTCTTGTAGATCAATATGTAACAAGAGGTCTGGATCTAAGAAAGAGAAGGAATCTTGTGATCATGAGCAAAAGCACTAGGCTTGGAGGCATTAGAAAAAGAAGCATTCCAGGTTGAACAGACATGCCATCCTCAGTTGCAGAAATGTTTTAAGGTAAATTTTGGTTTGATCAGACATTCCCAGATTTTTCAAATTTCTGACATTTCTGTTATCAGCCAAACAACCTATGATTATTATAACAAGACCAGAATAAGAGCTCTGCATTGCAAAGTCGTTCACTTTCTGCTAAAAGCATCCATCCAACTCCCATGCACTCACTGACACAAAATATATTTTTTACAATACTTCTGTGTGTATGTGTGCGTGTATGCATGTGTGTGTGTGCATCTGTAAGTGGTAATAGAGTCATATTTTCATAATTTCCTAGGTGAAATCACAAGTTGAACTGAAGGGTCAGTTAACGGGGTTCATTTTTGGAGTAGCGCAGATGATATCAAATGCTAGAAACATTGCTAGAAATCGTAAAGGACAATATTGAGAATGAATAAAGAACCATATTGAATGTTTACACCAGTGTGTTATTTCATGTTAAATGTGAGATAGCCCATAGAATATAATGATGTGATTCATAACAAATATATTAAAACTATTCTGTGTAACCTCTTTGATTCTAGTTGCTCCGGGAGAAGCGAAAATTTGATCTACATGAAAACCATGGGGAAAAATTATCACACTTCTACATGATGATGCATCTCAGAATAAGAGATTTGGGGGTAAAACATACGTTTTCTCCACTGTCCTCCTATCTGTGAGAATGCAAGTTTATATTTCTGAAGTGCTGTGCACCTCATTTCCTGCAGTGGTAATTTCATTTTTAGACCTTTTTTTAACCCCTCTTTTTTTTTTTCCTTTTAAATTTCAGTTGTGCTCTTCTTGGGATCTGAAAACTTGTCTTCCTGAACTGATGTTCTAAACTCTCTGGTACTGAGAGAATACTGCCACATGACCTACCTTACACTCACTTATCCACACTTAATATTTACCTCTTTCCTGTTCAGCAAGCTCATTCCTCTGTGCCTTCATTCTTGTTGTTGTGAATCTACTATGAAGAGTGATAGCATGGACTTTTAAAATCTGTAAACTCTCCACCCTGAATTTGCTCAAATTCTGCCACCAATCCTGAAGTCCAAATCTGGTAAGTCCAAGTTGGCATCTCATACTTCAGAAGTAGTGAAGTCTTACTTATGGATTGGGCAGAGACAAACTCGAAATTGCATTGACTCTCGCTGTCAATAATATGGAATTATTCCATAAAATGGAATAATTGCTGTTTAGGAAAACCATTAAACATGTGCTTAATTCACATTGTAATGTCACATTACCAAATAATATAACCTTTTATAACAAAGATAGTGTTATTTCTATCCAAATTGAATATTATCACATAGTCACTCTGCCAGATTTACTGTCTTTAGTTAGGAAAATGCATGGGGAAAACATTTCCTTGTCGACAAAAGCACTTACTATATGCTGAAGAGTTCCTTTTACTTCAGTGGGATTTAAAGAAATTAGAAATGTCTTTCCCAAATTTTAGATGTTCCCTGAAGTAGGACTTGAGAGAGGATAAAGATAAACCCCTTCCCTGTCTCCTGGTGTATATATTTCTTCTCCATACTTACATGGCAGTTTAAGTTCAGCTTCAGATGTTTTACTACTGAAAAGTTTAGCTTTGGCACAGCAAAATATTTCTGAGAAGTGAGTTCCTACATTTGGCAAAGTCATAATACTGAATTCTTTAATTTTGTGCATAGGAAGACTATAGCAACATTTTATTGTAAGAAACCATATGAACTGTCTGGAATGTAACATTTTAACATAGATAAAAATCATGGACTAGTCTGGCATTGCACCTGAACAAATGGAAGGCTGATTGTTTTACACATCTTTGTATAATAATGAACCCTTCACATGAAGAAAGCTGTGCTCTTAAGAGACTTCTCCAGCTACTGTCTTCTACCTCTGGGAGATGCCAAAAACTGTAACAGTTCTGTCACTGTTCTCCTGCACATGGCCAATGAAAAATACTGGAAGACCCATAAAGGTGAAAATTTCTCTAGCCTTGAATAAAACACCTCATTTATCAGTACCCACTCTCAGCAGATCTCATGCTTCACTCCAAGCTTATTCTAACCTGCTGGTTTACCCAAAGGGAGTTGTTTTTCCTTGTTATCCACTGGTTTTCATAAGACTCTTACAGAACACTCTTGGCGATGTTGTTGTCATCCCCTTTAACACTGAACCATTAAAAAATATATTCATGAAGTGGTTTCAATATACTTTTCAGCATTTCATGCCAAAAAAAACAGGTGCTTCCCAGTTTTACACACTGTGACTACTTGTTATGGCCTTTCCAGCTTTTTTTACGCAATGCTGTCCAAACTATCCCCCACTTTACCTTATAAAATGGAATGATATATATTTGTAATTTTATTTATTAATTATTTGTAGTCGTAAAAGTGATGGGTTTTCCTACATAAGGGCTGACTCTCCCTCTGAATGTAACTTCTCCCTTTGTTCTTAAGATTGACCAAGAGACCCAGGTAGCCTCAGTGCACAAAGGCATTGCAACTGAACTACTTGAGACAATTCTACTGCTGACAGCGTGGTGTTTCAGTTACATGCAGTGCTCATCTGGAGAAAGTGGAACTCCTCCTTTCATGTGTGACAGAAAATCCTGGTTTGATATTGGACTTCTGGCTAACATTCAATGCCAATCTAACTGTCTCTTATGTCCTTGTCTTCCTAGTCTTCTCCTCTTGCCATGCCTTTAGTTTGCTGAAATCATGCAAGAGACCTTTATAAAAGGAAACCAAACCCAAGCCACTCTTTATGTGCTCATAGGATACATCCTTTGAGAAAATACACGATTGCTTAAAATCATTCAGAAGGATAGTGGGCAACACACCCATTTGACTTTCATTCCCTTCCAGAAGTTAATGACCCTGTACATCAGTTTCTCATGAAAATACTTCCGTGAAAACATTTTAAGATTCAAGCATCTTATTTCTGTTCATCCTGCTGAACTTCTGTATGTGATTTTGCTTTATTTTATATGCCCTGGATCATGAAGCAATACTGCATTGAGTTACATCAGCTGACTTTCTGGCCTTAGATCTATCTTATAGTTTTCCCTGATAATGTTTCTAAGTGATAAAATTTGGATCCAGATGCTGAGTCCTTTAAATAGGTCATTTTATCATCTTAAGTCTTACCAAATCAAGGAAAGCGTCCTCCAGTTAATATAATAGTTGTTTCAAAATTACGTAAAAATGCCTCATAATAAGAGGTTAGTGTCTTTCACTTACAGCTGTATCAGCATCTGCCTGTGGAAACTATAGTGACCTCAGGTATGGGTCAAGCCGTGCAAGATACCCCTAATAACTTTCTGCCACTGAAGCAGGGGTGTGCTGTCCACTCCAGTGTTCCTCGTCCAACTCCTCAGTGGCATTCGTCTGGCCCTCCCTGCAGTGTCTCTGTTCTGTTACTTGGCAGTCCAGTGAAGGACGAACAAGCAGGTTTCCACTGAGTTAGTGATCTGCATTGCACTGAGCTGAACAGTTGAACTCATTCTGAAGAGTCCGACAAGCACCAGAACCACCACAAAGCAGGCCAGCTCCAAGTGCAAGGGCAGTGGGAGCCAGGCAAGGGAACAAGGCTTTTCCCTTTCTGGGGCTGTAAGGTGTTTGCCATCTTGTGGAACTTAACCCTAAAGGTTTTTCATGTTAAGTTATTTTTATATGCCAGATTATTTTGCTGTGGTCTGGTTGTTTTGTGTTGGGTTTTTTTTGTTTGTTTGTTTTGTTTGTGTTTCTTTTTTCATCTACCACTACATCTAGGATCCCCACATCCCCTGCAGTAACTCCACACACATTCAATGGACATTTGATGTAGTGCCATTCTCTTATTCTCGCTTTGTTCCCATGCAGAGTGAAAGCAAATTATGAAATCTCAGAAATTGTTATGAACCAGCTCTTAAGTTAGGTCTTTGTCAAGGGACTGTCACTTAGTTTGTACCACAACTAGAATTGTAACCCAGCTGATCTCTAGGTGCGACAGAGATGTGAATGTTTAATCATGATGATCAGCATTGAAAACATAACATTTTGAAGTATTAGGTGTTTTGTATATAGACTGTCTTTCTAATGGAGTGTCTAAACTTCATTCTTTTTCTTGGACCCTGATTTTACAAGGTTGTGTGGGTTTTTTGTAATAAAGTAAATTTCCAGTAATTTCTTCTGATGTTGTCATCATCATCAGTTAGTAACACCTGGCTGGATGTGTAACATAACATCTCTTCCAACCAAGTAAGCCCATCTAGAGAACAATTTATCAATACAGCTGTCTTGAGCTGTGTCCCAGAGATTTTATTTTAGACCAATCTTGCCCTTTCAGAAGTGTCTCATAAAGTCTACTGATGGATCATATCTACTTTTGCATTGACCTGTTTATCTTAGCACTTCAGCAAGCAGGGAGATTTCTGCTGACATCATCATCAGCATTTATGTCTTGTTCCATGCTGAAAAGCCATTTGGAAGAATTTAACACTGAAAAAACAGTAGATGAATCTTTGAAGAGTACACTCACAAGAATGGTGCCAGTAGCAGAGAGGAGCTAATATTAAAAATTTCTGTGGATGAAAAAAATGGGGATAGAGAAATTGGAGCTATACAGCCTGGAGAAGGGCAAAGAAGATCAATGTGTTTATTATCAATAAACCAATTTGCTAATCCAGGTGGAATTCTGCAACTGTAGGATATAGAGGGTAAAAGGAGGTGAATAGGTTGATTTTTTTTTTTTTAAATAAGAGCAAATCGATATCCTAATCAAATATCAGATGGGAGATGATGAGTAGAGAATATAATTTACATAATGTATGGTTCTAAATTGGTTTCCTAAAATAGCCTTGTTAATGATGAAGGAGCTCATTCTAAATTAGTGTATATTGGCATCGTTTAATATAACTGCCATAACTTAACTTGCACCAGCTGGGAAACCGGCTTAGCATATCCAAAGATAACACGAGGGTAGAATTGCCCATTTTCCTCAGTGATGCTTGTTCCATATGGATAACAGTAAATTTATACAGGTTTTAAGTAAAATCAAGCTCATAGTGAGGATAGTTTGGAATAGCAGGCAAATCTGATGATGCTTTTCTTAGACTGGGCTACAAAAAAGGCCTCCCTCTGCCTCTCTGTTCAAGAACAAAAATTCCTCATTAGTGGGATATCTCTAAGCTATTGCAGCTGAAGACCTCACATTAACATGAAATAATAAATGTCCACTTCAGCATCTTGTGATGCTCCTATTGCTATATTGTCTAAAGTATCCAACCCAGACACATCATATATATGCCTTTGAATTATTTGAGTTTAATAAGGCTCCTCGGGCCAAAGAGTTTACAACATGGTTTTTACATTTTGCAGAAAACCTTTTGGAACAGGCCACAACAATAATCCTTAAATACATGCCATGTTCTTTGTGTTCTATATATAACTCAAACATTCTTACTAGTTTATTAAAACATCATGTTTATTAAAGATGCAAGTTTATCATTAATGTGGAACTCATTGCATATATACAATATATAAAAAAAAAATCAAAACCTTTAAAGAATCTTTATAGAAGCTCTCATTTTTTCATTATGAATGTTCCCAGACTTGTACATAAAGAGTAAGATTAGCTTTGATCATATGTGGGGTAGTGGAATAAAGATGGGAGAAATTAACAGACTCGTTCTTGGGTATATAGAGAAATAAATACAATTATGCCTAGAAACAGGAAAAATGAAGTAAAACAGCAGATGTAATGTCTTAATTTTTCTGTTATTCTCAAATTAACTATTAATTCGTAAGGAAACCTTTTGAACATTCTGATATGACTGGAATTCTCTGTGAACGTATCAGTTAAAAACTATGGACTAGAAAGTCAGTTATTTTTTGATGCTCTGGGCAGTTTAAAGTTTTTTCTAAACTGGATAGTTCAATCCGTGTTCATGTATAATTTGTGTAAAACAAACTGCCTTGCATCTGCCATATGAATTACATTTTTAGAGGGTCTTCTTCTTCAGCTCTCATCTGCTAAGTATCAACTGGTACAGTATGAACATGCAAAGATTAATTTTTAATTTAGCAAAGGATAAAACAGACAATTTTACATTGCAGGAAAAAGCAACAAAATAGCTTGTCAGATCCATTTCCTGAAATGTACAATCATATAGCTTATCTGGAAAAATATAGTAATTATTTTATTACAATTAAACCTACAAAGTTTTTTAAAGAAAATAGTTTCTGTAGTGTAATTATGAAATTCTCCTTTTTATAATTTTAACATTTTGAAATAAATTGTTCATAGATAATTTGGAGATCATCAGTGCTGAAAAATCATTCTTATTAAGGGACAATCTGAAATATGATTAAAGTTCAAAAGGAAAAGAAAAATAATCAGGTTGTCCATCCCTTCATCCAGATTAAGAGCTACATAAGTGGATTACTTGAATTTATTATTTGCCATATATATTTGCATTCAGTTATACAATGTAAACTAAAAGCTGGGACTTTTTTCCCTGAGTGTGCAGAAATTCTGTCAAGGTTCTTGCTTTCACTTGCATAAAAATTGTTGCTTTTAACACATCTCAGCATTGTTTAAAATGGAAGATGATCTGTTTTCTGCATTGTATTGTTCAGTTATTTAAAACATCTTCTTAAGTGCCAGAATTCAATATATTTTTTATTTCAAGGTGAAATTATTAGTCATGAAAGATTCCATATGGTTTTTACAGGAAACCTAATACTTCCCTGCAATAAATGTAGCACAGTCAGTATGTTAGATCTCACTATGGATTGTCTTTCACAGTCAGAGTGCACAAAACACCTAGTTCCCAAGCTACCTTGACTTCTCACAAATATGGGTAATAAAAGTGATCCTTTCAGCTTGGATACTGTTGATCAGATCAAGCACCCAAGCATTATCACGTATCTGTCTGTTTTTCATTGTCATCCTGATATCTCTTATCCCTTCCAAGTAATTGAATATAGCAATTTATATTAATTTGGCCTCGTTCTTGGGGCAGAACTTGTTTCTACACGTGTGTGAGGGAAGAACAGAAGGAAACAGTCACTCTAAATGCTCTCATGGCTATAGCGGACAATATTTTGCTTTTTATATAGGCTGGATTTTGACCATAGTGGTGGAGGGTCTATATCAAGTTGCTGCTACTACTAAGCTGTATAATGTCCAAAGCATATGTGGAACATGTTGTTTTACCCTTATTAAGTTTAGCATTTTCTTATCTGTTCTTAAACTTTGGTTGTATTTGTCTAAAACTTGTAATTTAAACGTTGTGGCCTTGGGCCAAGTTCTCAGATTTGAGATGTCAGTATTCTCAGGAATTGTTACTGACATCAGCAAATTTATGACAATTTATACTGACTAAGGCTTTATTTTCTTAAAATTATTGGAAAGTAAAGTACAATAATTAAAATTTAGTATGAAGGAATCAAATTATCTTTGGAATCATTTGCTGCTAGCTGATATGGGCAAAATCAGATAGAGAATCCTCTCTTGTGTGCAGTCAGAATACAGAACACCAAAGAAAGTTGCTGATGGTTTGAATAGATGAGTGATATTGCCACTAATAGGGAACCTGAAGTCTTAATTGGTTTGCTGTAAACATTACAAACACGTTTGCATGCTTCCATTCACTTTGTGTGCTGTATATTAGATAGATAGTATTCACACTGATAGCTGCAATTTAATTACAAGAATCTGTTCCTTATTCAATTTCAGTTGTGTCATCCCATTATGTTGGCTATGAAGCATTGCAAGGTTCAATACAGCATGTATCATGATGTCGGAGAGATAATGCCACGCAATGGCTCAATTTTGGTTGTAAGGATTTTCATCCAGATTGGAATCAATGTTGTAAATGGTTATTAAATCCACACATTCTGGCTAACTGAAACAAAGTGAAAGGTCTGAGGAAGCACATTATTTTTTATTACAAAGAACAATTGCGATGAATAGTAAAATTCCTCACCATTGGTGAACCCATCAATATGAATAAACTTATCAAACCTCACAGTACTGAGGACCCTGCCCACAGCCTGTCTTCTGAGGCTTAATGAATTCACAGGATGAGCAAATTGATTCTGCCACTCCAGTTACTCAATTTACTACAGCTGCCAAACAAGTGACTGGAGCAATACTCCAGGCTGTAGAGTGCAGGTTTGCTTTCTCCTCATATACTACTAGGGACTGTCAACAGACTTTGAAAATGCTGTTGCACTTTCTTTTTTATGCTTTTGTGGAATACACTTTCAAACCAACAACACCTGCTTGAATGAGGAATTAATAATTATCACTCTCTCAAGGGTTAGATAAGTGTAAGGCATTTGGACATCGCTTTGTGATAGTGGATTTGCCCAAGGATATTAAAGAAAAAAGGTGATAGGATGATGGAAAGGTCTGTGAGACAGGTTTGAGAATAAGTCTTGTCCAAATATTTCACCATCTTATGGTTCCTAAGACTTTCTAGGATAAAGTATTTGAAAAGGGAACAGGACTTTATTAAGCACATTCATATGAGCTTTCTTATTTAAGGGGAATAATGCTCCTCACGGGAACCTCAGGAGGAACACATGGATTCTAGGATGGGAAACTTCATACAGCAAATATTGGAGTGAATGTTTTGGGCATAAGGTAGATTAGAAACTGCTGACTGTAACACAGCTAAGGGTTACAGGAAGCTGTAAATCTCTGGGACAATATTATGAGTAGCACCAGCATCATTGGGGGAAAGATGCTATAAATCTTTTGTTAGGTGAAATAAAATTAAGAGGATCAAGTAAGATACGAATAAGCACTAAAATCTATTTTGCCTGGCCCTGATTATTCTGGATTAGTATTCCTGCTAATTTGTACTGCTGATTTCATAACTAAAATTGGATATGAAACACTATTTATTGAATGGTCAATTAGAAGACTGGTTTACAACAAATGGTTCTTAATCCACCCTTCAGTTTGATAGATAGTCTCCCATCCCTACAAACTTACAGAAGAAAAAGAAAAAAACAAATCTTAAAACCCACATTTTTATAACTGTCCCCTCAAGTTCTCAAGAGTATTTACTGCTCTCCATTCACCTCTGCATAGTGGCATGGTGCTTCTGACTTTCAATATCATACTGAATTTAGAAAAGAAATCTCTTAGTAAAATGCAGATTGCTCATGCTGTGAGTTTTAGAGACCCTAATTTCAATGAAACGCTTTATAAAATGTGGATATTAGATGAGCAGGATAAAACAACTAAGGAATCCTGCTATTTGGGAAATTACTTTTTTAATGTTAAATGGGGGAAAATGGTGAACCTAATAAAGTAAAAGGGAAGGGGACTATCAGTGACTCCCTTCAAGGCAGTCTGCCAGGCATCCTTGGCCAGATTTCCACAGTACTACCTTCAGATTTTATTAAATTAAAATAAAACCTGTCATTTTGGCTTTCACTGGCACAGTCAAATGCACAGTTTTTTACTTAGTTCCACCATCAGTCTTGCACTTCCAACCAGCATTAATATTTCACAATGTAATATACATAGTTCTGTGGCATTTTTTACATATCTGGCAAACAGTTACTGGAAAATATTCTGCTAAAAGTTAAAAAAGCAGTGTTACTTACTATTTGATCATGTCAACTGCTTTTCAGTGTTCTCCGTCAGGGACCAAAGCATTTGAAAACATAAATCAAAGAGTCAAAGAAATCAGAAATGGAAAAGTCCCATTAGGTCATCTAATCCAATCCACTAGTAGCACATATTTGTTCCCTATAATACATTTTCCACAGTTTTGTTCAGTCTGGTTTAAAATACTTGGGAACACTACTTGACGACATGCTTTTTGAAACTGGGATGGGTAGAGTTCAGACAGACCCAACATCACCTCTAAGGTTACCTCTTGCCTTTTCTAATTTGTCCTGGCAGTCACAGCTTTGTAGGGGCTCATGTAAGGACTGAGGATTAAAGGTAAAGCTGCAGCTGCATACTTTCCCTCATCTTCCCCCTGGGATTTTCCTTATGTAGAAGGCTAAAGTAATACAAGCCAGAGCTACCTCACATGTTGATGGGAGCAGCTTTATCACCTAGTTCTACTGTTGCTGTCAGAGACTTCAGCTATGAATCTGGCCTAGAGGACTCCTGTCTGGGTCCTGAGGGATAAAAACGCCTACTACATAGATTCCACCATTAGTCACAGTGCTGTCTGACACATCTTAAGAACATGAAGACCCAGCAGTTGTCCATTATTTATATTATTCCTTGCCTCTCCTTCTCAAGGCCTTGGACAGCCACTGGTAAGAATGGCAGCATCAGTGAAACATGGTTGGCCTGGAGGAGCGGTAGTTCACAAACTGTAGCAGAGTCTTCCCCAGGTAAACATCTGAGATATTCCAATTTTATTCCAGTAGTGATAGAAAACCTAAATTATTGGGCTCCTATGAAAGATCTGCAGAAAGCTCTTCCTCACATTTCTGCGTATTGAAAAAGCTAGAGACATGCCTGCTATCTGGAGGACAGAGGACCATACAGCCAAATTTGTGAGGACATAAAGGGAACATCTTCTTTCTCTTGTGTGGATCAGGGAAACAGCAAGCCCAGCAGATAGACTAGCTTGAAGACTTAGAGATGTTACTGTTATTGCTCTCTGCTTCTCCTGAACACCTGTCTGGCTAACTTTTCTTGAGCGTCAGCGGCTCATAAAGCACACTTGATGTGCTTCTGCCTCCATGGCAACATTCTGGTCAGGAATTGCTTGCACTGTTTTACCTGTTTTCCATCGATTTTACCAATAGGTATATTTCCACCAGTCACAATGGATACCTCCTTAATCCAAGTTCCAAGATAATTTCTTACATTCTTTGAGTAAAGCCCAAAGGAGACATGATTGCTCATATGCTCAAACAAAAGTCGATCAGCTCCTCTCTATATTTTTATTAGGTGGTAGATTTCAGAATAGACATGAAAGAATTTTGGGGCGTGACTAGAGAAGCCCTGTTTAGGATTATTACCTGACTTTGACCTATTCTGCAGTGTCCAGGAGGCACATCATGGGATGAGCATGAAAGTTTGTGCAGGGCCACAAGATCTTGCTTGGATATGTTTTTCTAACAGGTCTCAGAAACATCGTCTATCATCATTCTTGTGCATTTGAGATGAACTAGGTCTCACAGGCAAAAGAAGACAGTATTTTTTTCACACTTGCCACTTGCACACTTTCTGTGCAAATTGAAGGTTAATCAAATCCTGAGGATGACCCCTGATAGAAAGAATAAAGATACTTACCTTGTGTTTGTCTTTTGGCATCTTTTGAGCACCTTTTTCTCTGCAAATCATGACTTTTAACATCATTGTATACTTTTGATCTTAGTTACTGACCTTGGAAAAAAGGTCTGTTAAGTGGGCTAGTGACAGGCAGCTTGGGAATTTCAAGGGACTAGTTCACAGTCTTAAGGACCTTGGGTATTGTCCCTAGAGATACATTATCCCTGTCAGTGTTTCATTCCTGCTTACAACCTCCATTAACACCATAAATTCAGAATACTACCAAACAAATAAAAGAAGATACATAGTATTTTCCATACAAAATAATATAGCTATTATCCTTATTCTCTACATTTAGATATATATAGATGTACAGTGTCATGTCACTAGTATAATCATGTTACTAGTCAGAAATCAATGTACTACAGAAAAAATACAGGCATTCTTTTCAATGTATATGTGCTGTGTCTGTTACAAAAGAAGTTGACTTATATATGCACTTGAAAATACATGTGTTTTCATTTTGTGGTAGATACTCTATTTATTTCATTTCAGATTCACTGCAGAAACTTGACATGCAAGTGAATAACTTAGCATCATTGGGGAGATTTTAAGATTCTTTAGCTGTGGAGATTTATGCAAACTGTTTGTGGAAATGTGGAAAAGACTTTTTCACCACTAAAGGTCTACATACATATTTTCCTAAAGAATATATCGTGGAATTTGTTTCTTTACAGGTATGCTATGAAATCTCTATATGAAACCCTGAATTTTCTGAACTATGTCCCATAAATGAATTTAGACTGAAAAGTCTTTCAACTATCTGTAATAGCTGGCACTGTTTCAGAATTTCTAAACAATGCCTATAGCTCTTGGTCAGAGCTTTCCTGTGGGGAAAACAGATTTCACAAAATGTAGCCAGCACAGATTCCTCCTCGTGCAAAGGATTCACCTCAAGAAGGAGAAACAAGGCTGTGAGCATATTATCATTCAATTATTCCACAATCCACTATTTTGCACCTTTGAACTCCTGTTGACTTAAGTAATTACTTGCAGTTTTATTTTAGAAGCAAGATTTTGAACTGTAAAAATGCAAAATACAGTCCACTCAATGTGAAGTTTATTAAAAAAAAGGTTTCACATGAAAGATTTTTCAAAATACTAAGCTAAATGATGAGTAGAGGTGCCAAAACAGGTTGATAAATCCTTCAATCATCCTGTATCTTTTCCTGCATTTTCAAGTCATACTTGAATTTCTTGCCTTTCAGCACAATGCACATACTTTATATTTTTTCTGTGAACAACACAATTAGCAGCTGCATCTTAACAAGAGATATTCAGTAAATCTCATTCTCATATATGAAGGCATTTCCAGAGAAAACTAATATCCATAGCATTTTAGTCTGGCATGTGAGAAAGGAGGTATCCCAATATTTTCTAAGGAAACAAAATTCTATCATCTTCCCTCAATTGTTTTAAAAACGATTATATGAGCCAGTGTATCAATCACATTATTTTTGTGGTTGGTTTTTTTTTTGTTTTGTTTTGTTTTTAAAGAAGTGTGGCTTGAATTTTTGGTTCTTCTCCCACACATGGCTCCTGCTTTTTTATTCAAACTGATAGAGCTCAGATGCACAGCTGGTATTTTGGGGTATAAGGTTTGAAGGATTGTAGCTCATATTCCTGCCACTGAATTAATTCGAGAAAAAACTTGTTTCTTTGAGGTTGTTGACTTAACGAGTCCAGCAGAAAAAAGTTAAGTACCATGCAGGCAGACAGGATGGCCCTAGATTGAAAGAATTAGAATTTCTTTCTGAATTTGGAGCTTGGCAAAGCAAAAGTGAAGATAAACACAAGCATGCTAATGTTTGTTTATTCTGTGTTAATAAGTAAGTTTCTCCAGGATTAAGTTTCTTCTGTCTAGATTATATCTGCTTGCTAATATATTCTCAGTGAAGACAAATGGAATGTAAATAAGATCTTGTTTATACAGTTTTTAAAAGGCAAAAGGTAGGGTAGTTTGTATAACTTTTTTGCTTTATTTCTTCAACAATGGTTTCCTGATGACAAAAAGAATACATAACTAACATCCCAAATTGTTTGGAGTGTAAATGTTTTTTCATTAAATCTCTTCATCTCCCATGTTCAGAAGAAGGGAATTGGCATCAACTGAAAAAAACAATATTGTAAATATACAAGCCCATAAAGAGGCTGGAACAGTAATGAGAATGCTGTGTTGTCTCATGGCACTTTCCACACCGTTTGATCATCTTCATTTAAAATTCATATACAAACTAGCATACAGGTTGCCTGCATCATCACAACCAATTACAAACTTTGGCTGAGTTTTCAGTGTCTGCAAGGATGAAACTCATTTGTCTCATGGTTCCCTGTTAAGTTTGGCATATTTATGTGAGGATGTAAGACCCCATCTGTGCAGTGTTAGGGTCTATACTGCTTTATATTTCTCACATTTCTCTGCATTTCTAAATGAACATTGAACAGTAAAGCCTGATCCTGTGAAATCCATTCACATCAGTGTGTTGACTGCACTGATTTGATCCCCTAAGGCAGGACGCCTACTGAATCGTACTATTACTTTAGAATATGTCTATTGCCTCTGTTTGGGATGACCTAAAAGAATGACTGCCAGAGAAAAAGAAGCAATTTTCCAGTTTTCTTCTTGCAAGTGAGTGTCTTTTCTGTAGGTAAGCAGAAAATGTAAAATAACACCAATTTTTCTTCTAATTTACTAGTCAATCTTGTTCAGTTTCAGGAACATTCATTTAGTACATACCATTTAAGACAAAGCAAATCTATGTTTGTCGTGCTCCCTTCACACTTACATTTTTATTGATTGCATGGTGACAATTAAATTATTGTGCTTTAAGCCACAGTAGGCACATTTATTTTCCCTCTCTCCTCTTTCCTGTGCCTTTGCCTCTCCTCGCCTCTATTCCTCCCCCCTCCTTTTTCAATAGACTTCTTTGATTACTGCCAGATATAGGCATTAGACTGCTCTAAACCTCTGCATTTCCTGGCCTGATTGAGTGCACGGCTGTTCCCTGAAGAAAGCCATTTGAAGCTGCAGTATTTTTCTGAACTTCAAAAATGCCAGTAAACCTTGATCATTTTACCTGTCCAGGAGTAGAGTTAGAGGGTGTAAAATGTCTTATGAATTTATACAGAAGTTATGCTCACAACCCGTAAACAATACCTTAATCAACGTGTGTGTGTGTAGGTGCATGTAACTGCTCAAGGGCATGATCCAAAACTTGGTGAATTCAATGCAAGTCTTTCAGCTGATTTCAGTGGACTTTGATTAGCATGTACCAAATTTACTGACTAAATAACTGCAGTTGAAAAGTCATCTCTAATGTCTACAGTTACTGTATTATTTAATGGGTAGCTATGCAGTGACAATGAATTGACTACTGCAAACTTGAGTATATGAATATGTAAAAGTCTTTATTGTTTGAGAGATGTACTTTTGAGTGTGTTTTTAAGATTCAAAATGTGCAGAGTAAGTTAAGGTAAGTATAGAAAAACTTAGGAAAAACCTTCAAATTTCTACTCTCAGTCCTTTACTGGTTCCTGCCCTTAAAATTTACAGTTTTCTTCAGTCTCCAGGAGCCCAGCTAGGCTGACAGCCTCTGTGCTCTGAGCACGCAAGATGGAGGATGCTGGCACTGCTGCCCCTATTTGACGGACAGACAGAGGATTTCGCTTTGCAAGGCTGTCAGTCCAGTCACATTCCAGGTGATTATAAGTTCATAGTTTAAGATAGTCTTCCTTTCTGTAGTCATAAAAAAATGCATAGAACTATTCTTCAAAGCCAGAGTTCTTTTCAAATTGAAAATGCTGCAGCTGTTTAAAAATCTTTTAAGTCATCAGTCTAGATTTAGATGTTTCTAAGCCAACTCAAACATGTCATTACAATAAACCTTTGACCTGTTATCACCTTTTGGGGAGTGGTAAAAAAATTAGACAGAGTATCATCACTCTCCAAAGGAACATCACAAAGATGATACTATGGTTTAGGGTTTTTTTTCCCCCAAATATTTATATGGAAAGAAAAAGTACCCAGTAAAATAATCTTCAAGCCATTCAAATAATCCATTAAGTTCTCATAGAGGTTAAAAGAGATCGGATACAAATAAATCATCCAAATCTTCCGAAAGCTATCAAACATTCCTTCTTATTGTTGTTGTTTACTTCAAAGTAAAATGTTTCAGATAAATATGTTGCTTCCATTTTGACTGTGAACCAAAAAAAAAGAAAGGACATTTTGTTGTGCTTCCTGTAAAGTGTCAGGCTTAACTTTTACAACCTCAGAAAAAAATGAACTCTTGGCATACATAAATTACCAGATACTGTGACTCGTAGATTATTCAATGAACAAAGTACAGTAGTTTTTTTAAAAACCACCCTGTTCTTTTTCAAGTGCATCTTTTCATTCTCCTTGCACAATAAACTCAAAGACTGCTGAGGCTATTTTCTTCTATGAGACAAAATCATCGGTGTGAAAAAATGTTAAAATGCACTTCTTTTAATTACACATACAAGATTTGTCACTGAACCTGAATGGACAACAATAACCCTGTTCTCATGCTCTTAGGTTCTTTTTCTCTTATGGAAATGAAACATAATTATACCTAAAGAGAAAACTGTTCCTGGGAGCTTAATTTCTGTTAGAATTCTACAGTGGCAGCAGCTCATAACTACATTGGGTTAAGTGCTTTGAGATCCTAGGTAGAACTATAAACTTTCAGATCTGTAGAAGTATATGATTATCATATCAGTCACACAATCTAGTATTAAAAACCTGCAAATAAACAACAATGCCAGTTAAGGAATGGAGGACAGAGCAAAGCACTGTGCTAGTTCTTTCAGTGAGACATAAAGTATGTGATTATTGTTCTACACACCATGGTTTAGAGACGGTGAAGGACATTTGGTTCCTGGTGGAAAAGAATATAACATGACAGCTACTATTTTTAGTTCTGTTTAAGAATGTTAATTGAAATCTAAACTAGCAATAGGAACCCTGGGCTTTAACAGACTAAGACAAATATAAGATGTAGTGTCAAAGTATAACGGCTAGACCTAGTATAATATGCGGGAAGGGAAAGTGACAATGTATAATTATTATTCCCAGGAGGAAAAGAAGAAAACACATTTGTTCAATCTGTATTTCTGTAATGAACACGAAGAACAGGACTGAAAAAGAAAATATCTACAGTATCTTTGCTATTGAAACAGATAATGGTTTATAAAGCGCGTATCTCTGGATTCATAGTGTAAAAATCAGAACAGGGCACTGTTATCCAGAAATCCCAAATTATTTCTGGTTCTACCACCAATGTTTCGACATGTGAACTTCATTAAGCAACTGAAACCTAGATCCAAAGAAAAACTTGAATACTGAGAAATTAGAATGAAAAAAACCCCTTTCCAGACAGAGACATCAGTAACATGCAGGGAGAGAGAGGGACATCAGGTGAGGAGACAACCAAAACCAGCAGCCCATAGAGAATGATGTAGGTCAAAGGAGCTGACAAAGAGTTGCTGCTGAACGCAGGGTAAATCATTACTCCTGCCTCGTCTTTGGTTATTTCAAATCTGTGTATCCAGCACTCTCACCTGATTACTTGCTTTCTACCATTACTTACATCCATTATTTTATTTTAAAGGATTGCTAGAAGACCGTAGGATGGTGGTAATGGTTGCAACGTATAGCAGCCAAATGATTACAGTGATCATTAGAAGCGTCCTGTTTCAGTGCCTTCCGCAGCCTGAGGCTAGCCAGATTGCTGTGCTGGTTTTGGCTGGGATAGAGTTATTTTATTCATAGCAGCTAGTATGGGGCTGTGTTTTGGATTTGTGCTGAAAAGAGTGTTGATAATACAGGGATATTTTAGTTACTGCTGAGCAGCACGTACACAGAGCCCAGGCCTTTTCTGCTTCTCACACCACCCCACCAGCATGTAAGCTGGGGTGCACAAGAAGCTGGGAGGGGACATGGCTGGGACAGCTGACCCCAACTGGCCAAAGGGATGTTCCCTACCATATGACATTGAGCTCAGAAACAAAAACAGGGAAAAGTTGGCAGGGAGGCCACTTCTAGGGGACTGACTAGGCATCGGTTGGTTGCTGGTGAGCAATTGTTTTCATTTGCATCACTTGGCTTTTTATTTATCTTTGTTATTTTCCTTTTCATTACAATGTATTATTATGGTTATTATAATATTCCAATTATTGAACTATTTTTATCTCAACCCATGACTTTTCTCACTTTTATCCTTCCGATTCTCTTCCTCCATTCCACTGGAGGGGAGTAAGCAAGTGGCTGTGTGGTGTTTAATTGTCAGCTGGGGTTAAACCACAACACTTGCATATCTGGTCTCCCCTCTTTTTAGCTCTTATAAAACCCCACTAGAATTTAGTTGAGGTTAGCAGCCATTCCTCTTGTTTAAATTGGCCAGTCTTTAGAAAGGACTGCAAAATGAATTGTACCAGAAATATAGAAGAAAAGTAAGTACAACTCTGTGGACCAAAGACAAACAGCATTTATCCAGGAAGCAGTAGTCTGGATTTCAGTTTTTGAGTACATCATTTTATATACTAAAATATAAGTTACATTTTGTGCTGTAATTTCTTAACTGGTATTTCATTTAGCACTTAGATTTTGTAGAGTCTTTAAACCACGTTTCTTTTAATGCCAAGAGCCTCCTTCCTGTTGCTGGCAATTAACATTGATGTTCACTAGGGACAAGCTCAGGACTGGAAGGTTTGTTTCTGAGGATAGAGTAAACTACTAGGTGCAGAAATTTAAGACTAGTATTAACTTCTGCTGACACCAGGCTGAGCTCAAAGGAACCTAAAAAAATTTTCAACCTAACTGTAGTCTTCCACAAAATGCTGAACATCAGATCTCTGTATTTTTGACCAGTGCTTTATCACATAACAATTTAAAATAAGCATAATTTTAAATGAACTGCTCTCATTCACATTAAAAGACTTTGTGGCCATTTCTCATTAAAGGCAATGAGAATTTTGATAATACAAATGTAAATATAAATGCAAATATAATGTAAATGTAAATGTAAATATAAATCATTTAACTCAAGCAATACAATGTCTAGTATTTTAAAGAAGAGGCAGAAACCTTACTTTAAATATAATTATCCCAATAATAGCTGACCATCTTAAGATGTTGTAAGGCTGAGCTTTCCCAAGGACACTTAGACCCCAGTCAAGTGAAATCTGTAGTGGAGTTTGGGTTGCAGTCAAATTGGTCCACTGAGAAAAATTACTTAACAAAACTGCCATACATATTACCAGTTTCTGAATTTCACTGGCATTTTCATTTTGAGGCAGATTTAAGATTATTATTATTATACTGAATTACCAGGGATGTTTATATGACTGTTTCTAATATCAGCACCTCAATTTTGGTGTTGCCTCGCAAAACTTCCATACTATCAGAGTTTACAATGGTGCCCAGAAATTTCATAGTGCAAAGCAATCACAGCAAATGGTAGGTTTCTTGTTAAAATATTTTTCAAAGATTAAAAAAAAAAGTTTTCTTTGTTACAGACAAAATAAAGGTGAAAAGGGTGAGGATAATATTTAATTCTACAGATTATATCAGATTATTTTTAGTGGTTTTGCTGTATAGTAATACATAGTCTAGGGAATAAAACAATGAGTCAAATCTATTCCTTCACATAGTTTCCCTTTCCTGAAACACAAATCCCTTTTGTTCTTTAAAATTTAACTGTACTGCATATTCTCCTGTTTCTGCAAGAAGACAAAGAACAATACACTTGTTGCTCTTTGCTAGTCTCATTTCTTTTAACTCATGATGATGGATGTTATCACAAAATTCAGGCATCGGGTTAGCTATCTGACTTCCTAAGTATGTACATATTGGAAAATATACTCACGCAGCTGCATCAATTATTCAAAGGTGCATAAAAACAGTTATATTATAAAAATTGTAGCAGTATAGCATAGCAAATACATGCTATTTTTATTGCATGCATACATTTCTGTTATTTCAGAAGTCATATTCTTTAAAAAAACATTGAATTACATAATGCAGTAGTAGGATTTTCTGAATTACTGTATTTAAAAATATAATAATTGGAACTAGGTGAAAGTGGTTATAATAATTGGAATCACTGACATGCTAGTTTCTAGTGTTTTGCAGTGATTATTGTTTGTATTCTGTTAGCACTGGAATGCCCTAACCAGGTGTGGGCCTTATTATGCTAGTCAGTAGTCATACAAATAATAAGAGATGGTCTTTACCCTGAGAGGCACACAGTAAACACATAGGTTAAAAAGAAAAAGAGTTAACAGAGGTAGGAAATTATTTGCCTAAGGGCATTGAAAACAGGAAGAGGAGAAACTCCAAGGCTATCATACTGCCTATCCACAATGTATGGTATCCTGCCTTTCATAGCAACGATTCCTCCTGGAATAATGTGTTTTTCCATATGCTTTTTAGCATGTCTGCCAGTGTAGATTGCATTTGTGGATAGAATTGAGCATAGAGCCAGCAGCTGTGCATAAGATAGGTTGGCTAAAGGTTAGAAATTTTGATTCACTCAAATTTTCAAGGGTTTTACAGAGGTACAAAACCAATGCAAAATATTCAAAAAGTACACTGAAATTACCAGAGAACTTTGAGTGAGAGTGCTTAAGAAAACTATGCATAATTAAAGGATGGTAAGTATCAAGTGAATACCTGGTTTGAAGCTGGCTACCCACCTGATTCAGGGACTTAGCTAGCAGGCTGTGGCCTTTGTCTCAAATAATAACTACTTATCGTAAGTAAAACAAGTGCTGTAGGAGAGACCAAAAGTGCTTCTTTCTGCAGACTTACATCCCTGTTCTAAATCAGAGCAAAATCTGGAACATAACTGCCCCAGGGAAACACCATATAGTTTACTTGATATTCTGTGTTTCTACGGTATTTTAATTATAAATTCCGTCCTTGAGCTAAAGAAAGCATCATCAAAATGTAGTATGCTCATGAAAACGTTAGGATAATCTCTATTTTCCTATGCAGAAACTCCTCTTTGTAAATCAGATCTTCTCAGTGCATCTCTGTGGAGGTTTATTTTCAGATAATTGGAGGTCTGTCTTGACCTCCCCAACACCAACCCACTGACAATTTGACTGGCACAAGATTTTTTCCTGTTATCACTTCTGTGAGTGTTCTTATATTAAAGACAAACAAAATGCTGTATTTCTGATCTCTTACTCTTTATGCTACAGTGACTCTCCCTTCTCCTAGTTTACGTGAGTTAGCTTTAAAATGAGATTGGAAGAAAATCTAGTGCGTAATCAGAAAGATGGTGCTTATGATAGCAGAGGTGCGGAAAAATGAACAAATTGTCAAAGCGGTGGAAGAGACAGAGTATATCCCACTTCAAACACAGGTGAAAAGGTCAAGCGTTTCCTGGAATGATGAAAAAAAAAAAAAGTGCTTCAACTGAATAAGAAGTTTCTTATCCATTTGCACATTGGTTGGGTAACAACACAATTGTTGATATGAAAGAAAGCTCAGATCTCTCCTCATGCTGGGGCTCATAAGAACTATTTCGTAAATGCCTCATCACTAGTTGATCTAAACGCTTACTTCTCCAAAAGCTCTTCTATATACATGTTCAGAGCAACATACAGTTATCTCCAGAATTTACGTGCTCAGGGTGCTTTATGGACTGTTTTAAAGAGGAAATCTATAGACCAGATATGAAATATGCTAAAAAACATTCTAAGTTCAAGAGCCAATTTTAACAAGTTTTTTGCACTGACTTTCAGTATCCTAATCCTGCTCACCTTGTCAAGAATTGTATTTGTGTTAAAATTATAAAGCCCTTATTTATAAGAATTGCAAGAAAGTATTAGCAATATATAGGCAGTATATGGTAGGCTAATAAATTAATATCTATGTCAATTTTAGTTAGATACTTTTCTCCAACCAAGCATAGGAAATAGTTGCATTTTGTTTTTAGCATTCTTGATGACAATATAGGAGAGTGAAAGTAAATGAAATATTTTAATATAAAACAAGTTGCTAAAAAGTCAGCGGAGTGGAGAATAAGAGTTTTCTAGATTATTCAGGCAACTATTTATTCTTTCCTCAGGATTATTATGATAACCCTGTACATTTGTACTGCAGTTTCTTTTCCAGAAAGGGAGTAAAAATGGAGTCAAATATTGCATGAACTGACTCACACCATTAAAAAGGCTCAAATAAACTCAAAATCAGGCAGGTCAAAAGACCTTTATTAACTATGGGCACAGAATGCTTTCATTTTTACATCATTCTCAATATCACAAAACTCCAAATGCTCTGATTTGGGATTGAATGACTGTACAATTACTTGGGTACATACTTAAGCTTATCTGAATGATCAGACACTCTCACATTTACAAATATCAAATGACAAGGACAGGCACACAGGGCATTTACTCCCATGAGAACCAGGAAATGCATGAAATTAAAATAAAGGAACAAAGGAGAAATAATCCAATTGTGTTTGGTTGGGTTTTTTTTTTTCAAATGGGATTGGTGTGGGTCTAGAACAAGCATTCTCATTTGCTCTTCTGTTAATCCAAGTAATTTACCTACCTTGCTAAATGATTTTACTAAAATCTTGGGACGTTTACTGAAAAAGTAAAGATGATCAAAGAAAAGCAGAAATTTGTCTGAATTATTTTCATTATAGATTTATACATTTATCACACTTTCCCAGATTGTTTTAATGATTTATATGCCCATGAGTTTAACTGTTGCCTAATACATATCTTCGTTACATATGTGCTTGTTTCTGCACTTTCTTATCACATTTACAGTCCAAAAGGAAAGTTGATGTAATGTAACATGTTCTAAGTGAAACAAAGCTGCTGAAGACATTTTCTGTAACTGCACACTTGCCATCATTTCAAAAATGACAACTGTTTGATCTGAATTGTTTCCCATTGCTTTACAAAACAGATATTTTATAAAGATGGGAAGTTTCAAAATATCCATGGAAGCTTTCTGAACATGGATATCTTAATGATTAGGAAGATCCTTTTTTTTTCCTTTAGTTTTTCTGCTAAATAGGATTTGAGAGCTCTGTAGTTGCCAAATACCATGAACATGCAGTTAACACAAGCAGACATCTTTGAAAAATTGAGACTAGTTGAATTTTACTAGCCCCGTTGCTTTGATAAAGACAGTATTGCTCCACAAAAGCTATAGTCGTAGCCAGAAATTACAGAAAAATATTTAATTTTATTATCACTAGGAAAATAATTTTAAAAATACATGGAGACATTTCCTTTTATTGTCATGAGGTCTTATTCAATATTTTCACTTTTAAATGTCTGGTATAATTGACATGAACCATTGGAATTTGAAGAGCACCCAAACATTTGGGAAACTGCCAGGTGTTTCAAGCATCAATCTTAAATACTCTTCATTTTTCATCAGGCACTAAGTACAAAATTCTGTCATCTTCTGCATATCTAATTTTAGGTAGACTGTTTTTTGACCTGATATTACAGGATCACAGAATCATTAAGGTTGGAAAAGACCTTCAAGATCATCAAGTCCAACCGTTAACCCAACACCACCATGTCCCCTAAACCATGTCCCGAAGCACAACGTCCACACGTTTTTTTGAACGCTTCCAGTGATGGTGACTCCACCACCTCCTTGGGCAGCCTGTTCCAATGCTTGACCACTCTCTCGGTGAAGAAATTTTTCCTAATATCTAATCTAAACCTCCCCTGGCACAAATTGAGGCCATTTCCTCTCATTTTATGGCTAGCTACTTGGGAGAAGAGACCAACACCCACCTCACCACAACCCCCTTTCAGGGAGTTGTAGAGAGCGATAAGGTCTCCCCTCAGCCTCCTCTTCTCCAGACTGAACAACCCCAGTTCCCTCAGCCGCTCCTCATAAGACTTGTGCTCCAGACCCCTCACCAGCTTCGTTGCCCTTCTCCGGACACGCTCTAGCACCTCAGCATCCTTCCTGTAGTAAGGGGCCCAAAACTGAACACAGTATTCAAGGTGCGGCCTCACCAGTGCCGAGTACAGGGGCACGATCACTTCCCTATTCCTGCTGGCCACACTATTCCTGATACAGGCCAGGACGCTGTTGGCCACCTCGGCCACCTGGGCACACTGCTGGCTCATGTGTACGTAGGCACCACCACTTTTTATTCTATAAGCTTACATCTTTGAAACATTCAGAAAAAGGCGATCATCAGTGCCATTGGCAAAATTCCAGAAGCAATGCATGAAATTTTCCCCCAGAACTCCCTTCCTCATCTCTCCCTGTGACTTCTGTCAAGAAAAACACAAAAATAAGATGGCATAGAATGTTTTTTATCTGGCTACAGACATTGCCCTTGTTATGCTAGTCTCAAGCTTGCCTAATAGGCAAGATGTTATATTTTAAACTAAGTCTTTTGAGGTTATAATTAATGTAGAATTATTTAGAAGACATTAGATGGTACCATAGTTGCTGGAAATAACACCACATTTTGGGATAAAATCCAGATTTAAACAAGTATCTACAGTACACAACTGTCCCCATTATGTTGCAACTGCTCTATCTTGCAGTTTATTGCAGTGGTTGACAGAACTGAGACATACTGTAGTAGTTATCTTTTAAAACTTTAACACCAAAGAAGATTGTGTGCTTTGCTCTACAGATATACAAGAGAGAGGGGAGAAATGTTTCTCCATTCTACAGTCCAGCTGGCACTTAGCAGAAAGCAGAAATAGTACACTATCACTCATTTCTAGAGTATTTAAGTATTTATACTCTCTCAGTGGCTTGTAACAGGTCAGTATAACCAGATAATTCAATGTTCAATAAAGGACATTAAAACCCACAGCACTTTCCACCCCAAAACACAGGGTTCTTGGGTAATTTAATTGCTGGGATTTTTCCACATCAAAAGGTAGAGAAGTCATTCTCTAAAAGACAATGTTAATGGGACAGCTTCCTTGTTAGCTCTCCTTCTTCTCAGTAAATCCATACTTGTGATACAAGAGTGTTCTTAAAATGGATTATCAGGGGAGCTAAACAGTGATCCACTCAGGTAAATGATGATGACACTTTTTCTATCATTTTGAAGGGCATATAAAAATCTCTTGTGGGGATAAGAAAAGCTCAGCTTGTGAAATATGCAAGAGGGTTAAATATTTGGACTGTCTTTGTATTATTCTACATGCAAAGTGAGCAGTTTTTTATTTGGGCACATCAATACTAAAACTTTACCAGTTTCTTCAGCAATCTCTGAGCCTAGTCCCGGTAGACAGCTGAAGGGCAAGACTGTAGAAAACTTCTTCTGATGCAGCTTTAGAAAATGCATTTTTAAAAATTGTTTCTGGTTTGAGATTTCATTTGTGGTGAATGGGCAAAAAACCCCACCTGCACTAATCTGTATGCACTTGAAGGAAAACATAATGATAATTCTGCTAATGTCAGCTTGCAGTAGTCATCTTCTCTCCAAGAAAACTAAGGGGTCTTCCTCTCCACCAGGAGCTGTCTAATTATGTAAAGGAAAAGTGATTAACTGATTATGATGAATAAATTAATCTCTGAGGACTTGTATGTATTCAGACATTTCTAATTAGTATGGTTTTCATGAAGAAATTCAAGGCAGTCCTCTGTTCCTATTAGTAACGATTAACAGAACAATAAGTAATTTTTGGCAGCTCTTTGCAAAATTATTAGAATTAACATGGGAGATCTGGATTAAAGATTTGTGAAAAATTTGCCACTGATTAATGATGTGAGACTGACAAGTACCACAGACCTCGCTGGAAAAGCACCCATACCTAATGATTTCAGTAAGCAACAATGAAGCAGGTAAAATACAGGGATTTCCTGTCAACTGTGCCAGGAATGTTGATTCCTTTTTCAAGTTCCGCAGTCCTTACCTTTTCCTGATGAAGATCATCAGTTAATGCGTGCAAGAACAGTATGATCCTGTTCCTGCATCATAGGGCATTTCACAATGCTTTTTCATGTTTATTTTATAAACACATTAACTACCAAATATTTTTGCAGCTCATTGTTTCTCTCTTCTTTGAGATGTCGTTTATTAGATTTGCCAAAATTGTGCCTTCATTGATGACTGGTCTTTTTATGCAGCCCTTTAAATTAAAAATCATTGTTTAACAACAGCACTTTGAATTTTGATATTTCATTATGGTCATAAGGAGACAGGTCTGAGCAGATTAGTTAAGACAGCTGTGAGATGGCTGTGAAAAAAACAGGTGTAATTCCAGGATACATCGAGACAGCTATTTCTACAAAACAAGTACATGTCTCTGCACAAAGCGCTCATTCATAGTATTCTGAAAGTATTCATAATATCAGTGAAGAAACATGAATTTAAACTAAAGCAGGCATAAAGAAGAACTAATAGTTGCCTGGGGAAAAAGAGAACCCATGAGAGGAGATTGATGGCATGTCTATCCAGTAAAATGAAGTACAATGGAGTACAATCCTGTCTACCTCTAGCCAGGCTGATACTTCTACACATCATGATGCAAATCCATCTAAGGGTAATAACTTGGATTTTAAAAAGTAATATAACATGGTATTTTGGCTGAGCTAGGTAGCCTGCCTCTGAAAAGGCTTCATTAACCCATGCAGAGCACTGCGTGGCTACGCTGGTTCCAACTGGGTGCCGATGCAGTGTCTGCTCAGGGGCTCTGTGGTACCCTGCAAGCAATGCGCTGGCCTGGGCCATCATACTGGCTTTGTGAAAGGAATGGAGAGTCGGTGGTGTAACTGCTCTGAATGAGTGCACTAGAAAGGTAGATGGTAGGAAAGGAGCTATTTCCATGAAATGCCATTGGCAACAGAGAAATAGGGAGGCCTATAGCCTTCTCATTTTGGATCTGTTTTCTACTAGGAGAGGAGTAGTAAAGGACAAATATCTATGTTTTAGAGGAAACATGATCCATTTACAAATGGGATTAAATCACATTAATGCCTGAAATGACAGGCTGCATAGGATGATCTAGGGCATCTTTTTTAAGTCCTTCACTGGCCACATCGTATGTGCTTAATAGAAGTCAGGTATAGGCAGAAACATACAATATGTGCCTTGCTAAACTCTCAAAATAGGTCAAAAGGTACAGTGTATGCTAGCTTTTTGCTATGAACTATAGTTCCATGAATGTGTTTTGAGTAATACAAACATGCTGAACTGTATCTGTGTTTCAAAATAAGCAAAAATGTTGGTTTATAAGGAAGTATTTTCCTTTTGTGTCACCCATTGTCATGAGAATAGATGGACAGTTCATGACAAGCACATATTTAGAAAATGTTGCAACCAATCTGAAACATCTGTAACCTTGAAAAAATCTAAATTAAGAAGAGAGTTAAAAGGACAACACTAATCAGATAACTTAATTGCCATGAAAGTGTTGGTCAACTCTAATTTAGAGAATCCCCCATCAATACTTGGATGACATCCAGAATTACAGCAAAATTCATCACTATATTCAATACTTGATCTGTGTTCTCCTTCTGTCTCTTTCTGTCTCATTTTGCCTTGGATGAAAAATGAGCAAATTGTGTCTATATATATTTATTTTAATAAACAATACGGAGTGAGATGTGAACACCTGGTTTTCCTTATACATAACTTTCCTTGCTTGCTTCCCACCTACTCGTACAAAAGCTTTTTCATTTAAAGGAGGCTGAGCATAATGCTGTGAAAGACAGTGTTGTCAAAGCAAAAGCCATGCAGAAATGCTAGCAAATGAAAAAGCACACCTACTCAAAGTTACATCTCCTTTCCCCCTCACTCCCTCTGCAGGACTGCAGTTAATCCCTCTGTTTTCGCAATAATAGCCATTTTCACTGTAATGAACCATGATGTCACAAAGCGGGGATTATGACTTCAAGTGAGAAATAAACAGTGGTAGTAGCTGGATTCTTCTAAAACAAAGACTTTGCTCTCATGCAAAAGTCTTTAGTTATGAAGAAGAAGAAAACATCATATGCAAAGGGATTTGTTTCTAAAAAGATTATTTTTCAAAGTTTTCTGTGAGGCAAGAGCTGCTTTACAAAGTGCACCAGAATATTACAGCTCTGCAGTAGTGGGGGGCATCATTTCAATATCCATTGCTGGAAATCCATAGCCCGGGCAGAAATTTGACTTGCACAAACGACTGGTGCTGAATAAGTGGTCAGCACAGAGGGCCCCTCTATTTGGATGTGAAATGTTTTTGTTCAGAGCCTTTCATTTCAAGAATTTGTTATTTTCCAGAATAAACTATTCTTTCAGTTGAAATTGCTCATACATTTTCTTACACTGAAGGCGATTGTGTGTTCTTGTGTGGGTATGTCTATGTAAATGTTAGCAAAATTTGTATTCACTCATTTATAAATTTATTGAAGCAGGATGAAGTGGCGTTCTCATTTGCTGTCATTTTGCAGACACTTAATTTGCACTCAAATGCCTCAAAAATGTCTTCACTTGAAATCTAAATGGTTGGAATGAATTCAGCTTGAAAACAATGTACTAAGAGAAAAATAAAGAACAGAGCATTTAAGCAGACAATGACAAAGCATCATTAGTGAGGAAATTGTAGTATTTCTCCACATTAGGTTTGCTGTAAGTACATATTTATAACTGGCCTTGTTTTAAATTTTGCTGTTCAAGAGTGTTGTTCCTATTTAATTAAGAAGTCTAGAAATGTATTTACTGCAAACTATGCAGCGCTCATTTGCACTAAGCAGATTCCTTTACCTTGCTCTGATCTAACTGCAATAGTTGTAAAGCACCTGTATCTTATACTTAAATATTTAAGTAGGACACAAGGGTCCTGACCATAATCTAGCATATCAGCAAGTCAGGCTAAAGCACTGTCTGGTCTCCCTTCCTTACAGAGCATCTTAACAAAGTGAAAACAAAAGCCCGTCGAACAAACAACTTTCACTCCCTCCTAGCTTCAGCACTGCATTTTCATGAGCTCTGGGCCTCAGAAAATGACATCCCCTTTAAGCCATTGACTCCCTTGATTTCAACAAACATTGGGTGAGACATCAAGACTCAAGAAAAATGCAAATAAACACTGAGGTGATGTCTATAGTAGCACTGTCAGTACAGAACATGAGACAGCCTGCTCCCTTGTGACGTCTTCAGAAAGCTTACTGGTCAAGCAGTGTGGGAAATAGTGTTCTTTAGGATTCTGTGTTTTTTTCAATATTGGTATAGAGCAAACCAAAAATTCAATGTTTACTGATGAAAAAACATGGGGAGTCCTTAATGTTATGTTGAAAGCCATAACATTATGTTCTTTCACAGGGAACTGTCATCCCCAGTGTATAAACTAGTCTGCAAAAAGGGAGATTCTATACTTAATACCAACAAGGTGTATCTTTGTCAGCATCACTGAGGACAAGAACAAACAGGGTGCCGACATTCCACTTCTGATCAGTTATTGAAAATAGACATTTTAATGGGTATGGCACTCAGCAGACCTCAAGGCTTTCTTTTTATAGCTTTGAATTACCACCCTATAATTCAGTACTATTAGCCTCCACCTCTTTCATTTTATCATCCACAGGTGAATACATTTGTTGAAAACATCATTTCTAGATGCTTTATGCAAGTTAAAACTGTCAAAAATACAAAGGAAGAGAGAAATATATGACAGTTATGCAAGTGAAAGGACATTTGTAAAAGTGATTTATACTTCCACTAAATAACAAAGAAGTCCTACCTAAAGGGCAAATCCTGCAGTCCTTAGGAAAAGAAAGGTTTTTTGAATGTACTACAAAATTTGTCTAACTCCTAAAGCCCTGATTCAGCAAAGTGATTAAGCATATGCCTAAATTTAAACATAATAATAGTGTCTATCTTCCTTGGGAGAACTTGTGATTAAGCAGCACATATCTTTAAGTATTGTATTAAATCCAGACTTAGATGAAAGTACTATTTTTTACATTATTGGTAGGGTTTTGATACATGTTTATTTTTAGGAAAGATTAGGTAACATGGGCTCACTGTTACCAACAATAAATAGCAATTAACCAACTGAAGGTGGTTAATTAACCAACCCCTGAGTGACAGACCCACCAAAGGGTCTCCCTTCTGCAGTCTGTTCATGGGTTACTGTTGGATGATTACTAACAAAAAAGTGGTTTGCTGTTTGTTGAAATAATACAAGAACATGTAAGCCAGTAGCTTACATAGCAGCTATCCTCAGACTTTTAATTTGGCTCAGGTAATCAGGCACAACTGAGGTATACTGGAGACACTAAAATCAAACATCTATGACATGTCAAGCATTATGTGAAATTTAAACAGACTTTGTTACCGCACTGGACCTCTTGATATTAGTATTGGTATTTCTGAATTATCTATTCACAGCCACTACAAAGCATGAGTCCTGCCTTGCCCACAGTCAAAATACCAGAAAAAAGCAACAAATGGTGAGAACAAATACGGGAGGGAACCCGTAACAGAGAAGATGAAAGATGAAAGATGAAAGGGTGGTTTGGTTGGTTTCTTCTGACGTTTAGGTACATGTGCCTATTTACACACACAAGTGCCCATACATATTTAAGCACACATTCTCTTTTTTAAAAATAAAATACATATTAAAGTTATCTTTGAACCACAATCCAAGCACTGAAAATGGTTTCTATAGCTGTGTTTTGCTAACGGTTAGAAAATAACTTTAAAAAAAAGTAATAAATCCTCCCAACAGGTAGCACATTATTGAAGTGTTTGTGACTTGATGCTCAACTAGTGAAGGTACAGTACAATGGCTTATTGATGGACACACATGTGGGAACCACAGGAGTGCCAAAAGAACTCATTGTTATCAGCACTGCATAATATAATGCTGAATGAATTAACTGTGATGATTGCTTAAAATGTACCTTTTTGTGTAATAGCCCTAATTATCAGCAACCCTTTACAATGAGTGGATAATCGTTTTTAATTCCTTCAGCATTCATTGTAGTAACATTAATCATGATGAGCTTATTTCATTTTAATGTGAATATAATATGTGATACCACAGGAATTCTGTTGAAATTTAGCAGTATATAATGCTTGCTTACTATACAGGGTTATCATGAATTCCCTTCATACACAATGAATGCTGGCTTGTATACAGCCCAGGGTATTGCTCAGTTCAGCTGTCTTTGGAAATATCTACCCAATGAAGAACAAGTAAAGACCAAACTGAAACCTGAGGCTTTCCAGAGCTCCCTTCTGCAGTGGCTCAATAGGGGCATTCATACGCTCAAGCAGATAACCTGGGAGGAAACAGTAAGTCAGATCAATTGTAACTCCGTAAACTAAGTCAGTCCTGTATATATATGGTCTGTGCATCTCTGCATCAATTTCCACTTGTAATGCACATAGACAAAAATACTCACTGGCAGGTAAACTGAGTCAGCATTTTCCAAGTGAGTCTTTTGTAGTTACTCATGCACTGGATACTTAGCATAGATCATTTTCTATGCCTGATTATCCGTAAGGAGATTAGTACTTCCTAAACGGAATCTTTACTTATAGTTGGCTTGATACACTTTTTATAAATTCCTTAATTCTGTGGATTGATGGAAACTGTCAATGACTGATTAATTGCTTTACCTGTTACCTGTTGTAAGTGGTGACTGGTTTGTCAAGTGTCTGTCTTTAAAATGTTAGACTATATACTTCTACAAAGAATCAAAAAAGAAGAAAGTGGTGCCAAACATTACAGTATTTGCTCTCCCCATGGGAGATATCTCTCTGGGGTACAATTGACTTCTGATTTTGTGTTATCTGGGACTTTGGTAAGAAGCAGTCATTTGTTGTTGACCTGTGCTAGTTGTACTAACTAGTACACTGGGAAGATTCAAATTTCCACCTGTACTCTTAAGGTATTACTCATTTCTTGTGGCTCTTGGATACATAAAGTTCCAGTCACAATTCAGCTGTGCATAAGTATACAAACAGGCACAAAGATAGACCTTGTGTGACTATAGAAGGAGTTTGATATGATTATTTCTATGCACAGATTAAAAATAAGCTTGCATGAGCATTCAAGAAATTCAACTCAATTTTAGTCAATCTTAAGAGAACAGAAATGTAAAGCACCATTTTTGAAAGTCATAAGTTAGACTCTGCAAGTTTTCTAAAGTAACAGTGCTGGCTCAGATTTTTCTGAACTGTGACAGTGCAAACTGCTGACACCTTTATTTTCTTTTAATTGTTTATTTTTCAAGCTGATTCTGGTGAGTGGGCATCAAACCCACAGTGCTGTGACAATTTATTCTAACGGAGGATGTGGTCCCTGATAGGTTTAGAGGCTCTACAAAAATCTATACAGTCATACTATTTACCGATTTATATATGGCTTGTGTTAGCAGTAATGAATTTAGAGCTTTCTGCAACTGCTTTTTTATGATGAGACACTTCTGCAATGTTTGCAAATACCTTGACACAAAAATTCAAGAAGTAATTCTATTTCTAAGCTATTTTTCTATTTTATCTTTTAAGGAACGTAGGACCAGGATTATCTTCACATTATACCTTGTACAAAGCTGAACACTATCGATGTTAAAAATGAAACTATCAAGGAGAATCTAGCTGTTTAAGGACTTTGCTGTTCTCTTTGCTTCTACTTGTGAGAGTCAATGACAGTTCATGCTCTTTTAGTGCTTTTTTAAGGAATCAGGTTATGTCAAGTTATGCAGCAGTGCCATAATGGAATTTCAAAAGAAAAGTGGACCACTACATGTTTGATTAGATCTGCCAGATATTGAGGATTGACCTGGAGGGTACAAGATACAGGTCAAGTGTCTGTTTTGGACTGCCACTCAGACGATTAAAAGTTGGCTTGTGAGCAACACATATATAAGAGTGGATCTCCATAGCAGCTCTAAGATTGTCTGAAGTCTGAGACAATTCAGGCAGGAGAATGTTTGACTACAATAAAATATTCACTTGTAATATTATGACTACTTTGAAAATGGAGTACTGAAATAGCCCTTTTTGATATAAATCAGCCCTTAAACTTGTCCAATAACTAGATATATTTCCACTGACAATATTACTAAACATGAAGATGCTATTAATAATGTTTTGTTTTCCACATAACTTTGATCATTATGTTGTTAAAACAGTATACAACTGTATCTCTCAATATAGTTGTATATATTGATTCAATATATAAATAAAAATACATTCAATTTATTTGGCAAGGTCTTTCTGTTGAATTTCAAGAAGCATTACAAAGTCCCCCTTAAACTCATTTTCACCCCAGAAAATGTATTGGTGTTTAAGTAAAACCATTACTGCCCCATCCCCAGCAACTTTGGCAAAAAATTAAGCATTCTTACAGAAGGGAAGTAAAATCCATACCATCATTTTAGGCCCTGATAAAGTTGCTCACTTTTTTTAAATGGAAAATGATAGAGCTCTATCAGATTGTAGAATACAGCGTAAAATAAAAATATCTTGATGAAAATATAGTCTAAGAATAGGAAATAAGATTAGAGGTGACATATTGCTACCAGCCATGAGGTCTTCTCCAGGCTGTAAGGAGGAAAAAACCAACTATTCTGTGTTAGCCATCATATCGGGCCTCTATTTGTTATGGAATTCAAAAATAATTGTCACCTTAGGGCTGCATACAGCAGTATGAATTAGATGTGGGTAGCTATGTGTTTTTTTGGGCAACTTACAGCTTGTATAGCTTGTTGCCCAAAAGCAAGCTCATGGTCAAACCAATTCACATTAGACATTCTTACTTTTAAGCTCAATAAAATCTATCTTTAAGAAGATTTTTAAGAAATCTGGTGCCATTACAACCTCTGGTAAATGAACTATGCTAGCATTCAATTATCTGAATTTGAACTCCTGCTTAATCTAGTGCACATTAAAAGCTAACTTTTTTTTTTTTTTCAATTTTTGTCACCAACTGTAATCAAATCAGGACTGTAGCTTTCTATTATGCTTGTCCAAGATTTGAGCTCTTGAGTCTTTTGTGAAGACTTACTGCTGAGTGCAAAATGTGAGATAAGTCGCAAATGTTTAGACATCATGACAACCCACAGGTCTGATTGATTACTAAGAAAGGATAAATAGAAGGTGTTTTTAAAGGTTTTTTTGGACAGCAGCCCAAAGGACCTTTTAAGAATGTTTTGAGCCATTTCTTGGTAAGGGAATCACCAAATTAACAGGATTCTTTTTGTACTTGAAGGAGAGATAGAAAAGCCTGTTTAAATAATTCAGTTAATGTTTTATGGTTTTTTATTCAGGTTTTATACTGAAATCACCAAATTTAGCTCTGCCATAACTGACACCAGCATGAGGACCACAAAGTTCTCTACTTCCAAATAAAAAAGATTTACTGAGGTTAAGAGGGACCAAACACAGTTTTACCTTTGATCATGCCTAGTTTTGAAAAGTTTCACTATTCAGTCTCTTTATTTAGATGACATTTTATTACACTTTTAAAGCAGTCTAAACTGCCTTATACAAAGCAAGTTATAACTGGTGTCTCACAGAAATTATCATAAAATTTTAATTTACACTTGAATGACCAGGAACAAGTTGTAAGTCAGTCCTCAAGTTCTGATCTTATTCTCATTGAAATCAATGATAAAATTGCCAAGGACATAAAAAAAGCAGGATCATGTATTATGAATTTGTTAGTTACATGTCTTTAAAAGAGAAGCTTGCAGGGCTGTAGATACTTTTCCATGAT
This sequence comes from Phaethon aethereus, assembly GCF_964289735.1. NCBI lineage: Eukaryota > Metazoa > Chordata > Aves > Phaethontiformes > Phaethontidae > Phaethon > Phaethon aethereus. Next base: position 21,284,791 of record NC_138584.1, read on the forward strand.
ACAATTTAAGATTAGATAATGGCTATCCAAGAGATATGACTTTGGTACTATAGAAAATCTTCCTAGGCTACAGTACAGATGCACGGGTACCCCTGATGATCAAAGCAGCACGTCAGGGTAATATCAGGTTTTTGGGGGAAAAAAGCAGCACTAAGAATCCACATTGGAAATTTATGGCATTTAGGCATCTGATAAAATCACTCTAGTAAAAGTCCATCAGGAATCTAAAGTAAAGAGTAATTATGCATACATTCAGATCTGGTGTGGAAAAAAACACCAAAAAACTGTTGAAAAAGTTAATCATGTCTTCATACTAAATCTGTCATGAACCAAAGAATATGTTATCAGCACCCATGGTTGTCACAACAGGTATTGACCCAGCTGCCTCCTGAACTAAAATAGTCTGAGTGGCAACAGCTTCAGTTTAAGAGCAGTGTCTCTGTAGTCAGAGATAAACAGATATTTCTAACTATGCACACAGACAGGAATGGGGGAATCCTTCTTGTTCAGGTGACTGAATTTTGACTAGTAGCAGGCAGAGAAACATTCACATGCAGATCTGAATCCAGGTTAGGTGTAGAACTGGGACAGGTCTATTGACAGAACTCAATTAGTTATTTGAGACTGAAAGATGTTTGATTTTTTTGTATCCTCTGAAGCAGAGTGAAAGTCTACAAATACAAACCATTTGTGAAAGTGTGGTATCAGTGAATTCAGATACCATACTTCCCAAAAATATCCTGGAACTACTGTAGTAAGGTAACTAGGATCTGAACCTACAAATTTAAATCCAACACAGTCCTCCAGTTTGGAAACTAATTTTTCCACCTCTTTTTTTTTTCAAAAGGCTCTATGTCTTGAATTGAAATACTACCCACTTTCATATTATCTCTCTCTCAAACCTCGTATGCAGGTAACACTCAAATCTGCAGTTTTATTGTATACCATCTCTCTCACATGGTCTCTAGATCTATCCCATAGATAAAAACAAAATCTCATTATATTTTCATCACCTAATATCTCAGTCACTATAATACACATTTTTTAATTGCATATCTTCTTGTAATACCACTGGAATGGATTATTTTTTACTTTGCTAATAATTTTTCTCTTTGAATGATTCCAGTGGTTTTATTTCTGTTCTATCAGACATAATCTGTTCATCTTGCTGTTCAGTATCATCCTTAACTCACTGTCAGTCTGGTCTGAGCACATATCTATGATGGACGACAACAGGGTTTTATGGTCTTTTCATGATGAAATGCAGTTCGAGGCATGTAGTTGCATTGCCCTTCCACTCTGGCTCATCACTGTGCTGGTCCCTAAGGTACAAACTATGATTCACTTAATTGGCTATTAAACTGCAATCTTCTTTCTGCTACTGGCCAGTAAAATAAACCTTTACCAAAAAAAAAAATTAAATATGTAAAAAAAAAATGTTTTTGTCACATTGCTACTCATGGTTAGGTTAGTTGGAACTGTGTAAACATCCGCAAAAGTACCATTTCCGTTTCATGTAAGCATGGTAAATCCTTCCTTAAAACTCTGATCATCAGTAGAAGTGGAGGGTGGAGTTGTGGTTTGGGAGCCAAACATTGTAATTATGGAGAAATAAGAAAGGTTGATAAAGGTTTTAGAAAGCTTTTAACAAGAAGGGGAAAACCAAGAAAACCTGTTAACTGGAATTATTCTATTCATCTCAAAACAAAATGCTTCATTTTTCTTTGGGTTCTTCAGATTTTTTCATTGGTATGAATTTTTAAACAAAGAAATAACAGTATAAAAGAAGTTTAAAAAGGTTTGCTTTATAAGTGTAAAACTGAACCCTTTTGTTACTTTCTTACCCTCATGCATATTTTATTTAACAGAAAGAATCCACTCAATTCAACCCAGAAATGCTGTTTTCTAGTAAATACCACATTCTGTGAAAAAAAGTCACCTGGCTACAGAAAGTTTGACTGAAATTCAATTGTTGTCTTGCAGGAACCACAGCCCCTAACTGTGAAGAAAACTAGATCTCCTTCACTCCTTCTGTCTGTTACCAAGCTCTTGTCTCTTGTAAGCAAAATCTATTTTTTTATTCTTCCGTTACCTCACATCATAGTGGAGTCTGAGGTCAGTACTGAGACTCCTAAATGTTGCCATAATACATACAGAAGTAAGACAAGATGATAGTTTCTGTTTTCAAAATTGGAAGAAATGCATTTTGTAATTATAGATATATGAGTTGCATGGTCCAGAAGAGGGAAATTATGAAAGAACAATTTTTACATAAAGCTTTATAAGGGGCATATGCCTAGACTAATACAAGAGTGCCAATCCCTTTAATTTTGTACTTCTTTTCTGTAAAAGTAGAACTGAAATAATATTCCAAATTATATTTTGGACAATGGGCTGTAGGAGACAGTTGACAGTTCATAAATCAACATAGGGTTGTTGGCATCCAAATTTTGTCTCTTCAAAAAAAAAATTTTTTTTTGTTAATATGGTATTTAAAGTTAAAAGTGGAGTCTCAGTTTATGAATCTCAGGGAAATAATTTTCAATGTGCAGACCTTCACTCACTTCTTCTTCCTTTTGCACGTAGTAAAGGAAATGTAAAGTACCTTAAAATGGCACCTGAAGTTCCTTCATAGCATGAGTTAGCCATAACTGTGATGATTAACACCCACACCTTGAAGTAAAAAACATGATGGTGTCACAAAAGAAGGTCTCTAAAGGTTTCAGTTGTCCAAGCTCAAGCAAACCAGACACACACTTTCTGAAAATGTTATGCTAGTATTTTTAAGTGTCTTCTTGAAACACACTGCAAAACAAAAAGAACCAGCCAGAATCAAAAGAAAAAAGATCTAAAGTACTCTGCAACTGAGTGAAATATAATTAGCTCATGGTATTTATTTTTAGAGAGTTTTTCAGTTTTCTCAGAAAAGGCTTAAAGAAAATCTTGAACTCCGCAGGTTAAAAGGGAGAGAAATCCTGGTAACTCTGTTAGAGCATTGACATTCACATGTGTTTTTATAAATCTACAGTACAAAATATACTCGTTTATATTAAAATTGTAGAAATACCTGCCATTGACAGCAACCACTATGTAAACTCCACAATTATTTTTTTTTTCTCATCACTGAATTTATTAGCTGACTATCGTATGTAACTTCACATATAGTTGAAATATGCTTGGAAGAGGTACCAAGTTATTGTCATTTCATTTAGGTGTGGAAGAATAATTTCTGTGATTTCTTTGGGGAATACTTTCTTTTAAAAAAAGTGTGTTGAGTCACAACGAATGTCAAATGCTTCAAAAGTAAAAGACAGTGTTTAGTGAGAAACTTTCAGCCTTTCAGTTTCCAGTAACAGCAGTCAAAGGGAGACTTTCTTCCACACTCTATCATTACCCCTTCAGCCCCTCTGACATTTTGACATATCATCATTTCCATGATCTCAAGCATGTATACATTGATTTTTCAATCATTCTCTATTAAATCCAACAAAAGAAAATTAATGATCCAATTGAACCAATCCAGGGGAAATAACTGGTAGTTTCAATGCTATTAAAAATTCATGCTATTCTTAAAGTTTTTTTCCTTGTTGTTTTCTCAACTGAAGTAAACAAAAAGTAACTTGTTTCCCCACCCCCCCAAAAAAACCCGACAAACCACATATTTGAGTGAAGGGATATTGAAGGGCTTGCAGGCAGTGAAATCATCTGTGGCCACAGCGACTCAGGATCCCTGCCAGGGCCAGGGAGCAGCGCATAGCTGAGAGAAGCATGCTGCCTCCTAAAAAAGCATTTGAGATTTCCTCTTGTCCCTCAGCTCAGCTGAGCACTGATGCAGCTTCTTTGATGTGGTCTCCAGGTCAGTGCAGGAGGCAGGACCACATCTTACCTTCCTTTAGGGAAGCTACTTCTGTATGGAGGACAAAATTCATGATGCATTTGAGAAACACAGCTGTGGCTGATCCTTGCACTATGAAGAAGATAAGATGCTTCTTGTGCACTAATGCAGAAACAGGTACTTTATAACACAGGTATCTGCTAATGATTTTTCATGCATTGCCTGTATATTGTTAAGAGTCTATCTCTAAATGTGCTATTGGCATCTTTCCAAAAGATAAGAACTAATATAAAGTTTGAAGGTCTGTACTTTATAAAGAGGTTAGAAAAGTCATTATGTCAACTCTGCAGGGATGAAAGCCTGATATTTTCGTTCCCATATTGGAAGATTACCAGTCCTGTTGGATTCCACTGAAGATTTCCTCTTCTATCAGCAGAAACCTTTCTGGCTTAGTCATGTGTATTGGAACAGAGAGCTCTGGCATTTGGTGAAAACTTGATGAGCAGATGTAAGTGTTGGCAGAGCATTTCCAGGGAATAGTGAGTGACTGATGGAAAATCTGAACTATTACCTTTTTAAGGGCTCAGACAGAAGACTTTTCCCTTCCTCTTCACCTGGGGAAAAACAACTGTACATAACTGATCTTTTCCGTTATTAAGAAAAGATATGTTTGTATAGAAAAAAAGCACTTGATCTTTGTTTGCGTCCAATTAGGCAGGGTGTAAGGCCCCAGCTGCCCTGAATTCCTTTGTCAAAGATTGAGAAGGTTGTGGGCATTTTTATACTGATTTTTTTGATCCCAGCATTCAGCAAAGTTCAAATTTTCTTGCATAAGCTCTGGACAAAATGATTGGCCTAACATAAGTGGGTGGTCCCACAGGGTCAGGAGCTGAAACCCCAGGTGCACACATAGATTATGGCTTGTCTTGGGCCATTTATTCCAGCTGCCACTGTCCCAGCTACCCATGGATCCTTGCCACACTGGATGGATTAGCTGAATGCAAGTCTTCTAGGAGATCTCCTCCATCATGTACAAAAAAAGGAGATAGACCTTGTAGACAACCAAAGTTTGACTCTCCTTTTAAACTTAGTGACGTCTCCATGTTATAACAGTGACAATCAAAGATGGCAAGGATCAAGTTTGGTTTTAGCCATCTTCTTCCGGCACAACGCTAAGGTAGAGTATAGATGTAGCCTTCACTGATTTCAGTGAATTTCTGAGCCAAAGAATGTATCTGAATAAAACAAAGGTTTTACAGTTTTTTGTAGATTTCCACTAACTGCAAGCAGGTGAAAAAGACTGCAACTTCACAGTCCTATCACATCCTTGACTTAGGCTGGTCAAAGCTGCAGAATTGTTTCGTTATCTTGGGGAGATGATTGTGCTAACGCAGCTACACTCATTCAGGATGTGGGGTAACATGTCTACATCAGGATGTACCAAACTGTCCTGTAAGATTCAGCACAACTCCAGCAACAAGAGAATGAAGGAAGAGGAATTTCAAAACCCAAAAGAGGGGATGACATTTGGAGGTTTTGAGACTAAGGAAAAGGTAGCTGGGCCTAAAGGATCAGGAAAAAAAAATCTGTATTTGGAAAAGATATGAGAAAGAACTGAGTGTCTCAAACACTTGCTTTTCTCTTAGATCTTTTCCAAGCACTGAATCAAACACTTGTAAAGGTGTTTGCTCTCATCCACAGAAACCTATGGAGACTGTCAAGCAAATGAAAGGTCCGTTTCAATGTAATGTTTCAGATAAGATTATATAATTATTTGTTAGTTTACAAGACCTTTTCTTTCCTAATCTCATTTTGCATATTTTTGCAATATGTTGAGTAGTTTCGGAAGCTAGCTGGATACTATTTCCTTCATGGAAGCAGATGCAACCTTTTATTATATCAATCAATTTATTATATCAATCACGGTTCTCAATATATTCAGAATTTCTCTATGTTTCATAAGAATCAGTCTAAAATAATCAGCAACCTGCCGTGCAATGATTGCAATTAGAGTTGCACAAATCTTGGCCGTTCCAGTTATAGGGCATTCACTAGAATAGTTTCTTTTAGAAGTACTTTTCTTTTTAACTGATTCACTGTTTGTGCCTGTGGGCGAATGTAGAACTAAAATTGTGCAATGAGTTTTCATAACATAATTTAAAAGTAACCTTGCATGAATTTGTTAGACATATTCATCAACACTCACTGGAACATCTATGAAACACAGGTGATATTCACCACATTTTTATTTTCCTCTCAGTTTTTGCAGCAGCTTCCCCTTCATTCCCTAGGTAATTTTCATATCACCTCACTGATCTAAGAATCAAGTTGTTTTTTTTAGCTCAGGAAGTTAAGTTTGCTTGATCACACTTCAGAGCATTTTTAAATTTTGGAAATAAAATAAATTAATATATTATTACTTCTTCACTGTTAGTTTATGTTTGTCCAGAATCCATAAACAATGTTCTTAGCATGTAAACCATGATCTTTACAAGTATTTGTAATACAAATTTTGAAGATTAAAGAAAGCATAAGGCTACAAAACTTAGGGGCCCTTCACACTTCTGTAGCTTCAAGAAACATCTGAATTAAACATAATGGTGCCTCTGAGATGCTCCTTTTATGGCTGACAGATGCCAAGGTCTGTACATGATAATGTGTTTATATCATGGAGAAAAACAAAGCTGTATCATACAGAGATTAAGCAGCTCCACAGCTGGACTAGCCAGGCCTGTCTGAAAGCAGAACAATAGACACCTCCAATCTGCCATGACATTAAGTTGACAGTCTTTATCTGCCATTGTTACTTAAAACATGGGAAAAATGTTTCTTTGAAAACTCCAAAAGTACCGGATGTGCTGCAATTCCCAGCCTACCATTTGTTTGTAACGCGGGACTGAAGCAAACTATAGTTCTGGACTACTTAGTTATACACCAGTGACCAGAGAATTGCATACATGTCTCCCAACCCACTGTGTTCTCTGAAGCATGCCCTTTAGACTATTATGTAGGATTTGGACAATGAATCTTTCCCACCCCTAAAATAAAGGGAAATTCTGAATAGACAATGTTTCAATCTAATATTGTTCCACTCTCCACTGTGTAAAGAATAATATTTTCTTTAAGTATAGCTACAATGGGGTCATTCAGCATGTTAAGGAATGACAGACTGTGAAGATTTTCCAGTCTTAAAGAAAGTATATGTATCTTCTTTTCTGGGATAAGAATAAAACTGTTAGTTCTCAGTGTCTGTAATCTCTGAAAAAACAATTTTCTGTCCGGTGGGAATGAAAGTGTAATGCTGCAGACAGTACAGGTGTATTCTAAATCATAATATGTTCCAGAATTCTGCAGTTCTTTGTAGCATGGTTGTATTTTAATAAGGAAGGATGGAATTAAAAAGGTTTTTATGAACTCCTGTTTCATTAACTAAGAAAATAAGGTTTAGTATTCAGACTATTCAGTTTTTAAATAGGAATTCTTGGAATTATTGATGTTACTTGTGTAATTTGGACATATGTTTGCACCTGTATACATTCACATACATTGAACACCTCTGCTATTAATTTTACAGCACATCCATATTTCAAAGTGAGGTGGTTTTGGACTGTAATGAACTGAAAAATAAGTAAATAAGGAAGACTTCAAATAGAATTTACAATAACAAAATACATTCTAAAAATGCAAAAAAAAAAAAAAGTGAAAGCAAAAAAAACCCCAAAACAGAAGATCTTCACAGTCTCTTATTATCCGTTTCTTTTAAAATACTATCTGTACTTTGTCTCTTTTATTTTGCATAATAATAACATGTGAGAGCAATCACAGTATTGGGAGTGCAATTAAGCTTCAGGACAAAAAAGATTGGAGTCTCAAAACACAATGGAGATACTGAAGTAGTGCTGTAGATTTCAGATGAAAGGATAATTGAGTGGACCTAAAAATACTCTAAGTCATAAGTACTCAAATTTTTTAGTGACCTGTCTTTGGAAGTACTGCACAGAGTACTTTTAAGACAAGTAGGTGCATGTTTTAACTATCTTGAGATTGTGGTGGCAGAGATGTGTTCCATATTCCACAACCTCCTTAGTTATGCATATCCTAGTATATGTAAAATTAGGAAAAAAGTGTCACTGCTTCAGACAGAACTGAGTGTATGATTTAGCTTAAGAAATAAACAAAAAGTAGCCATACATATTTTCCAAATGATCATTCAATTTATAGAGTAACTTAAACCTAGTTAGAACAATTCTTCATCAAATTATGAACCAACTCCTCCCTATTTAGGAGTGGACATTCCAAGGCAAAAGAAAAATAATCACTGGAAGTAGATCACAGAATCACAGAATGGTAAGGGTTGGAAGGGACCTCTGAAGATCATCTGGTCCAACTCCCCTGCCTAGGCAGGATCACCCAGGGCAGGTTGCACAGGAACACGTCCAGTCGGGTTTTGAAGGTCTCCAGAGAAGGAGACTCCACAACCTCTCTGGGCAGCCTGTTCCACTGCTCCGTCACCCTCACAGTAAAGAAGTTTTTCCTCATGTTGAGGTGGAACTTCCTGTGCTACAGTTTATGTCAATTGCCCCTCGTCCTATCACTGGGCACTACTGAAAAGAGACTGGCTCCATCCTCCTGACAGCCACCCTTCAGATATTTATAAACATTGATAAGGTTCCCTCTCAGCCTTCTGTTCTCCAGATTAAACAGCCCCAGGTCTCTCAGCCTCTCCTCATATGAGAGATGTTCCAGTCCCTTAATCAACCTCATAGCCCTCCATTGGACTTTCTCCAAAAGTTCCCTGTTTCTCTTGAACTGGGGAGCCCAGAACTGGACACAGTACTCCAGATGAGGCCTCACCAGTGCAGAGTAGAGGGGGAGGATAACCTCTCTCGACCTGCTGGTCACACTCTTCTTAGTGCACCCCAGGATACCATTGGCCCTCTTGGCCACCAGGGCACATTGCTGTCCCATGGATAACTTACTGTCTGCCAGGGCTCGAAGGTCCTTCTCCATGGAGCTGCTTTCCAGCAGGTCAACCCCTAACCTGTACTGGTGCATGGGGTTGTTCCTCCCCAGGTGTCCTTGTTAAATTTCATGAGGTTCCCCTTCGCCCAACTGTCCAGTCTGTCCAGATCCCATTGAATAGCAACACAGCCTCCTGGTGTATCAGCCACTCCTCCCCGTTTCGTATCATCAGCAAACTTGCTAAGGGTACATTCCAACCCTTCATCTAGGTCATCAATGAAAATGTTGAACAAAACCGGACCCAGTACTAATGCCTGGGGAACAACACTAGCTACAGGGCTCCAATGACTCTGCACCGCTGACCACAACACTTTGAACTCTGTCGCTTAGCCAGTTCTCGATTGATCTCACAATCCACTCATCCAACCCATACTTCCTGAGCCAAATGATACCTAGCACTTAAGTTTGGATCCTGTAACACAGTGCTTTGCTTTACAAACCTTGAGAATAGTAATTAATTATACTGACAGATTTATAGTTTTTACAGAAACAATATGGTCACCAGTGATTACTGGTCATGAGTGTTTTGGGGGCCCACGAAAGAGTCTCTTCGTTACACCATCTCTCTTTAATCAGTGAATTTCAGCACAATTTTTCATTATTATGAGAAAAACAGTTTTTCTGAAGTGTCATTCTGTGTGGCCAAATTTAATACATGAGGAGTCTCCCACAATGTTAGACTAGGAGCAACAAAGAATACATATCCATGAGTTTAATTGTCATATAGCTATATGGAAACAAGACATTTTCTTATTCTGCTGAGAAATAACACTTCCTACTCATATGACGTTGTCAGAGGTCCGTGTGTGACATTGTTCAAAATACAGCACTCACCATTCAGCCAAGAATTTGTGATATAGTTCTTTTAAGGAAATGAGTTATATGTTCTACTCTCAAGAAAGCATTTAAGCTTACATTTTAAGCACATGGTTTTACTTTGTCCCATTTATTTAACATTAATCACATAGTTACTGCTTTCTGAATGGGGATGGTATTACACATATGCTTAAAGTTAAACATTTGATTAAGTGTTTTGTTACAACACTTTGCACTGTGCCTTGTAGCACATCTAAAAAAAGTTTTAGTAGATTCAGAAAGCTCTAGAGAGAACCTAGTGCTGCAGTGTAGATGTCATTTTACATTGACATCAACAGAATTTTTCTAATTTAAACCATTGTAATTGAAAGCAATATTGCACCTCAGTGTGAGGCAGACACACCAGGGCTGCTCTGCATCATCATCGTCATCATCATCACCACCAATTCATCAAGTGAATAATTGGGATAGGTCACAAAGTTGTTCCAGTTAGAAAATGATTCATGTCTATTGCAGGTAACTCTAGTTTTGCTACATCACAGCAGCAGAAAGGAGCTGCTGGCAGCTCCTATGAGATAATTGCAAAAATTGTCATTAGGAATGAAACTCAGCTCAAAGGAATCGAACTGGAAACGTGACAAAATACAATAATTATAGGTATGGGCAGATACAAGCTATTTTGATCTCTACATTTTTGGAAATGTATTATTTAAAATTATTTGGATTTTTGTTGTTGTTTTTTGTTATCAAAATAACACATGAAGTTTCAGTTCTTATTTAAAATTTGTATTAATCATTTATCTTACCATAGCTAAATTAATCATGGCAGGTTTGAACTCAGCATGCTTCTTTTCCTGCCTGACAATCATTGCCTTCTTTTCATCCTCATATTTTTCTTTTTTTCATTTACTTTATTTTTTGCGTGATCCAATTATGCATCCATTATTGTTGTAATATAAAATTTGGAGAGAGGTTTTTTGTGAGGACTTTCTACAACACCTGTTTGATTGTCTTATTACCTTTCCATAATAACATACTTTGGGATCAAATTTGCTTTTCCACATATTAAAAGATCATTCCCCAGACTGACAGGAAGGCCATATGCCTGGTTACCTTTTTTCAATTTTTCTGTTTGGTGTTCCCAGAAGATTGTTGATGCATTTCACCCTTGCCAAAATCCATTCTGTCCTGGAATAAACCTGATAAAGTCTCCTTGCTTTTGTTCCAAATGCCTCTCCCCAAACCACTTGCCACCTATCTAGAAAGTCCTTTTTAGTAGCTCTGTAATTCCAGGTGACTATCTCCATTACGTTTCTTACTTGGCTCCACTGTTTCAGCTGCCTCTTATCTTTCACTTTTTTTTTTGGGGGGGGGGGAGGGCAGGGCAGAAGAAAAAGATTTCTTATAGCACAATTTTCACCAAAATGTTAAAAAGGTACATATTTCTATTTTCTCTATATTTCTCCCAATTTTCAGCCACACACTTCACTGTATAGTCACTGAGGTAAATGAGAAGACGCAGGCGACATACACACATTAAGCGAAAGGCACACTATCAGTTTGGCTGCAGAACCCCCCAGCAACACCTGAGAGGAGAATGGGTTTGTGATTTTGCCTGCACCAGCTTTTCTGTTTTGAAATGGGTTTTTGTTTCTTGAGCTTTCACCTATCTCAAACTTTCACTTCAGAGTTCATTGCACTCTTGTTGCTGAGGTATCTCAGTCAAAAAGAGAAAACAGCAAGAGTCCCTTGGGCAGCGAGACTTCATCTGTAGCATGAATCATTGTGCTTGTGCTAATGTCAGGATGCTTTCCAGGCTCAGCTTGACATTGAGAGAATTTTGTTTCTCCATAGTTAGCAAAGCACCTTACTATGGAGATAAAGAACAGTGCAGAAACAGAACACTGAATAACATCTCTCCATTAAATAGATTTTTTTGTTATTTTCAACCCAAGTATGTATTTAAAAAAAAAAAAAACAAAAAACAACAAACCAAAACCAGGAGCGGGACATCAGAACAAAAGGCCCTTTCTGCCTTCAGCGTGAAATTATACCCATCAGAAATTTATGTATGTCACTTAGTGACCAGCTTACAAGTAGCATCTGCTTATACATTGGCTTTTGCTTTTTATGCAATATTCCAGCTGGGCTGGCTGAAGCACAAACAGGTGAAAATGACTTTTCCAAGGTCATTCTGTATGAACTCAGCTCACACTAACACTTAGGGCTTGCTTCTTCCCAGTCCTTCCTCTAAGCCAGTGCATCACATATGCATTCATATGTGGTTAAATCTTTGAAATTATGTATTATCTTTTGATGATATATTCTTTAAGAAATCCAGTTGTTATGAACTGAAATTATATTTACTGTAAAAGCAATGATCTTGTGACTTTATTTGATATGCAGGTGGGTGTTCACATTTCCATAGGATTTTCATTGTAATTCTGGATCACTTAAATACTAATTAAGTTGTCTCTTCAAGGTTATTTTATTATAATGCTCATACAGTTCATGGTCTTTTTTTTTTTTTTGCCTCAAAGTAAAATTTAAGCTGATCTGTCAAACTCAAATTAAGGTCCTAAACCTCAGACTCTAAGGAGTATACAAGTAAAATGGTGCAAGCAGCTTTAACTGCTTCAGGGATGGAAGAAGTTAGCATATCAGGTGAAAATGTTATGAATTACCCAAGAATCTATTGAAAAGAGAGAATGTAAAATAAACCCCAAATTAAAAAAATGTGCTAGCTAACTTAACTTCATAACCCTCTCAGGAAGAGCTCAGGATACCGAGACAAGTCCAGAAGTAAGCAAAAACTTCACAGAGAGAATCAGTCCCCTGAGACTAACATAGCATCCTAAAGAAAGTAGTGATGGGCAGCCTAAAATTAGGAGATTCAGAACAGAAGAGGCAGCACAGGATTAAGGCTATTTTCCTTTACAGAAGTATTGCCGAGTATTGAGACCCTCTTCAGGCAGGAGGAACTCTAACTTGGGTACAGCAGAAATCTTCTGTGCCTTTTCCACAGCTTTTGACTTACTACACAATGGGGCTTGATGGCATTATTTAAATATCCATCTGTCTGATTACAATTGTAATTAGCTGATTCATATTTACTATAGGAAGATGTCAATTACTGTATGATGAATATTCTTCTAAATACTAGCTGGGTATTTAGAAAAGTATTTCATGCCAGCAATTTCTTTCTCTAGCCAACCTAGACTCCATCTATGTATAATCCTTGTAATAGAAGTGTGCTCCTTGCAACATTCCACCCCGCGGAATAATTTGTTCTTTAGAGGTAGGTGAACTACATAAAATGAAAAATATGCAAGAAATTTTTTAACCAATTACTTTTTTCTCATAGGCAAAACATGAGAAATAGATCAGAAGAGGTAAAAACACAACCCTCCAAGCAACTTTCTTCCTTTTCATCATCCACAGAATGCTTTGGTTTGTGATCAGTCCTTTCAGGGGTCCTAGCTTCTTCCTGTGGTCTTCTCTGTTCATCCTTCAGGCTCAGGTCTTTCCCTCTGATATAAATCTGTTCAAGTCTGGTAGTCAATTTGCCTATTGATCGTGCTTGCCCCATTTTAACAGAATTTTTTAATATCCTCTTCCATTGTTTCTTCTTCTCTGCTGATGTTACACTGATCAAACCTTATGCCCTGCAGACAACTATCTTTCTGTGATAGTTAGGACTCCATTCTTACCTAACTTCCAAGGGTAAAAATTTTCTTGGTAAGGGATGAAAACCCATATTTATGAATATAGTTTCAAATTCAGTTCTTTTGAATGCTGTTTCCTGGATTTAATTAACTTGTAAAATCACAAGAATACATGGATAATGGCAAGACAGATTCTACACAATTGATAGAAAAAGTGCCTTTCAAGAATGGTTGGCCTCCAAAAGTAGCTTACTGCAAATTAATAGCAGCTCTTGTCTATCTAATAATTTCTTGTGCCTTCTGAACTTAATGTCACTTAGCTTTGAATAAAAAAACAAAACAAAAAACCTGAACAAACTGAATTAGATTAAGGGTTCCTTTTTTTCTTAATGAGACTTGAGACTTTTCTACTGTAGGAATATATAACTAACTATAGAACATGATATAAGAAAACTTTTTTTTTTTTTTTTTTTGTTCCAAATAAGGGTGGTCAAGTACTGGAATAGGTTGCCTTGAGAGGTTGTGGAATCGCTGTCCTTAGAGATATTCAAAACTCAACTGAATATGACCTTGAAAAACCTGGTCTAACTTTGAAGCTGGCTGTAACTTCGAAGCTGGCTCTAACTTCAAAGCTGGCTCTGCTTTGAGAGAGAGGTTGGACCAGATGATCTCCAGAGGTCCCTTACAACTTATATTATTCTGTTCCTGTGTCAAATGCAGCATTACCTTGTGCAGTCCAAGAAGAGCTTTGTATAATATGAAAGCACAAAATACATGTTATGTTCTCAGCTTATTAATAGAAAGAACATCACTTTCTAGTGAATCCTTAAACAAATCATTTATTGAAGTGCTTGAATTTCCCTTTGCCTCATTTTCGTCTGTAAAATGGAAATATTATTATACTTCTGCAAGTGCTTAAATTAAACAGTAAATGAATGCATAGAAGTGATTTGTTTTTCTTCTGGAAAAAAGTTAAATTCTGTCCTTAAATTCTGTTTTATCAACTGTATTTTTTACGAAGTTTATGTATATTACTTGTTTGAACCTCCAAATAGAATAAAGACATCACAGATGTATTTACAAGCACACAAGTCTTTGCATTCCACTGTTTTGTCTTTATGTATTGAGGAATGGTTGGAACAATTTTGAGCTTTATCCACCTACTACAAAAATATCACAAATGCTTCAGATCATAGTTTTTTTCTGAAAATGTAGTTCCAGGATGTAAGAGAGCTCTGTGTTACTGAAGACTTAAGTAGACTCATGAGATTAGTAGCAAACATTTTCATAATTAGAAACAGCAATTGGCATTTCTTGATATCTGATTCTTTACTAATATATTTTAATTTAATTTTGTTTCAAGCACAAATAGTAGTATAATAGTTATGGTTTATATCCTTTTACAAAAGGAAATTCTATTTTTGAAAGACTGCCTAAATTATTATTTCAAATGATCAACAAGTATTCAATCCATGACTCTTCAAACTACCACTCTGATTTGATATTAATTTTTTCAGTTTCAACATTAAAAAGATAACAGTATGTAGTAATAGTAGACAACATAAAATGTGTCTGCCAAACTTGGTCAATAATTGCATAGCATTTCCAGCTATAATTAAAATCTTTCACAGTCTATGTTCATATAGCATTCTTTGAGGTTAATTTGGTTTATATCACTGCAAAATCATTTTCATGTGATATATTTCACTTGTTACAAGTTGCACATTAATTAAGTGAAAATGTACAGCACGTCTCTTAATTTGAAAGCATTTAGAATTTTAAGTTACAATGTCAAAACAGCAATATAAAATTTCCTCGTTTCTAATAACATTCAAAAAAACCAAAATCCTTTCCATTTTGGAGATAATGACATTAATAAGTGCTAGCATAAGACTGCGAAGGACAAACTCTTCCAAGGATTTGGATTAACTCATCTAGCTAGTTATGAAGTTTGGGCACTTGCATCCACTTGAACAAGAACAGAGGTCTTAATTTAAGAGAAGTAAACACTCAGCACCAGCTGAATGACTTTTGGGACAGTCCTTGAGCCCCTATTTTAATATATTTCTTGGCATATGGAGGCAGAATCCAGTGAAGGGGAGCATGGATATGAAAAAAAGATGCTTAAGGAAGAAGAATCTACATTTTTTCCCTTAAAACCCTAAACTGACACGTGTGTTAGAGTTCAGGCCTTTCAAGCATTGAAGAATGGGAGGCCAAAGACAGTAAATTACTGGAGCCTTTTAGAAACACAGCTGAGATTTCATTCTATGTGAAATATGACTACTATTATGATTTCCAAATCATAATATTGAAACTCCTGAAAACGTGTTCACACAAAATTTGAGTCATAATGGGAGTGAGTCACTCTGAAGTGTCTAATTTGCAAAGCTAGTCTCCATATGCTCCCTTCTGAGTCATTGCAGAGTCTCCAGAGGGAGGCTCTGGGCTCCCCAGACCTGAGTCTGCTGAGGGGTCCATGACTTTCCACTGGCTGTAGAAGAATTACAGTAAAATTTCTATTTCAGGTCCATAATTTGAGGAACATCAGATCTCATTCCTCTCAACATTCCTTAAGAGTACTGAGGAATAGATATGCATGTGGGACAATTTCTTAAAAATAAATTAATCATTTGAAAAATGTTTTTAGCCACGCAAAAGTAAGAATAAACATAGCACACAATTACCATGTATTCGTGCTTTATCCTACACTTCTTTTATTCTCTATAATATTGGTAAAATATGAGAAATTGCAACAAAAGGAATCACGTAATGTACTTTGAATAGACTGGATGTTCTCCCTTACCTTCCTTTTTAATAGCTAATTATGAATATCCAATTGCTGTAGAAAAATAATAACATTTTAAATGCTTCATTAACAGGAGACAATAGCATATATATGGAGGAAAAAGTTAATGAAAGGTAGTGTATGCTTGAAGGAGGGCACAAAAAATCTTCTTGGCAAAGGTTATAGGCAAAGTTGGAGTGTCCGGAAATATTCTTTGTTGACAAATAAATGAAATAAAGAATATAAAATAATTCCCTCTCTTATTGCAACACCTCACTGTTTGATGTTTTATTTGCTCAACTCCATTACAAATTTTATAAGGGAGGACCTTATATTCTAATATAAGTGTAAAGAACTCTGGGAATTTGTGTGCCCTATGAACAATAAAATGTCAAAAACAATCATGTCATCTTTTGTTTCTATGAGCTCACAGGACACTTTTCAGTTTAAGAAGACAACCTCAGCTCCTGGAATCCTATCAGAGCCCTAAATCATGGCCCGAAGACTGTCCCTCCTTATTCACAGGTCTGTGTAAAAGCTTCACGTACAATGTGTGTGTCTGTCTGTATGTGTGTATGACTATGCATACACATGCTTTTACTTATGCACTCATTTTCTTAGACTTGGATAACCCACTTTGGAGTTAGATTCTGTGAATACTTGTAGCAAATTAGTGTATTAACTAAAATCCTACCAAATAAACAATTTATTTAACAATGACTGTATAGAGGTGTTTGTTTTCCTTCTCCTGATGGCCTGGTCCACCAACACAGTTCACTTCTTAAAGCAGCTGCCAAAACTCAGGCAAACTATGCATGTATTTTAAGTGTAACTTGTTTTATTTAGGTGTATAAACCAGGCTGAAAACAAAATGGTCACTTAGCATGCGGAATAATCCTTTCTTTCAGAACTTTCATCCCAGTGTCAATAACCAAGTTCCTAGAACCCGCTCCCTTTCAAAACCTAATTCTGACTAAAGTATTACAAAAAATCCCTGCTATCTTGTACTGCTATGTGCTCTATACCACTCTCTACTTGCTTCAATACAGAACCTGTGCTGAGAAAAATACAATATGTAGGTCTAACAGAAACTAGTAAACTTCACTTTATACTGAAAAGAAAACATTGAAGATTATACTTAACAATACTGTTTTGTTATACACCTAATAATCAAAACACTTCTGCCTTGAAACCTAATTAATTATAATATTTATGATTATTCTATTAAGGAACAGAAAGGCAGTGCTATACATCACATTAAATGAGTTGTCATTGATGTGAGAATCTCTAGTAGAACTATTACAGAGAGGACATTTTTTTCTTTGTTTAGTTTATTAAAGGCCTCCAGTTGTCACTAGATACAAGTATATCACACAAACAAACTTTAAATATTCCAATGGAAATACACATACAGCTGAAGATAAGGGATTTAAGGGATTTTTCACTGGAAAATATTAACACCAAAGTAATTCCAGAAAATTGTAAATTTCTTCATCACTGTATCAATACAAGAAGCAAATATATTTTCTTATAATAAGCTCTTAGAAGAACTAAACATATTACTATCACAAATAAATTATGAAGCAGTTTTGTCATAGCCCTTGCTTTTCGACTGAAATAGACAAGCTACTTTCACCAACTGGTGTAAATATAGAGCAATTTAACAATTTCTGGCATAGCCAAATAAATATACAAAAGTAACTCAAAACAAACCAAATTCCTGAATATGCATGTTTCCTAGTCAGACATTACATACAAATAATCTGCTTACAACTAGTAGATATAAAATTTTAATTTTTTTGAAAGATTCTTTGAAATGAATTATTATTGTTTGGTTTCTTCTGTGATTATTGCTGTTAATTAAAATCCATGGATAGGTAGAATTTATGTGATACAGCTATAGCCACGGTGTTAAGGAAAGACCAAAGATACTATCAATACAAGATGTAGAACATTTTCTTAGCCAGAGTCCCTCCGTGGGCTCCTGTCTACAGAAGAGGAGTTTTCTGCCAGACCAGACATATTCCCTTCCAACCTTTGTGCATGCAGCCTGGCTAAGATAAAACAAGCTGAAGAGAAAAGGGGAAGGGAAGCAAATGAAAGGGGTTGAGGGGGAGAACTGACAATAAAGAAAGTATTTTCTCCCTCTGTTCTGCCAGTCTTGCAGCACCTCTGGATTTTTAAACAGGAAGTTTGAGGAGTTATTGCTTGGGATGGGATGTTGTGCTCTTGCAGATTACAGCAGGGAGACTGATGGCTGCCTGCTCTGGGAGACAAAGGGTCCACTCTGAGCAGCCGGGCAGCACCAGACCCTCCTGCCACCATGGGACAGCAGGTCCTGTATCCCTGTGCTCCCTGCCTGAGGTCCCACAGCACTCAGGCAGCCCAGAAGATGGAGCAGTCGCCAAGGCCCATCGGGTACTTCGTTGTTTGCTGATGAATTAACTGTAGCTGAGAGCATGCCCTGCCTCATGAATGCTTTTTGTAATCTGAAAGAGCCTCCCCTTGCAGATTTTCTCACCTCCCACTCAGTGCAGTTGGCCCCATCAACGTATGCAGCAGAGGAGATTTTTGTATTTTCTTTTCCCTGCTTCATCAAAATGATTCTTGTGCACTGGGACAAAAGCCAACCTCAAACAGTAGGTTGTTCGGCTGCTCTGTGCAACAGTATTGTGCCACTCTGAGAAGCTTTGGCAGCTGGTAATGATGGACTACAGGGACTAAGAACCATGAAGTACATGGCTTTAGAAAAATATCCTTCCTAGTGCAGAGGAGCTGAATGGGGTGCTGAAGATGAGGCTGAGGGTTTTATAAATATTCAGAGCCACTGGAAGTGCACCAGTGCACAGGGGATTGTTGTGTAAGAAGAGGATGTCATCGCCCTCAGGCTGCAGTTATTGCTGAGCTGTGCTTTTGCATCAGCCAGCCCCTCTGATGCCCTGTGACAAGGTTGGTCTTGGGAAGGGGGTGATGGATTTGTCCCTGGCTTAATTATTATATTAATTTAATCACTATCTCAAATCAGATTCTTACCTTCTCTTTTGCTGTGGGAACTGACAAGTGTGTGATGTGACTGACCTGTCACTAGATTACTTAGCAGACTGTTGGCTGACTACTGCTGGTGGCATTAAGGAAAATATTTATTTTTAAAAATATGAATGTATATATTTAAAAAAGTAATGATGTGGGAAATTCTACATAGGTCACATAGCGACAAGCCCTTCAGCTTTATTTGCCCATTCTGCAGTATTTGGTCTTGTACAACGCAGTTCTTATGCAAAACACAAAGAATTGGAGAGAACTGTTTCCATTAGGTCAGCTTGTTTGTGGATCAGGTTCAAATGTTATTTTAAATGCCCAGCATTCCACATTTCTAGTATGAGATATGAGCAAGTTTGTAACCACTTTTTTTCTTAAAGAGATCTTCCTATTAGTAGCTGTGAAGCAGTTTGATACAGTTGAAGTTACTTCATGCCAAGGCAGTCTGTCTGAAGCAGCGGGATCAGAGGAGTAACAAAGTATGTTTGAACGAGTGTATGTGTACATGCTGGAAAAAAATACATGAGTACAATAATACCTATAGGTTGCACAGTGATTTCCTTCCATCATTAAAATCACCCAAGCTAAAAAACCAAAATGCATACAGAAAGAAGTTAATACCAGTTACAAACTCACAGCTCATTATACACTTTTCAAACTAATACAGATACAACATGATTTAAGACTGGAAACTGTGGCTAAAGGAATTAGTCTGCTCGGTATGAAACTAGTTTTTTTTAATCAATGTTGCTTCCACTAGAAAAGTGGATTAGTTTTTCTTTAAGACAGAGTTAAAAGTTTTGCAGCTAATTTATTTTAATAAGCATTCAGTCACTGACTACTGCAGAAAAAGGCTAAACTGTAATGAAGAGCCAGGAAAGAAAGCATGACTTAATTATTTTTCTGGGGTGGATAATGAATAAATTTGCTACGCTGTAGGCTTGCCGTTTGTACAGAATTTATTACTTTTGCTTTAAGAACCATATCATGACAAAGTCAATTTTTCTCCTGACTGCAAACTGACTGATGGGGTAATGTCTGGTTGTGAAAGACTTCCTCTTCATCATTGTGTTGCCAATGTTGGTATCACAAAATGAGTTTGAAGTTTTCCCCAGTGCATGTTCTACTACATAATCATAGATGACAATTATTTTAATTCCTTTTTCTTAACAAGCTTTTTAATCATGTAAACTACAGAATGAAGAACTTAGATGAGACCAAAGATGCACGTAGCTCAAAAACTACTTTCTTGGTTCTTAATTTGTTGCCACAATATCTTCTATGTGAACAGCTAAGTACTGTATTTAGAATGACAGCAAGTTTTTTCACAGGAAGATGTGTATGAACAAAAAGGCTTTGCCAAGCAACAACTAAAGAGTGGTCTTGCAAATGTTAGAAGGATGAAAATATTATGGAGAAAGATTAATAATTTGACATGACACTGGGAATATAGGTTTGATTCAATTCCCACTAAAGTCAGTGGGAGACTTCTATTTAAATGGGAGCTGGATCTGACCTGCTAAGTGTAAGCAAAATGGTGAATTTAAAATGAAGAAAAATGGAGAATAAATAACAGGAGGGGAAAAAAAAATTTACAAGCTGTGTTATTAACTGCAGTGTGAATCCTTCCAGCAAAATGAAGAAGCACACTCACTTAGGATAATGAAAATGGCATGAAATAAAGCATTAGAAAAGTATTGTAGAAAACTTCACTTTGATGAGCAAATTAAATGTTTTACAGGCCCTGTCCTTTTGGGACTTTTCCTTTTTTTTCTCTTGACATGTACGTACAAGATACAAAGCCTTCAGACATATTGCTTAGGATATATTTTATGCTCTGCTCCTCCTCAGCCCAAGATACTAGAAATCCACATTGGAGCTTTATTACCTCTTCAGCAAGGAACTTTCCACTGCATAATTTCAGATGCACCCTGAGAAAAACTTTCAAATACTCTGTTTTGTGGTTTGATAGTCAAGTTAGCAATGTATCATGCTTCAATTAAAGAAGGGAAAATGTTATATTAAACAGACATTACTTGTTTTGAATAACTTTCTCAGAGGGTTTGTTGAGCAATTTTTTTTGAGGGGAACAGTTACTCTGAACTTGCAAAACAAAAATGGAAAAGATCAAAGTAGCAGATTTGGCTCTGAAAGATACATTACTAAGCTGCTCCCTATATTGCAGTCAAAGGTCTTTACTAGTTAAGGGTCAGTAAAAAAAGGACAAGGAAAGAGGCTGAAACAGATAATCCTGTCTTTTTTTATAGTCACCAGAGTGCTGTACAGTTTTGGGGGTTGTTCATCAGCTGCAGAGGACACTGAGTGCTTATCTGCTTATTTCCACAGAAAGTAATCATCTTTTACCCCTTTATGAATACAAAGCTAAAATCATTATGACTTATTCCATCAAATACTATGCTGTCAATGGGAAAAGCTTTGAGAAAGGTCAGTTGTTTGACTCTTAAGCTGTAGCATTTGCCAAGCTGTGTTTGTAGCTTGTGGTATTTTCTATATAACAGGCTAAAAGACGCAGCTAGATATTTATGTAATTATTTCTGTGTGTTTAGATATCCAATTTAATGACCATTAAAGTCATTCTAATGAGCATTCTGTTGTTAAAGTTCTAAACTTTACAAGCTCAGTAAGAAAAAACAAGTCACAATACATTCTGTATGTTATAAGCATGTTAGTTTTCTTTTATTGAATTTGTTGCTATTCTGAAGGCCCCTCCAGTCATGTATCATCTTTATTAAAATTAATGTAAAATGACTCACAGAATCTAAATTAATTACAGTGATACATAGAGTTTTATTCTGTTCTAAACAAAAATTAAACCTATTCATGGTTGTTCATGTTTGTAGTAAAGCTAAGCAAATCAAACAGACACACCCACTGCCATGTTCTCCCAAGATGGCACTACCTACTGCTGGTTTGAAGTAATGGTAAGTAATGGCAGAATTCTGTCCCCAAAACACTGGAATTTAAACAGTTCAACTGCAGGCTTTGCATCTACAATTAAGAAAATGCCTGATTATATGATACAATTTTGACTGGGAGGAAAAATCTGTTCTGAATATAGACATATGGAGTCTTATGTTTTCCTAGTTCTCCAGTGAGGCAAAATGCTATTGTTATTTATTCAATATCAAAAGAGCATAACCAAAATAATATTGGGTTTTTTTGTGTGCAGATGGGAGTATGAAAAGAACACAGGTTACCTAAAATTCTTCAGATATTTTCTTTCTCACTATGGGATATGTCTACTTTGCTGCTGAAGGAATATAAATGAACATACAGACGCTATCTTTAATCCTAGTGTCCCATGAATCATAGTATGAAAGTGTAGACTGCAGGTGGGTGAATTGGCAAGTTCACACCTCGACTCTGCAGCAGTGTGCAGGGAAAACTGTGTCCCCCAGTCAGAGGGCATTCCACTTCTTTAAACATCCCAGTTCCTCACATTTATTTATATGTCCCTTGTATTTATAAATACAAAGACTACATACAAAGACGGGGGCAATTGATTGGAAAATGAAGCAATAGGATATGTATAGGTGACCAGTCATCTTCAACAAAGAGGGATTCATGAATAACAAAAACTTTCCAACAGTTTAAGAGTAATCTTTATACTTAGCAAATATTTCTTCAAGTACCTCATCGAAGTATTGTATTAAGAATAGGAAAAAATCAACTGCTTTGGAAATAAATTGCAAACATAAAGTCCAAATATGCCAAAAACATTCTTTCTTGCACATTTTTGCCTTGCTCTCTGGAGCAATGTCATTACCAGTGAGGCCTTGCAAGAGCTTAGAGTGAGTAGAGATAAAGAAGGCAAATGGACAGTGACAGCCATGTAATCCAGTGTCTGATTGCTTTTCCACATGTCACTGGAGAAACACACAGCTCTCCCCTCAGCCTCTGTGAGGGTCTACAGCACTCAGCCTCATTCAGTCTAATTCGGTCCATGCAGAGAAACAATGTCTTGAAGGAATACTTTGCTGAGATTATGCTCTCTGGAAATGTGTTGACACCACTATTCCTCATCATTAAAAATACGTCTGCAAGCCTGAGCTACAGATATGAGTTAGGAACTGCTTAAAAAGAAACAAACCTGAAACTTTTCACTGTGAGCTGAAAAAACAGAATTTTTTAACAAAATATTTTTCAAAAATATTTGATTCAAATTCTTGGTTACTTTTGATCACACCCTAGCAACTAATCCCTGTAAAACTGTAGTTAAGAATTTTTCTAGAGAAGCTGCCACCAGTTCTGTTTATGCTCTTTTAATTGAGTCTTGTTTAGTTTTCCTGTTTACTGACAAACTTTATTAAATTCCAGTAATCATAGAATCATAGAATGTTAGTCTACTCTTTTTTTAAAATTCATTCAGTATAGTCTTGGTGTTTCAGAAATTTATATATAACAATTTTCTTCAAGCTCTTCTTTTGCTGTTAACCATTATCATCACCTATGAGAATTTCATGACTACCCAGTATCTTGCTCTTACAATTGCTCTTAAGTCTCTGTTTGCATTTCTGCATCTTCTCAAAAGCAATTAGAACAGGTTAGACAAAATCTGTGTAAACTAGTACAGCTGCTTTTTGCATTGTCAACCATAGACAAGAGCAAGTTTGAGGGGTTTTTTAAGTGATATGGTAGGCAGTATGGACCTGGTTCTTCAAAGTGTTATATCATGCCTATTAACTTTGTATTGTTTCAAATTCACTGTAGTAATATAGGTGCTGATCATGATACTAGAAGTGTTACATTAAATATAAAAACTGCCTTTGTGGCAGCAAAAAGATCAATTTGTGAACTTCTGGAGATATTTTGTGCAGAAAAACATATTTTTTCTTTGTGAGTCATTGCAGAGTAAGGACAAAAAGCTGCATGGTAGCAGGCTGAGTGTTCAGCCTGTCTCCAGTTTGCCTCCATCCACTTAAAAGATTTTAACTGAAACCTCCACCAGGTGTTTGCTGGGAATGAACACCTGCCAGTATGAGAACAGAGGCCACCAGACCAGCTGAATGGTGCATTGCCCCCAGGCCAGTGGTGCCAGTGGGGTAACAGGGGTTTTTGCACCTCTGCTCTGACTGGTCATGCATAGCAGCAGCAACCTCAGCCTGACCCCAACCCATGGGTACTGTATCCACAGTGGGGGCCCCTTACAAATGCCTGTCTGTCCCATGGCCTCCCTCAACCTTCCTTCCAGCCTGGCAGTGCTGTCCCATCCCACTCTTGCCCCCAAGAAGCCTCCAGAGAAAGCCCAGGGGGAAGAAGGGCACACTCTGTGTTTTGACCCACTGTCAAAAAATTGCCTTTTCTGTTTTTCTTTTACCCCTGACCTGCCACAGCTGCCCAAGTCTTGGAGCAGCAAGAACTCAGAGTTCGAGGGGTTTCTTGGATTCAGGAAAACTACTCTGGTATCTCCTTTGGTTTAGATAATGGCAGCTGCATTTCTTTGCACATGAACTAGTCATCTTTAAACACATGCAAGTTGACATTTTCTTTTCCTGGAACAACTTCATCAGCATTACCATTAATCACTTTTATAAATGTAAAATAAAACACAAAACATTTTTTCATTCTATTTCCTATTAAAAAAAAACCAACAAACCAAACAACAATTGTTATTATAAAGTTTTCTTTGCAGTATGACCTTTAACTCCTATCTTGGTGACTAGATTAAGAAAGCTAAATTTTATACCTGTATTTGTGTGCATATTGTTTTTCTTTTCCTGGTATTATAACACTCCTAGCAGTAATAGGGTTTGTGATTACATTTTGAGATCCTTCTTCTGTTATACTGGCTTCCAGTTCTATTAAAAAATATATTTTGGGTGGGTTTTATAGCTTCATGATGAAACATAACACCTTTTTTTTGTTTTTTCTTTTTACAAAATGTCTTTGTTTGAGAATTGTACTCTTCTTAATGGTATTTTTTAAAATCATATAATCATTATTTAACACCTTGCATGTAGCAAAAGTTACCATTTTTCTAAATACTAGATTTTCAAAAAACGAATCTAGACTCAAATAACACGTTCAATTTTGCAATAAATATGGTTAATGAAATAACCAGATCTTATTTTCGGCACTCTTCATATCTGGCAGTGTATTCAATGCTGAGTGTTTAATATCTTACATCAATGTCCACAGTGACAAAAATACAGAACACTTCAATATTAAATGTAATTCCACAAATGCTTGTCACAGTACTCTAACACAAACATTTCCATTGAGTAAAACAAGATTACTAACATGAAAATTTTCTTGTTTACACAGAAATGATTCAGACTCTTAGATATGCTTCCAATAAAAAAAAAATTCTGAATTATTTGATTTTCAGTGAGGTGAGGTCTTTAAGTTTGTGCAACTGACTTGAGTTCTATATTTTATAAATCAGTTGAATTTAAAGAAAATTTAATAATTTTTGAAAAGGAGATGAAAGCACGAGTTCAGTTCCTAGTTTGTAAATTACTTTAGCAAGTACTTAAGTATAAGCACATGGGCCTCATTTTTTGTGGGACCTCACCACAAACTAAAATATTCTTAAATGGATTGCTGGCTAAAGCCTTGGCTCTACTTTTTCATCACAGTTGTATACATAGTTTATATTGAAGTAAAAATAATTTGTATTCATTAAAATGAAAGCAAAATGCATTTGTGTTGATGCAGTGACCGCTTTTGTATTAATGTATTTAATTTGTTTAATTTAATTTGATAATAATGATTTATTGTGAATTGCTGTTTGCAGTTCAGCATTTTAAGACCAGATAATCATACTATAGATATATACACACACACATATATATAAATGTATGTAGGTATATCAGTGTATACATATACAAATATACAACTACACAGAAATTGATAATTAATACTTGGTCTGTTAATTCCAAGTGATATGAATATGCATTTTGAATTTGAATATGCTTTTTATCCTCTGTGTTGTTCAAGGATTGATGATTGAAATAGTTAAATTTAATTCACAATTACGCCAAAACTCCAAAAATGTATGAGTAGAAAAGTGATGAATAGTTGAGCAAAACTAACCTTCAGGTGTTTACCGGAGAGAGCTGACAGGACTGTAAAATCAGGTTTGGTTTTGTTCTATAGCATGGTGAGTACAGTACTCAGGAGAACAGTAATTTGCATTTAGTTAGCATCTGAGGTAAATGTAATCATTGTTCTAAATTTTTCAGATGAGCAAATGTAGAATTTAGGTCACCACCCAGTCCTAAGGAAGAAATCGCTGATGTAGCTGGAAGCACACACTGTGTCACCAGATCTTACAACACAGCAGCAGGAAAATTCCTGCTCTTGCTGCACCTCGCTGCTCTCTAGATGAGCGAGGCTGCTGTGCACAGGCGCTGCAGTGGACAGTGAGGAAAGGTGGTTTTTTATTTATCTACCATACTCTTTGTAGAAGAGACTCTCAAGCAGGTGTCATGCAAATCCCTGCTGTGTCTGAAGGGTTACAGATGCACTATGCCCTCCATGCCATGGCTATTATCCATTACTGCATTAGGATCTCCCTGATCTCAAGAATCATAGAATCATAGAATCTTTGGGCTGGAAGGGACCTTTTAAGGTCATCTAGTCCAACCCCCCTGCAATGAGCAGGGACACCTTCAACTAGATCAGGCTGCTCAGAGCCCCGTCCAACACTGACCTTGAATGGTCCCAGGGATGAAGCATCTACCACCTCTCCGGGCAACCTGTGCCAGTGTTTCACCACCCTCCTTGTAACAACATTCTTCCTTATATCTAGTCTAAATCTGCCTTCTTTTAGTTTAAAACTATTACCGCTTGTCCTATTACAAGAGAAAAGTTAAGATTCATTTTGCTGTCCCCAGCAATTTCTCACTGCTGACATTAGCCTGTTTCCCCTCAGCAGTCAACCCATTACAAGCCTCGCTCCAAAAGGTCCAACTGTCTCCATAAAATCCAGCAGGAGCCTGGGCATCTTGCTCAGGGCATGGAGCAGCTACAGGGAGCAGATGCCTAACTGTTATGTGCTGCGGTTTTTGGTGTTGTGGCACATAAGTACATTGGTGGATCTAGCTGCTCATGATTAATTTAGCTTTATTCCAGTGTTTATTTAATAAAGATTTTATTATGAGCAGAGGGAATTAGATTTGGAAATTAAGCTTCTCTCTACAACAATCTTCCTGTGCATAGAAAAAACTATGGAGACAAACTGGACAAAGAAAAAAAGTAATGTCCTTACACTTAGCATATCTAGACTGTACAGCCCATTTTCCCATTTCTCTTTGACCATTAAAACATTTCAATGAATTATATGTATAGTAGTTAAATCATTTTAGCATCTCCAGTGGAACCAGCCCTCCAGCAAAGGGTAGCAATGGAGCTTCCCTAGCTTCATATCATTGCATATAAAGAATCAAGACAGGAACGCTTAGTAATGTGGAATATACAGCGTTTAGCTCAACATGCATTCAGTTCAGATTTTAAGAACAGAAGATGCAAAGTGGAAAGGAGTATGTTTGCAAATAACCTCTGTTCAGTATGAAAATAATCTAATTTCTAATGAAATTTCAGTCACTACTGCCAAATGAATACACCTTTAAATCTATATGATTCTATCCATTCTCATAGATCAAGAACCATGGAAATTAATTGTTGATATAAAATAAGCAGAAGCTCCCAACAGCTTTTCTCTTTTACCTCATTAAGCCCTGAGTAGACTGCACAGTCATTAAGCAAAACTGTGGGAAACACATTTTTTATGTTGTCTGGTATGGTGATCCTCAGGTGCAGGTAATTGCCCACGTGTTTAGATGAACTCCATCCTTGCAGCTGTGCTGACAGAGCACCAGGCAGGAAGGCAGAAAGGAGCAGGGTGGTGGGAGGAAAGTCTATTTCTCTGATGTGTTTGCTCAGGAAAGCATTCCTGCACCAGATGACACTTAAGCATGTGCTTAAGTTCTAGTGGGACATAAATAAGGAGCAGGAAATGTGTGCTTAAGTGTTTTCCTGAATAGGGTCCAAAACTGAGTAGGTCATAGGTGAAATCTCTTCCTGCTATGCTGTTCTGACTGCATCATTACTTGCAGCTGCCTTTCCAAGGCAGTGAAGTATCCTTCTATGTCTCCAACCTTGTGCTGGCTTATCTCCAGCTAAGCAGGAACAAAAATGCTATCATTTCCAGTTTTCCTCTGAGACCTGTAGGAAGACCAAACTCCATCCAAAAAAGTGGCAGAGGGAAGTTTCAACCAAGGAAAGCAATTTATGCTGTTAAATAATGTTAATCCTTTTTAATAATTTTAGTGGTGTTATCCACTTACCTAAGTGGCTGTAACTTCAGCACAAAGTATGATGGGGGCAAGTGTTCAGTTGCATGCTATATTATACAAATAAAATAAATGAGGTGGGAAACTTATCTTCTTTAGATAAGATCTTTTAGTTGAAATATGATAGCACTGAATGGGATGCTCTTCCAGATTGCATTTTGCTAACAATTGCCTCTTTTAGTCCAACAAAAATTTATTTCCATTTGTAAAAACTATTTGGGTTATTTAAGCTAATTAATTTGTTGTTGTCTAGAATGGGCAAGCCATTCTGATAAACTTGATTTACAAGATCTCTTAACCTGACCATGTACAATTCACATAATGCACTGTGTCCAGGAGACTCCTATGTCACAGACCAGGGAGCAGCAGGTCACTGCAGAAAACATAGTCTGAGTGTCACTGACCTGGCCCTTTAAAATCTTTCATGTTTTTTTCCAACTAGGAATGAAAGTAGAGAATTTAAGGGAGGAGATCTTTAAAAAACAGATGCAGACTTCTACACACATACCAATGTAAAATGAATTAGTTTTTATTTAAAGGGGTCATAATTACAGAGATGTTTGCTCCTGCTGTGTTTGAAGAAAGGACTAACGAAACACCGTTTCATCTTCTGATCCCCCATCTCTGAAATCATCAAGAATCTCTTTTAGAGTATCTTTGTCTGCACTTGTCACAGAATAAGCAGAACTGAAAAATGGCTATTTACCACAGCTTCTATGCTACCATTTACTGCAACATTTGTAGTATTTATCACTCTCAAAAAGGAAACAATAAACACTGCCATATATTTAACTACTACCCGTGATTTAATGCCAAGGTTTTAGCGTCCTCTGTTGACTGTGCTCTGCAGTGTTTCATCACCCTAACCTTTGCTGGAGGTTAACATACAAGACAAAAGTTAATAATGCATCGGTGTGTTAGGGCTACATTAGATCATTGTACTATAACTATCACTTGCCTTATATTGTAAGCAAGGGAGAAAATAGAAAGGATTAAACAAGTATTTTCTTCAAAGAGCCTGCAATGTTCCCTGTAAAACCTGGCAAAATTACCCATGCTTACAACAATCAAATGTTATACTTATTTGATCAAAATAATTATAGGAAAACATGACATTTAAAGTTGAAATTGTTTTAAGCATCACTTTCAAAAAGTATTATATTAAAGACAAATCAATACTCTTTCTGCTATCTTCAGGCAAGATCTTCAAAACCTGGGATAATTGAGTATTTGAAGAACCACAAATCACATATTGATCTGAAGAATTCAGACACAGCACTGAAGAGAATGTATTCCCATAACAAACTGCCATGTGTTGACACTACAGCTGCCTATTTCTATGTTTCTCAGAAATTTTAGGGCTTATGTACTAGCTACAGAAATGTGCGGCCAGTGGCATTGATAATATTGTGAAACTCAGAAAATTCATAAACCTATTTTCCATATATTGTTGTTGATGTACAAACACAGTAAAAATGAAGACTGGCTGATGTGTTATCCACTGAATTAAGGCAGAACAGAACAAGACATATGGTAGAAACGTATGGCAGCTTCCCCTATAACTTTAAAAGTGAGAAGAGGAAAACAATAACAAAAAGAGAATTGCACTGCAGCGAAAAGCCTTTTTCTTGATGTTCTGTTGCACAGGACTTATTTTTTCAATATGTGAATTTACTTCTATACATAAGCAGCTAAAATCCTGTTACTCCAACTTTATTAATCAGTTTACTACCACTTTTCATTTGTGTCATATCATACTGAAGTTTCAAATTATTCATTAGGTTTAGTAAACATATATTGAGTGGTTAAAGATGGCTCAACAGATTATTTTATATTTTAGATAAATAATCTACACTATATAATAGAGTTTTAAAACCTCATAAAAAAAGAAGCACCACACAAAACCCCACATATTCTTTGTATAAAAGCAAGAAAGCAATCCAAATGTAAAGAGGACCTTAGGGATGCACAAGAACACTCTGAAGAAATGTCAAGCAGACATAGAAAATGTAATGAAAAACCCCAGATGAAGTCTGGCTAGCTGTCCAGGTTTCTCGGTGCCCTGAAGTCCCTGTGTTTCCTATGTTCCACATTTTCCTGGAGCTCCCTGTGCTGTCTACTTTCTGTTTCACACACATACTTGAAAAAGTGGAAATATGCATCCCCTTTCTGTACTTCACAGCAAGCCATCAAGACTCAGCTATACAACTATGTTCTGCATGAGCTGCCTTTCCTAAGGTAGATGCCTACATGTTCATAACTCTAAAGCTGCAGTAGGAGATCTGTTACCTCTCCATCCCCACAAAGCATTTTCCAACAGGTAGATGAACTATTTAGTGTAAATCAGGAGGTGGAATTTTGGGGCTCAAGTAAAAGTTATTCCTATTATAAAATACTTTTTATTCAAAGTTAGCACTGTTTCCTGTCATAAAATCCCACTTTTGCAGACTGCCCAAGGGCTGAAAAATATTCTGTCAGGGAAATAAAAAGAAAAAAATTCTAGACCAAATGTAAGAAATTCTTGATAGCTTGAGAGAGAAGGAGACACAGCCATTAGATTACTGTTTCTGGGGAACTGAATGACAACAACAACCATTTAATAAAAAACATAAGTGTAAATGAAAATTTGAATATAAAACCTTAATTCCAGAATTTTGTGTAAAAATATTGGACACGATCTGAATTTTGTACAGCTAATTTCAACAGGAAACACTGATTCCCAATGAGTCACAGATATCTTGAATTTTACTTACACTAGTAGCTAATGTCTAAATCTTCCTCAGGGACTCACAAGGTCCAGAAGGGAAAAGATCAAATCTAGAATACTGTATATGAAGTTTTCATTGTTGATGTTGTGATGTGTTAAGTTGCCCACACTGCTGCATAGCATGTAGAATTCCATCAGCTCTTAATATTTTATATTTGTTTTCAAAGGCAGCTTCTGATGTGTAGTATGCAGCATATGAATCTGTTCTTGATTAGAAAGGCAGGTTGATACTACCATGCATAAAACCCTGGTGACCACCTCAGTACTGTTTAAAAAAGCAGACCAAATGTATACTTTAGTCTTTTATTTCAACACGTGGTGAAGAAATGTCATTACAAAGAAGTGTTTCCGAGACTGAAAGTGGATGCAGTATTTTAGGTATTTAGAAAAAGATTTTTAAGGGTGTTGCCATGCTTTGCACAATCATTTCTGTATTTAAAAAAAAGGAACTATTTAAAGAACAAAACTATTAAAGGCAAACACTTTTCTTCAATGTCATTAAATGTTCATTCTACTGAAAATGACAATTTTATCCAGTTGTTACAAAATATTTCCCTTCCTTACATGGATAATTGGCTAATACAAACTCAGAGTTATTCATATTTACAGCAGTTTTGAGTAACTGTCCCACAGTGTATTCTTTTGCCTCAAATGTATTGTCCATTCACATTAGACAGATCTTATTGAACAAAGATTGACTCTCAAAGAGATCATATGGAGGCATAGAAACATCATTAGATGATGTAATAAAGTTCTAGAAGGTTATCTCTTGGAAAGGTTTAGGTCATTAATTTTAAAGGCTAAGTCTGATACAACATCATAAACCTGTACAGGAGAATGCAAATACATTTGTGATTTAACTACCATGGCAAAAGTACTCCAGAGGATCAAACATGCTTGTTAATTTAGGTTTATTTCTCTCATGGGTGCAAAGTTGCAGATAAAACGGTATATTGTGGAAATTCTATGAATTCATGGTAGAATAAGTAAAATTTGCAAAATTTAACCGACATTCTGAATGCCTGTAAGGAACACCTATATTTAGCATTACAGTTAGATTTATTATTCTCTTCATATGTGCTGGGACATGGATAAACAAACATAAATCTTAGTAAAAGTTTAGTAAAAGTTGTTTAAATAAAATTTGGTGACATTTCAATTACTCAGAACTCTTCTATTTCCTTAAATACCTTATGCTTCTATGATACAAGGTACTAGTTTGCAATTATTTAAAAAAAAATTTGGAGAAGAAACATAAAAAGAGGTTTTTCCTCGTAAATTGGAAAGATAGTGTTTAAGACGAAATCTTTTGTTGAAGTAATTAATAGCTTAGTTATTAGGAAGGGAAATGGATACTTTCTTTTTCCTAGAAAAATAGACACAATTTTTTGAGAGAATCGAAGTCATGGCATTCAGTCAACAGGGTAAGGACTAGGACTCTGATTCCATCACAGACAGTATAAAATTCCCATGTCTCAGGTCCAGACTGCCTTCCCCTGCTGAGAATTTCCATTCAGCTTCTACAAATAGCTCCCACGTGCTTCGATGCATGAGGTTTTAAGCTGCTGAGCCTGTGCAGAGTCTATATGCTAGGTTTTAATGTTTAGGCTTTGAGGCTACTTTCCAGTTCTCTGGCTGTCCTTAGGACCACTGTCAAAAGATTTTTCATCCCTCCAAAGTTTTCTTTGGTCATCATTCCTAGTTTACTAGTGTTAGATCTATGCACTCCAAGATCTCTTAGAACTACACATTGCTGAGCACCGGAAGGCTTCTCTCTCTGATCAGCACATTAGAGACAGCACTGACACAACCAGCTTGCACTGTGTGCCTCCCTGCTCGTCTGTCTAATACAGGCTAGGATGCACCATAAGGGAATTTAAGGATATTTTCCTATGGGACGTCAATTTTATAACCACCATTGCTACCGGGGTATTTATAATTTTAGCCCTGTCATTTTCAGCTCACCAATTTCTGAATGCCTTTTGGATGTAAAGCTGAGCAACAGTATGAATCTGCACCTGACAAGCCTGCAATGCAGATACATGCAGGATCCCTGAACCAGGATAATTGATTCCTGCCCTCCATGGACCACATTAAGCAAGAAAACTGTCTGATGATTTGGAAACAGTTGTAGCAACTGGATGCATCATACAGTTCAAAAGAAACTGAAATGCCAACATAATGGATAATTGTGGCAATGTCTAACTGTCAAGGGAAATACATTCTGACAGGAGGCAGATGATGTTTGGAATTATATTATTCTATAGGAAGACAGAAATTCTTGTTTCTGAAGGAATAGAAAATAAGATTGTGTGCAAAAGATGTGCTTTCACTACAGCATGATTCAAAATGGTCTGAAATAAAAATTAAAAGAAACACTAATTCTACAGCAGAATGAATTTATTTATTTTTTTGGCAAATAGGATCATGCCTATACAATTTTGCTTAAATTTGAAAATAGGAAAGTTTTACAGAGTTGTGTTGTTTTTGGTTTTGTTTTTTTTTTTAATTAAATACTGTATTTCCATCAAGCCCACTGAAATATCTTTGCCTTCTGTTAAAATTAATCCAGATTTTTAAAATTTCCATTTCTGCTTCACACAAACTTGATTTCCCCCCTAATTTTTTGGTTCAGTCACTGTTATTTACACAGCTGTAGATAGTTAATTTTGCTTTCATAACCAAGCTGTTAGCAATTATAGCTCTATACATAGTGAATCTTAGAAAAAAGAGAAATCAAAAAACAGGCTTCTTCCCTCTGTGAAGAGCATTGCTATGCTACTCTACTTCTGGCTTATTTGGGCATTATATTATCACAGTTATTCCAAAAAGAATAATTTCAGATTTAAGGTGATCTTCTTACCCAGTGTCATATAGTTGATACTGGGTCTGTTGTCAATGTAAGAGATAGAAAGTTATCAGTATGTCAGTATGTGTGGGTATGAGGCTATGCTTTTGCACAACTTCTCAAAATATATTAACATTAGTACATCACATAGAAAATTTTCCTGACACAAACTGGACTAATTAAGTTTTTACTTTTTTTTTTTCCAAGTGTCCTTATCACAGGTTCTTTTCATTATGTGTACAAATATCCAATTATTCATCTTCAAAACAAAAAAAGAAGTTAAAAGATTGAAAGCAATGCTCCCGATTTGGCCTTATGTCTTACTTCTTTTTCCATTATCTGTAATATTTTGCCTAATGCTTCTGACTAAAGTAAAAAAAATGTGCTGATTCATATAAAAATTATTTTATACAAAAGAAAAAGAATTATAGAATCACAGAATCACAGACCCATTAAGGTTGGAAAAGACCTCTAAGATCATCAAGTCCAACCGTCAACCCAACACCACCATGCCCACTAAACCATGTCCTGAAGTGCCACGTCTACACGTTTTTTGAACACCTCCAGTGATGGTGACTCCACCACTTCCCTGAGCAGCCTTTTGCAATGCTTGAATTCAAGCATTTTTGATCTGAAAGCTTTTTCAACTTTCTTGCTGTTTTATATATGTGTGTGTATATATATATATATACACACACATATTTGCGAAATGTTTTTTGATTAGATCTCAGTTAGAAGCCAGTACCACCAAGCAATCACCCTGCACATGATGCAAAAGTACTTGGTTTTTTGTTTCTTCCTGCACAAAAATCATCGGTGTAAACACTTTCCGTCTAAAATCGCTTTTATTTTAGACTAAGAATGATAACAATATGAAAAAAATGAGAGAGCATAGTATGTGTCTTTCAGGTAACAGGCTGTAACAACTAATGGAAGGTTTTCAAAAACAGTCATCACATAGTAGCTTGGGGATCAAAATGGCTACATCTGTTCTTGCTTCAAATAAATCTAATACTGCTGGTCAATGAAAGTAAAAGTCCTGACAGTTAGGTTCCCTTAGAAACAAGTTTCAGTAGATGAATAGGGTATCATTAATAGTGAGAAGACAAGTTCTGGAAGTTTAATGGTAATCACAGTAAATTAAGGATTTCACAAGAATAATTTTCCACTTCATCTTGTCTAAAAATGGCAAGCAGGCATGCAGAGACCACAAAAAAAGGTATCATCTGCCACTACTAGAAGGTTTTTTTAAAATGAAAATATACATCACCTTTCTGAAATCACCAATGCTACACTTAATAATGTGCATGTACAGGGTAAATGAAAAGGATGCAGCTTCAAAATGCAAATACGAACAGATCTTAAAATCTTATAAAAATCCAATAAGCAGGTTGGTTTAGACCATCCATATCTGAAAGACGTAAAACAAAACAAAACAAAACACACACAAAAAAGAAGAAAAAACCCTCTAAATGTCTTTGCATTGAGAATCCCTAGGATTAACTCTTTCTAAAGCTTTAAGATAACTGACAGATCTTCATCTGATGTACATTGATATCATTCAGCAAATGATTTTCACTTGCAAAGGGAACATACTGGATCATTGTTGCCATTTTAAATCTACACAAAAAATAAAATTCACGACAAAGTAATAAATACTATGGAATTCTATTTAAGCTCCTACTTGAGTTTATGAGTTCTGAAAGTTAAACATTGGCTTGCTGAGCAGGTTTTCCAAGTTCTCATGAGTTTAATTCATATTTCCTTTAATATTTTGGTTTGTGGTTTACCATGATCATGATCATGCCAACTCCTTACAAATACTTTCCAAAATCTTGGTTTCTTATGGGGATATTAAAGGTTTCGATTCTGCAATCTCTAGGAAAACATATTAAAAAAGTAACAAGAATGATAAACACAGTTACACATACAAAACCTGCAGAACATCAAAATAATTCTGAGGAAAGATACATCTCAGAGAAGATATCCATAAATATAGACAAACATGATAGAATTAAAATATATTCTTCATGATCTTCTCTGCAACTGCAATCCCTCCAACTGTGACTGTATCAAAAAATTACAGCAAAGACATCCTGAGTTAAATCACTTTTTTAAAAGATGCTGTGGGATAGATTAATAATTTCTTACAACCTCTGTGTATTAACTGAACACAGGACACTTCTATTCCAAATTAAAAAAAAAACTTTCTTTGCACAATATCAGGATCAGTTAGGCTTTCTGGTTCTCCTTGGGATGTCTGGGAAAGAAGCAGCTCATTTAGCAGAAATGGAAGGGGTAATGTAGAAGAGGATAATTTAAAAAATGTATTCTGGAATGAATATGAATATGCTTTGATCCTAAAACTTGTCTTAATGCAGGCTGGCTACAACAATATAAAAATTGATGATTTTGCTTCCTGTCTCTATTTTTTAACAGTTCCTGGAAAACATTTCCATACATTCTTGTATCTTTGTGCCTGTGTTCTGAAGTTAATTTGCTCAGATATCTGTCATGTTTAGACCTTGGTTTTCTTCTCTGACTCAATTCATAGTTGTACTTCTCAAAGATATTCTGCTCGGTTTGAAATCACTCTTTGAGTTCAATGAGAAATCGATGTAAAAGCAGCATCAGAATAAAGGGCTAATTTCCCTTTCCCAGCTGATGCCTGGCCCTTACTGATGCCACAGAATTTGACTTCATGTACGTTAGTTTTGCACAAGCAGGAAGATCAGATTTGCTTTGAAAAGAGATACTATGTGACCCAGAAAAAAAATTTAAAAGTCAGTATTCTGAACAAATTAGTGTAAGCATAGAAAAACAAATACTTCAGATGGTGTTCTTTGCAGTGGAACTTGCAAAAAATGTAATGTCTTGTGAAGAGAGCAGTTTATACAGGAGATTCTTCTTTCCAGACCTTAGTTTATAATCAGTTTATAATTATTATAATGATAATCAGTTTATAATTATTTCGAAAGGGAGCAAAGGCACATATTTTCAGTAATATTTATAGCTTTTTTCCCACAGCTATCTCTGTGAGTCAAAACCTAATACTTTCACACAGTACAAGAAAGTGCTAGTCATCATACTATGTATTGTAAATAACTTAAAAGGAGGAGTGAATCAAATGGGATTATTTTTCACTGACTTCTGTAAGCATTCAATTGGTCGTGAATACCAGAAATCAGAGAGCACAAATGTATGTTTTCTGGTTCAGTGGTTCAGTGACTTCCCTTTACAGAATTACTTTCATATCAAAAGGGGAAACGGTCAAGTTGACTCGGAAAATATCGCTGGAAATAAAGTTGAAAAGAAACAATTGTTTTGTCAGCTGGACTTTTGAACAGCAGAACAGCCAAAGTAATTTTTATCTTACGTTTGTATGTTAATCTTTGTA
Organism: Phaethon aethereus; assembly: GCF_964289735.1. Lineage (NCBI taxonomy): Eukaryota > Metazoa > Chordata > Aves > Phaethontiformes > Phaethontidae > Phaethon > Phaethon aethereus. The sequence goes on from NC_138584.1 coordinate 21,322,285, forward strand.
AGACCTTGATAGTTCTTCCTACAGAACAAAGGCCAACTCAGAAACAGCAGTGACTTCTTTACTGTCAGATTTTCAACAATTTATCAATGGTGGCTTATGGGTAGACTGAGACTTTCATCCCAGTCATAAAGCACAGGGACTTGGACTGCACCATTGTAGAAGCAGTCCCAAGAAGAGCTCTGGATATGAATTACCCCCATCTCCTTCTGAGTTCTGGGAACTGGTGATTTGTAGCTGGGTTATACCAACAATAACTTAATTTTTTTCACTTTTTCCTTCTCTGAGTTGGATGCTGTGGTCAGCAAGCACTAAGAATGGAACTACACATCTGTCCAGGCACTTTCAACTTCCTTCCTCTCCCAACCAATATTTAACAACTGTACTTCAAGAAGTTGCCAGAGGAATACAAAGGAAATTCTTCCCTCTTATGATCCCCTTTAAAAGAATGCTTAATTAAATTCACAGTCCAGCCTCTGTGAGGCCTCTTTCAATTCCAATATTGGCAAGGAGGTGAGAGAATCTCTTTGTTCCACACATTTTAACCCTCTGTTCCTTCCCAGTGCCAAAATGCAAAGTTTAAAATGGTGTGCAGTGGCATGCAGCTGTGAAAACAGAATGATTTTTGGACATGATTACATTGAGAACCAAATTTGCTATCTACTCTCAAAGGTGAATATTCAGTGCATTTTTTCTTTTACCCACTTAACCTCTGAAATGTAATACATTTGCAGAAAAAATTCTAATCATTTAGCATCTACTGCTTGTATTCCTTTGTGTGCTTTCCAACATCCCCAGTGATCAATGCTACGTATTTTATCAGATTCAAGACTGTAATAAACAGTGGAAATAGAGCGGGTTCGTCTTATCTTATCCTAGTCTCATTTACACTGAGTAGGGTAAGTTAAACTGTGCCTAATGTAATGAAACTATCCTCATCAAAATATTTAGACTTTAATTTTTGAGTCATCATAAGGGCAATTCTATGCAGTTCTGAAACAAAATCAACTTGTAAGGAGTTTCTGCATCATGATTTTGAATCATGGTGTCTAGGTGGGAAGTACGATATACATGTGAGCATTGTGGCCTAGCCCTATTCTGTATGTTTGTTTACTATGTTTGTAGATATATTTTCATCAAAACTCCCTCAAGGAGTATGTTCATTTTTGTCATTTTTTCCATCATTTAACAGAACCAGAAAAAATGAGGGACATGTACCTGAGAAAGATGTTTAAATACCCATAAGATAAACAAGTTCAATTTTCAAATTGTAATTCAATGTTCAAAACAGATGATGACTAAACACTTTTACTAATTGCATAACTAGGTATCATTTAAATAATCATATAAATACAGTTGATTAAGGATGACTGATCTTTAAGAAGGCAATCAAAATAACACGACTGAAACAGCATTGAAAAAAAGGTGGCAAAATGTTGCGTTGCCACAAGGAGTTTCCAAATGTGCTTACACCCATGGATTTAAGCACTACAAATCTAAATGTAATAAGCACATAAATAATTCCTGCTGATTGCAGCAGAAGTGCTTATATAAGGAAAGCAAAAGGATTTTACCATGTCAGCTATCCAAATCAGTGGCCACATGATTCGCTTATACCAGCTCCACTAATAAACCATCTTTACTCCTGACTTACACTAAGCTCAGTCTCCAGGAATTTCCTCCAAACCGCACAAGGGAAGGTTTATATCTCTTTCATGTCCAAGCAAGTTCACTGAAGTCTTCCAGAGGTACGTACCTAAATGTTCCCTAATAATCAAATTTATTTTGAATGGAAAGTAAAGTCAGCATATGGAAGACAGGTAAGTGTGTGTATACAGGACTGCTCAGGGTTTTCCTCAGTCTACTATAGTCTTCTTCACAGATACTTACTTAATGTGTGAATAAGGTACAGACACAAGAAGACCTGACGCTACAAGGAACATTATTTCATGAATGTATTTCAGGTCCCAGAACTTTGCAGCATTTAAAATATGATCATTTAAGGTTGTGCAACTCTAATAATAATATATAAATCATTATTAATGTTTTACCAGAGCTTTGTATGCATTAAACAATGGCCTTTTAAGATATTCTGTTGTTTGCACTGCACAAGAAAGAATGATAAATACCTAAGTCGATGAAGTGAACACTAAACAGAAGCTGCATTCATTTTTTAAATTATTTCACACGGAACATAGCTTCGACACTAAAGACAAAGCAACAGGGGAAAGAAGGGAATGACTTATTTCCATCTTACAGAAGTTGCTTCAGTTCTTGGATAGCAATATGGATAGCCTTTATTACTCATATTTCTATATCTAAAATATAGAGGCCTAGAGCATCCTCTCAAACTTGAGTCAAATTTTGGTACCATTAAAGGAAAAATACGTTATCTGTCACTGACTTAAAAAGTCCAGGATTTAGCCCAAGCATTATAGTTCAAAACCACCTTAAGATACTGATTTTTTTTAAACGCAACGTTGTAAAAATAGTAATGTGTTATAAAACCTGACTAATTGCAGACGAGTTTGCTTTTCCTATAGATCTATGAACATACATATGAGGAAGGAGCTTATGGAGGTTATTTAAAAAATTCTTCCAATGTTCAGCAGCAAAACCCTGCTGCTAAAATTATGAATCCCGTCTACGTGTCAATGCTTTTCAAAGTCACTTTCAGGTTTTCCCATATACTGATTGTCTAAGATAACTCATGAACATTGTGGCAGTTTTCTCTCAGCCTCTTTTCCAGTAGCTGAATTTTGGGACTGTGATTTTGCCCAGAAGGGATGTATGGGGTAATGAATTCCTGCATAGGTCCCACATCCTCTCTCCCCAGTGTACCAGAACCATTACAGCTGTCAATTGTGACCCTTTATACTTGGATACATGTACTTGCTGAGTGCCTGGACACAGATGTGGTTAGCAAAGCAAACAATACACCGTGTATGGTTCTATAGATATGCCACAAGAAGATGAGATTTTTTTTTTAAGTGCAACCATATATGTACTCTGAAAACTTTAATTTAAACTTTTTAGAAGCCATCTTTCCGAATATATTATCCTTTCAAAGGGAAATGGTACCATTACAGTACAGAACAGAATTAAAAATAATACTGGCAATAATAAGGTAGTACATGAGTAAATACCGTAATAACACAAATGCCTTACTTTTATAGGGAAAATATTCAGATAAACTACTGTTTTTATTCTCAGAAATACATATCTTCCAAATAATTTCTTTATCTAAATTCTTCATAATTACATGTAACGACTCTATTCTTTTATCATAGTGCAAGATTTAAATAATAAAAGAATCCTAATTGACTGCAATTATTGTAATCTATCTGTAGATATTAAAAACATTTTTGAGAGGAAAGCATGTTTTAGTTACTGGTAATACAGTGTTACTGCTGAGCAGCATTCATATTCCTCCTCCCTAACCAGGATTATGGTGTTCAACAGTTTCTGCTTAGCTTCAGCAGCTAAAGATTTAGGATGAGAATAGCGTGCACACAAATTGCAGCACAAGCTCTAGTGTTGCTACAATCCCCGTGCCTGATCTTGGGCTCTGTTTAGCTAACTTTGAGATTTCGAGGGACAGAACTAAAGAACAAAAGATTTAAAACACTCCACAAAGCAAATCCTTGCTTGGCTTGTCAAACTATACATGCGTGCTTTACAATTTATCACAGCTGGTATTCCTGACCTGACTTCAGGCATTAGAAATCAAGAGCAGCCCATCTTCTTACCTTAGCATACTAGCCCATAGAGGTATTTTGATGTTTCCTTTGAAATGGTATCTTATCCAAAAATAATAAGCACCAATGTGTTGTGTCTTTTTTCCTTAACATTTTAAATGCTGAATGTTTTTTTTCCATCTCACATTAATTCTGGACCCTAAACTCCAGTGTTTTTAAATGAATTAAATTAGCATAAGTACTAATTATATGTTACTGTCTATGCTATTTTGCAATTTGTATCAATGTTAATCTAAACAAAAAGTGTGACAGCACATTTCACATTAAAATTTTATAAGATACGGCCTCGATGACTTTTGAAATGTTTTAAGCTTTGTGGATAGTTTCTTCTATAGGTAGAACATTATTTGATGGCTAAAAACCACCCAACTGATAATTTGAACTGTGTCAGAGGCCGTACAATTACTTCTATTTTACTTAAGTATTTTTGCTGGAAAATTAACTGACAGAGTAGCAAAAGGCACTGCTAGTAATGAATGGTGCTGTTTTGTTTGCATTAGAATCAATGGTCAAAATTGGCCACTAAATGCATGACCTATAAACACCGCAGACAGACACTAGAGCCTGTTCTTAAACAAGAGTCTGAATTGCAGCCCCAGTAAGATTTTTCATTTTCAGACCAAGAGAGCACCATTATTAGTATACGGTTATTTACAAGTAAATATATTTATAAAAATGTGTGCATAATGATATATGCTGCATTTTATGCTAAAATTTTTCAAATTGCTGGTCTTTTGAGGGTCAGAAATCAAAACATACATGTTACACTCAGTAATCAACACAAAATAATTTATCCTGCTTGTTCATTTGTTTTTCCCAAGTTGATGAGAGCACGATTTTTGCTTCTTTTTGCTTTTTTTGCCCTTTTGCCCCTTCCCTGGGAAATAGGGATTATGTTTTTGGTCAGGGGTCATGTTTCTTAAGTGCCTGATCCATCTCAGGTGACTGTGACTTACAGCATCCTTCTGATGCAGTTGTTCTCTTTTCAAGCATTTCAAAGAACCCCAAAGCTCTGAGTCTGTGTTGAAGTGTCCTCACAAAAACTATGTATAGTCTCACTGAATTGCCTACCTGCTTGTTGGTGCTGATCTGCTATTTTCCCACTTTCTTGGAGACTATGTATTGAATCTGGAAGCTAGATGACAGGGCCATGAGCTGCAGCAATCTAATCATAGAAGACACTAAAAAGAGGAGATTAAAAAATTATTGGCTTCCTTATTTCACTCTGTGTCATAAACACAATGTCTACAGCTTTGCCCCATTTTGTACATACAGTGATTTTTAAGTGATTTTTTAAACATTAGTATCACTTTGGCTAAGACATTAAGATTTTAGGCAAAGTCTTATGCTTACATTTTAGTCACATGCATGGTAAAGCAGGTAATATACGAACACCAAAGACAGTCTCTGTTCTAACGTATGGGAAAGATTCAAAACTGAACAAATAGATGAAAGATATGGGAAGGAAAGCACAACCTAGACCTAGGTGAAAACATGTTTCAACTCAAAGTCTGTCTCTTTTTTCACATGATATGTATGGATATCGTAACATCTTGATTTTTTTTTTCTCACCTGCAGTTACATGTAAGAAGTCCCAGAAAGTTTAATACAGAATCACAGAATCAGTAAGGTTGGAAAAGACCTTTAAGGTCATCACGTCCAACCATTAACTCAACACCACCATGCCCACTAAACCATGTACTGAAGTGCCACGTCTACATGTTTTTTGAATACTTCTTGTGACGGTGACTCCAACACTTCCCTGGGCAGCCTGTTCCAATGCTTGACCACTCTGTCAGTTAAAAAATCTTTCCTAATATCTAGTCTAAACCTCCCCTGGTGCAACTTGAGGCCATTTCCTCTCATTCTATGGCTAGTTACTTAGGAAAAGAGACCAACACCCACCTCACCACAACCTCCTTTCAGGTAGTTGAGCAATGAGGTCTCCCCTCAGCCTCCTCTTCTCCAGACTAAACAACCCCAGTTCCCTCAGCCGCTCCTCGTAAGACTTGTGCTCCAGACCCCTCACCAGCTTCGTTGCCATTCTTTGGACACACTCCAGCAACTCAGCATCCTTCTTGTAGTGAGGGGCCCAAAACTGAACACAGTATTGGAGGTGCGGCCTCACCAGTGCCGAGTACAGGGGCACGATCACTTCCCTACTCCTGCTGGCCACACTATTTCTGATACAGGCCAGGACGCTGTTGGCCTTTTTGGCCACCTGCGCACACTGCTGGCTCATGTTCAGCCGGCTGTCTACCAGCACTCTCAGGTCCTTTTCCGCCGGGCAGCTCTCCAGCCACACTTCCCCAAGCTTGTATTTGCATGGGGTTGTTGTGACCTGAGTGCAGGACCTGGCACTTGAGCTGTTCAGGGCCAAACCAGACCAGGGAGGGTCTTGGTAACATCTCTCACCCAGGCCTCAGGGAGGCAGCAGACTTCCCTGTGGGGTGGGTCTAGTCGGCATATTGGGCCCTCTGTTCCTCTCAGAAGCGAGTCACCTATGACAATTAACCTCGTTTTTTTCTTAACAGAGGAAGTCTTGATGCGTGGGGCTCGCTGACTCAGCCTAGGCAACCCCCTGGATGGACTTTCATGAAGATCCTCATGTTGCTGGCCCTCAAGTTCCACAGCCCCATATCTGTTTTGTCAGGGCAGCTGGGATGGTGAGGGAGGCTGGGAGGGGATTCGCCTGCTGCCCCGAGCAGGGACCTGTTTCCATTCCCACTCGTCTCTCAGGCTCTCTCCTTCTGCCTGGCAGCAAGAGGGCAGGGGATCCCCTGCTGCTTTTGGAGCCTGCACCCGCTGCCTCTGCCTCAGGGATGCCAGGGTGTGGCTCCACGGATCCTTCTCCTTCTCACACTCCCTGATGCTCCTCAGCCTCTCCACAGCCTCTGCCAGCCCTGCCCCCGGCTGAGAGGATCCTTCACCCGGCCGCACCGCAGGCAGGTGTTGTCTCCGCTGCCCCCCGGGACCAGTGACGGGCTCAGGCCCTCCCTGCAGCCGGACACCCGGACAGCCGCGTGCTTGAGCGGGAGCTCGGTCTGGGTCGCCACACTCCTGCCCACGGCTTTTGGCCGAGTGGAGACCACGGCGGGGCCTCTGCTGGGAGGGCGACGGCCTCTCGTCAAGAGAGCCCCTAGTGCCGGGGGGGACTGCGCCCCGCCCGCGCGCCTGCCCTGCCCGCCCTGCCTGCGCCAGCTGCCGCGCGACCTGCCGCGCCACGGCCGGTCGCTCGCGCTCCCTGGGGCCGCTCTGGCACGTGCGGGGCTTTGGTCGTCGCCGCTCCGGTCCCCGCCCGCGCGGAGCCAGAGCGGCCGCTCGCCAGGAGCTCGCGCTGCCGGCCCGGGGCGGGGGGCGGGGCTGGGGGCTCCTCTCCCTCCCCGCGCTTTCGCCCTCGCGGTTTTGCCGCCTTAGGAAGGGTCCCCCGGCGCGACCCTCCGCGCCGCAGCCCTTCGCCGCGGTGGCTTCAATGTGTGTTTTTACAAATATATTAAGATAAGAATGTATGTTAGTGTATGGGCCTGACCAAGAAGCTAAATCTATACCGGTTAATTTTCTATGCTAGTTTACTTTTCGTAACGCTCTAACTGCGATCGCCTTCGGTAACCTGCCGACGGGGCACGAAGTGGTGTGACTAACGCCCGCCATGCGTGTTTTCCCCTTCCCCTTCCTGTCGAGTGGGGTTTGTGCCGGCAGTGCGGTATTTGGAGGAGGGGACCAAGTTTCGGCAGCGCGGCGGGACGGGGGTGGCCTCGGTGAGAAGAGGCAGAGGTTACATTTCAGAAGCCTTCATCACGCAGAAATTAGAAATCAACTGAACTGTCCAGTAAAGAGAAATATTGAATTGTCCATTGTTACAAACTCAGCCTTCGTCATGACAACAATTAATTTCTTTCAGGTCACAGGAAAATAAGAGAGATAACTTAAAAATGCTGACAAACCCCCTTCCCAAATAAGCCTCAGTATGTGGCCTCAGCTTAGAATTCCAACATTAGGATATAATCACAAAAATATGTATTGTGTATATTGTGTGTATATATATAAAAGATCAATACAATAGATAGAGAAAATACAGAGTATATCATAATGTCACACCTTTCAGAAATTACGAGCAGGGACTGTCTTTGGCTTGGTACTTCAGTTAGTCTCCACAGCTGATATTTGTTTACCATTCACTGTTACTGTTTACTGTTCACTCTAATCCAACTGTTTATTGTTAGGGAAGCAGATACAAAACATTTTTTAAATTTAATATTTAAGCCATATCCTTTAAATCAAATTCTCCCTGGCAACTCTTTTTTTTTTAAACAAAATTCTACCATCAAGTAACACTGTTATCTAGTGCATGGTTTTATGAGTGTCAGTGGTGCATTTCCTATAGATACCCAGAAAAGAGAGAGAGTTTCAATTCCTGTTTTTTCTTTTATAAGTCTTCCTAGTGCTGGATTTGCTAATTTCCTGTACAACACTTCCTTAAGGTTAAGTATTGTAGATCTTAGTTACCTCAGGTAAAACTCAAACTTGCAGTTAAAATGTGAGGCGTTATCAAAGAATCATATACCCTACACACCAATGTTTCACTTCTAGAAATTCAAAATACAATGACAATAAAACAGCATATTGTTTGGTACTCTCTTATTTTAGGACTGGGTGGTATTATAGAAGTAGCAATACAGATAATAGCAGAAGCAGTCAGTATAATGTTAATTTTTTACCAGAATAGTCATTGTTGCAGACCTGTATAAATGTAACATTTCTCTTCTGCTTAGTGACTTTTAAAATAACAAGTGATTTAATTTCAATTTACATAAATAAGGAACAAAAAGGTAATCCATGCAATAGCAAATTTCATTCTAATGGAAATAATGAGAATTAGTGTGGTTCAAATATTTAAGTAGATATAAGCATGGAAATAAAAAATTCTTCACCATTAGTAGCTCAGAAATGGAACTCTGTCTCCATCCCTTCAATTCCTTGCTGATAGCTACTGTAAACAGATTTGTACCACAAATGACAGAGGGCAAAGAAAGGTTGCTTCCTTAGTACACTTGATTTTTCAAACCCCCTTTCACAGTGCGCTGCTCTTAAGCTGTCCTTCTGAAAAGTCTGTGCTTTTTTATATTGCTTTCCTGCCGGCGCCTAACAGAGAGGTGGCTACCACCTAGCAGAGCAGGAGGATGAGGTGAGTCAGGAAGTTCTTTTCAAGAAGAATAAAAGTGGGGGAATCCTGCAGAAATGTTACATATTTAAAAAAAACAAACATAAATCTTGTCACTACCCACAATGCTGAAATGAAGTTTTGATTACACAACTGACTCAGGCTGTGTTCTGAATAACTAGTAATAGAGTTTTAACTCAGTTTCAACAGCTATATCTTTTCAAATGCAGTCTTTCTTAAAATTAATGGCTACAGCTTCAGACATCTTCAAACACACGCCAGTCTTTAAACAGAGAGCTCTGAGACATCAAACATGTTCCAGAATTGCTCTTTAGACAAAACCAGCTTAAATGATACAAGCTTCCCTCAAAAAGCAAACAAAAAACCCTTCTCATTTCATTTTTCACATGATGTATTTCCTCCTTCATCTGCTACCCTAAGATTCAGGAACCTGCTGCCACTCCAGCAATTGCTGACCTCAATGCTGTTCATTTTCAGACAAGAAAGCTGCTGAGACAAAGTTTCCCAAAATGGTTGTCATGGGGATTGAAATATATTATTATGCTGGAATCCGCACTCTGATGTAGGTTTCCAATATTCCTGAATGAACTGTTATCATAAAGAGTTAATGTGAAGCCTTTCTACAAAATAATTTAACTCTGTAATAAATATTTAGCATACTGGGCTGTAAGATGGTTCCATCTCAGTGGAACAAGCTATACTTTTGCATCAATATACTAGTTGGCAGCCATAAAATGAAGATGATACTTCACTTCAAAAGTTGTTTGTGCTTTAGAGAAAAACTGAGCACCTCAACAGAGGAGAGTTGAGAACAGAGAAGTTGCTAAAAATCACAGGTAGAAATAACCAGTTTGCTAATACTTTATTTCCATTCTTACTGTAATATTTTTCCATTCTTACTTATTCCTTTCACCTTAATCCACAACTTTTTGAAAGCTTTCATCTCACTTGTGCCCCATGAATTTGCAGATAAAGGAGCCTCACTTAGCTTTATACAAAATCTAGGGACGCACCAGGAGCTTAATATTGCTTTCCTCAATCTTCCAGTCTCTCTTCCAACCAAAATGCCATGCCACCCAACGTTTGTCTACATTCTTCAGGAAAGCATGGAAAACATGTTCATGAGAATGTCCATCGTCATCTGAAAATTAATTAGGAAGTAAAATGCAATCAATGAGTTATTTATTCTCCATTATACCATGTTTGTGTATTGGATAATGGCTGTAAATGAAACAAGGAAGCCAGCTATGAAGTTGAAGTGGTAATCACACCCTTCATACAAAGGGATCTATGTTACTTTTGGTACTTAAAGATCTACTCTTGTGGAGAACAGAACTTTTGTAGAAAATAAATGGTTGATTTAAGACACCTGTTTGTTAGGAAATAATCAGAAACAAACATTATAGAGAATTAGACCATGTACAACCAGCTCAGTCTATCTGCTTTAAAGTCTACAGATATTTTTAGGTCTGTTTTATATGAAATTACAAAATTCAGTTTTTTTCTTGCAAGGAGTGGTGAAGCAGTACCTAAGACTTACTGTATGAAGAGATTCTTAAAAGCGCACAAAAATTTTCACATTTAGTGAAAGATGCTTATTAATCATTTCAAAGGAGCACAAAACCACTCCTTTTAAAAATAAGTTATTACATTTCAGAAAATGACAATTTGATTTGAACTTAAAGGGCTAGTCAGGAGCCCTAGGGCTTGGTGACAAACACGTCTTGTTCAAGGAAAGAAAAATAGACTAAGAAGTTACATATACTCATTACATTTGCAGTTCAGGATTTGGGGAAAATGTAGTTATGCATCAGTTGTTTAATTGCTATCAACAAACACTAAAACACGGAAAAGACAGGAATGAAGGCTACGCAGCTTTGAATTTGATTTGTAGAGAAAACTCATCATAGTAATCAAGATTACAAGCACAAACAGAAAAGATGCTGTATTTGTAGCATTCCATTGTTGATGGATAATAATAAATATAAATAAATAAATAATCTAATATGTTATATTAAATATAATAGAAATAAAATTTAAATATAATGAATAGTAAATAATAAATAATCATAAATAATCTGAAGATGCTCCTTAACAAATTAATGTCACTGGTCAAACGCTTTTGAGTGGCATGTTTTAGTGTGACTGTTACATTTGTCTGAACTATGAGAAGAAAGCAGTGAAATGGAAAGCCTTTTATGACTTCAGAGATCACCCATCGTCTTCAGACTCATGTTCATGAAAACAAAACTGCTTAATACACTTAATTATGTAAGTCAGATAAACAAAACATGGAGTTAATCTGTTGTGAATATGTTTCGAAGTGGCATTGCCTCCTTAGGATAAGTAGTATCTCCCTCAACCACATTTTAATTCTGTTTTCGTTCAATCTTATGGTTTGAGGATTTAGGACTGTTTGCACTGTAAATAAAGCAATCACCAGTCCGTCATGGTGGTGAAGGCAGAGAATGCTTTAATTCCAGAGAAATGGAAGTCAAGATTTAGGTTATGTCCCATGATTCATGCAGTTTGAAAAAAGGTCTTTATAATGAGGAACAGAGGAACTTGCAGAAAAAATATTGACTGTCTGTAAAATACCACACAGTGGGTTATTTTTATTCTTTGTAAAGCACTGTATTTTACAACATTTTAAAATATAATTTGGCTTACTGATATATTTTTTTTTCTAAAATCTAAAATTAAATGTAAATGATGCACAAATCTAGAACCACATTTGCTTATGTAATGTTTTCATATATGTGCTTAAAAATATTAAATTAACTTAAATGTATATTATAAATCTACAGATCCTCATCTGTAAGTCTGGGCTGCATTATACCTGAGTGAGGCATCATGTTTTTACACCTTCTAAAAATGCTGTTTCAGACTAATCCTCTTGATTACTATAGTCTTCTTAGAATCAGATTGCCATGTTTTTCATTGTATCATTTCTTTACTTTAGGCAACAGGTATGTCTGATGGAGAATAACATATATGTTAAGAATTTTTTGTCTAACTTTCCCTTTTTTATTCTTGATGTTAACTAGTGGTCTAATAATGTAAATTTTGTTACTGGTCATTGCTGTTATGTCATCTATTTTAGATATCTAACAACTACGTATCAAAGTTATAAGACTGGTACCAATCCCAAGTGACTGTAGAGAGGACTTATAAGCACTAGGCAAGCTTAAGAAACTAATGTTTCAACTAGAAAAATAAGTTTAAAATTTACATGGAGTTTTTGTAAGAATAGAAGTATTTTACTAACACTGAAAATGAAATTAATTGACCAAATGTTATTTTCCACATTTGGCAGAGGACATTAAGATGCCCATTTCTACAATTTGCAATTCTACTGTTACGCCATGAAAACCACCATGGATAGATTTTCTTAACTGTAGCTGATTATTGGCATAAAATAACTCTCATCAAGCTAAAAGCTAAGATAATGAGCACAATTCACTGTTATGCTGCTGAGAGAAATGTCATGTTTCTTTGTTTTGTGTCATCACCAACCATGATATCAGAACAGGTCCTTTGAAGAAAATTGATTAGTTAAGTTCTCATGTGTTAGTATTGGGGTATTCTGGATGAAACAGAGTAATGATAAAGAAATCACACTGATTTATACTTAAATTAGAAAATAGTATTTTAAAAATAATAAAATAGTATTTTACTAAGTCTTTGAAGTGTTGGCACATGTCTGAAACTACAACACATAGTATGCCATGTATTTGCTTAATTGTCTGTATATCCTGGTCTCCCAAATAGAAAAGGAGTCTTCAAACACAGTCTAAAGGGATAAATCCCTGTCTAATAATAGTAAAAATACTCCCATATTTTAAAATATTTTCTTTTTTTAATGTTTCCTTTACAATTGTCAATCATCAAAACATTGACAAGTATTTCATTAGTTATCTGCACATCTTGAAATACCAGGTTCATTTTTAATCTACACTGGTTAGACATATGCTATTCATAACTATCTAAATCAACAACAAGCCCATTGATTTGCATTCTTTCTCATCAGAGTAGATCTTTGCAACTATTCAGTGTCACAATTAAATCAATAGGGCGTGACTTCAGATTTACAAGTAGAATGATGATCTGGAATATTAATTATCACAGAGTTTACTGAATATAGGTTAACCAAAGTATAAGGTGCCCATAGTATTCCCACTGGTTAGCAGTTCTTGAGAACAAAAAAATATGATACATTAAGGAAATTAGGGCTTTTATAATTTCTGCACTTGATCAGTTTTCTGAAGATAATTGGGTGTAAAGGCCTGATGTAAATTTTATGATATTTAACAGAAGTCTGAGTCAATGCAATGGGCTTTGGATCTGGCTCCAAGGTCTACCGGTTTACAAACTGGTTATGAGAATTTAATTGATTTGATGATATTGATAATACATAGATCCTGGTGATTTAACGTTCTAAGACCTCCTGAAAATTAGAGATTTTAAGCACATGCTAAATAAATTCATGTGGGTATTAGTGAATACCATTAACATGCTCTATTCTTTATCTAAATGTCATGCTGGACATTGAAACTGTTCAGATAATTGAATGAAAGATAATCAAGGGATTTTTAATATAACTAATAAGTAGGAGACTCTGACCCTATTATGGATAAATAGGAATTGTTTTAAGATAACTGAAGATGTACTTTTAGCTCAGAGTATTTCAACAATTCTAAAATTACACTTGTTCTGCCTTGTCGTTGTTTCATTGTTTTATCATTTATTCTTTTTATACAACAGAAATATCTGTTGTCTAATCTTTTTTATTAATTTAGGCAATAAAATCCGGAAATAATTCACTGTGAATTTTATTATTAGGTGTTTATTATTATTTATTTCTTCTTAGTAAGTGAGGTATATTTAGTTTGAAATTCAGCAACTACCTATGTAGTCACTTTTTTGAGTGTCATCGAAATGAACTTTTGAATTGCATTTGGAATATTAATACTTAAAGGAAAAAAATCTATTTTATGTCATTACTATCATTATAACAGGCAAGTCCATATCTGAGATTAGTTAAATTATTTAAAGATTAATTTGTTTTTTTTTTTTTTTTAGAAAAACAGCAGCTTAGTGTATAGACTTAATAAATATATCCTCAGTTGAATATTTACAAATAGATTTAGTGAATGGTGCTTCTTGACTGAATTTTGATAAGTATTTGAGTACTGAGAGTCAAGAGAGACATCCAGCTCCAATTCAGCAATGCATCTCTTGGTAGTGGATTTAATAGGTATTTAGGCAACTGAAGATCCAAATAGGCAAAACGAAACAAGCAGGCTATATCCATATGTCCTTTACTCTTATTGTCACCATTGTTATCAGCAGTGGACCCATGTCTGCTTATGCACCCCGTCTGCCATCTGCTCTTGAAGGTGTTCTTAGCAGCCTATGTGCATTCTTAACTGCCTACATAACTTTGAAAATTTGGCCTTAGCCTGTACTTGTGTCCCCTTGCTGAAAAGAACATGCTTAAAGAGAGCATCTGGTTTAAAACTTGCAGTATATTTGGAGTTCTATGAGATTATTTTGAGTAGGAAAGTCATGTGGGAACTGTACGTACTTTGAAGTTCTTTAATTTGACCAGAATCTGTTTAAAAATGGCAGGTAAAGAGATTAGCAATAGCTTTCATAATAAATGAGAGAAATTTTTGAATTTTCCTATGTTTAGGCTCTTATCAAAGTAAATATATTAAACATAAAAACATGAATATTAAAAATGCAAAACGTCAAACAACAATTTTATACATAAGGGTTCTGTCTATTGGCTGACATTATACTGACCTCTCCTTTTAAAGCAGTAAAATAGACTTTTCCATACCTAAAGTAATTTAAAGTCAGCTAACTGAAAAATGCGTGAAGAGCAGCTCTGGCAGCCTTTATATGCAGCTGCTTGGCTCAAACGCAGACTCATTACTGAATAAGAAAAACAACTTTTATAACTGGAAATTTGAAGAACACTCAAATTTAAATGTTGAAATTATGCCATATTGGGTACAGTGTGGTTAAATTAAAAATAAACATAGTTAGGCATTTGGGTTTGAAAATGGCAGGTTAAAAAATATTTAGATTAAAACTACTTTAAAATATAATCATACCGGGGACAGGTGGTCATGAAATTCATGGAATTTAGAATAATACTTCATCTGAATGAAAAATACCATTTGGGTACAAAACATATTTAAACACATTCTTTCAATGGCAGTTAACATCCTCGGTTCTTTGGCTTTTGATGTGTTTTGATGGATTATGTATGTTGAAATAAAATTTTGCTCTTTTGAAAACGGTCATAGGTTAGGGACCTACCCTTTAATTTTGTATCTATTTTTCTCCAATATTTAGGATTTTAACAACAACTATGTCAAACAGAATTTTTTTTATGGTCCTTGTTACACTACTGGTCATTCTCAGATACTGCTCTGAAAAGTTTTGTGTACAAACCAAAACAGAATAGCAAAGAACTAAAGCAATTACTAAGGTTCAAAATGAAATTATTCAGTGCCACAGGAATTAATTGTGAGGATCAGGCCCATAAACTAACGATGTCAATCAGCAGCTTATGGGTACAGAAAGAGCATCAATAGAAATACAGAGGAAACATCCTATCAGCTGATAAACTGTGTCACAGGTTAAAAAAAAATTTAAAAAATATGTTTTTATACTATTTTATACATTTTTATAGCTCAGAGCCCCTCTCTTCTTCTTTTAAGAAATACTGTGAGTTGAATAGGCTCAGTTTCCAGATTATTAAACACACATTTTTGTAAACTCTCTTTTCAATGTGCCTTCATTAAGCAGCAAAAATTAGGGTACAGAATCTTAATGATATGTCATAATTCCAAGAATATTAATTTCCTTTTAAAGAAGTTAATTACTAGGGAAATTTGAAGTTCACACTCAAAATATAAAAATCCTGAATGTTACAAACTTGTTAGATTCCATCTCAACTAACCTATCGCTGTAGGGATGCTACTCTTAAATTACATACTGATGTCATGACACATTAACTCTGGAAGAAAGTGAGTGATAAAATGTACTCCTACTAGAAGCCACAGGGTGTGTTTTTGGTTTTGTTTTTTTGGGTTTTTTTTGTTTTCTAATGGGAGCAGATGCATTTTGCTTCTAATTGAGAAAACTTTGGGAGAAATGTATTTTAGTTTAAGCAGATCTGAATCGGGTTTCATGTTATACACACAAAATAACATTTTCATTTCAGATTCTCAGTGAACTGGAGAAAGGGGCTTCCTGGCAAGAATTCAGAATCTAAGGAGTTAATATTCTGAGCACCAGTTATTTAAGTTATAAATTTCATATTCTGTTAGTTTGGGGAGGAAAGAGTTGATTACCTTGACCGAACATTAAAGCCAAAAGCTAAAGTGGTGTTTTTTAAAAGAATAGTAAATGTGTGTGTGTGTATTCTGATCAGTTTAGAGATGGTATTTTTCCTGCTGTAGTTTTTCTAATCTCAGATTGACAGACAAGATATTCTCTGGTGAGATTTTCTTTGACCTGAAATTGTGTGGAAAACTGAAAGAACTGAGAAACCATTCCATTAGCCCTCAGCACATGTTCCTAACAAAGCAGCAAGTGTCGTTACTGCTGCTCTGCAGACTGCAAAACTGAGGTTAACCCTTCGCTAAGATCAGAAATACGACTGAAATACAGATGGTGAAAAGTTGCTTGGGTACAGGTTAAAGCAGAGCCATGGCGAGTAGTCCTGGCTGGTCCCCGGGGGCAGGCAGCCCCCGGCAGCAAGCCCTCACTGCTGCTCAGCCATGGGTCACCATTGGGGCTCTCCAGGCTGGCGGGAGCAAAGACGGATGGTGGTTACAGAGACATGTCTGCAGTTATGCTTCCCAGCCACAAAGTGGACTTGCAGATGGAGGGTAAGAGACTGAACAGAGCCATTTAGCAGATTTGCCATGAGAACTCAGCAGTTTTTGACAGCTAGCGTGGGTCTTACACTACTTAAACATGCTGTTCTGTAAACCCCCATAGCTGGTTTCTGTTATTGTTTCAAAAGAGCCCTTACTGCCTATGGTAGTTCTGGTGCCGGTAGTGACATGCTATATGTGACAGATGGTGTAAGAAAGAGTTCAGAAGGCCAGAAAATTGTCCTGTCACTATAACAAAAGGACAATTTTGTGTCTTGAATCAAGTATATCCTCTGTGAGGGAAAACTTATTTTGTGGTACACACAGCCCTAAACTATTATACAATTGGCATCATTCACTCTGTATTTATGGCATTATGAGTTTACTGTATTTGGGTTCGTTCAAATAATTTTACATATCTTGGAGAAATTGTATTTTATATGATGATTTAATCTAACCACAGCTGCAGCAATATAAATTACACTTAAGACTATGCTGATTGATTATAATCAGTTGTAATCATGTCTTATAATTACATTGCATTCTGGAAGCAAAGGACTTTTAAGCCTACTCAGCACCCTGCTACATAAAGAAGATTAGCTGCTACTTCTAACAATCTCAGCCAACACTGAAATGCGCATATAAACACCAAGTTTTATAAATTTATTGTTCAAGAATCAAATCAATTTCTTTGTGTCTCAATAAAAGGCAAAATAGAAATAAAAAATCTAAAATTTATTGAAAGCCACACTTGTATAAAATATCCTCATTAAAATATTTACAGTCTATTTAGTTTCAGTATGCTTATAAATATAAGAAAAATCAATTTTCTTGATATCCATCTGATCATTATTTATTGGGATCCCACTGTTCAAGCATCAACAGAGTGGTGCAGGATACATTGAAGGTATAGCATGTAAAAGTGGCATCCACGTACTGTGTATAAATCAGTATTTCAATACAACAGTAATTTCAAAAGTCTTTATAGGTATATTAATATTCCAATTTCATTCTGGCAGTTTAATAGATCCCCTTTTCAAACAAGTCAGTTATCTTATTTCACCCAAGCACAAGGCAGTTAAGCATTTCTACTCACATGGCAAGTGCAAGGGGGAGAAAGGAGCCACCAAGTTGTCTGAGATCCAGCTGCTGGCAGACTAGTCCCCTCTAGGTCCACTTGGAAAAACAGAAGTCTCCTATGTTTGTTCAATAAGCTCAGGATGGAAAGTTGGCCTAATGGTTCTGGTTATCTGTAAGTTTCCAGGTCCAACCTCATCATTTGTGTTGTTTCGTAATACTAGTCATTCTCCTGTGGGTACACTTTGGCAGGTAGAGGTAACAGGTTTACTCCAGCCTTCTTCAGGACCTGTCTATTCCTGCCTTCCCAGAAATCCTGGGAGCTATTCCATTCCGTGACCGTGAGATGGCAAATGCCAAGCCAGGAGCAAAAGCATAAACACCTGAGTACGATTTCACTTGTTTCCCAGAATAGTTTCGTTAAGCATTATTTCATTTCAACTTTGCCTCCAACAATTTCACCTTTTTGTAAACTGCCCTGTAGGTACCCAGTCCATAGGATTACAGTCAGTAACCTAATCTCTGCCCCTGTTGTCCCTTACGGTAATCTCAGTTCTAAAAAGAGGACTTTTTTAAGGAAAATAATTAGGGCATATGATAAGAATATAGACTATTTTGCCATTCTTTCATTTTTTTTTCTTTCAGCAAATGTAAGAGTACTCATAGCCACCCAAGTTTAAAGTTCAGAATTCATTATTACAAAGTCCCAAACAAAACATTGCCACTACCACAAAAGTGACATTTCTGTACAAATGTGTAAACCTATTGTAATATCTGCATGATCCCGTATGACTTTTGTGTGTATTACACAGTAAATGAAACAAGAGTCTCCCACTAGGTGTGAGCTGCAGATATATTCTGAAGCATGCCTAAGAGTGAGCTTACACAAAATGTCAGGGTTATTCCAAATGTTTGTAAAAAGTATACTATTCCCTATTAAAATTTGTGAAAGACTACCATAAGCATTTACAAAGTCTGTTCAGGCAAACAAAGCATTTCTGTAAATAAAGATAGTCTTTCAGAATTGTCTTGGTTACATACACCCTGAAGTCCAACAGAGAGCTCTCAATCAGGGATTAATTGATACAGCTGTGTCCGTGAATTAGTACAGAACACACCTCTAGAGGAACCAGCAGAAAGCATCTAGAGTTAAAGATTTTAAAGAGATCTTAAGATTTTAAAGCTTTTAAAGAGATTCAAAATTAAAATGTTAACTATAGTGCAAGTCATACATACATGAAGTTAGAATCTATGAGTTTTTAGTGTTAGAAGTGTGCTTTTCTAGCTATGTAATTCTGCTAGCTACCTTATACTTTTTAACTGTCAATACTCACTGGAAAGGTCTGACAACTGAACAGAAAGTAGCAACCTTTTATACATGATGACCAAGACTATTGCATGCATAAGCCTAAAAAGCCCATTCCTCTTTGAAAGCCTGATAAGAACTCGCAATCTGTATTTGGTAAAGAGAAGAGTTGAAAGAAGAATCAGGCTTAAATATGTTCAGTTTACATTGCATGCACAGGAAATTTAGGCCTATTTGTGAAAAACAGAGTTGTGTTAGGAAGGGGAGGGACGTATGGCACATACAGCAAAATGCATGCCTGAAGAATTCAGCTGTTCGTTGGCATACTAGGTCTTTAGTATCTCCTGGTTCAGAGATTCAGAGGGGACAAGATTGTTTGGAAAATCTTTCCTCTCTAACAAAAACTTTGTGCAAATGTTGTATATAATTGTTTTCCTGTTACAGAACTGAAGTTATTAAGGAGCTGATAGTAGTGGGTTATACAGAATAACCTAGTAACAAAGGGGCTCAAAGAATCGGGGTTACCTATGAAGCCAGTAAGGGCTCCTTTCTATCAGCAGCCTAAAATAGACTGACATCTCTACAGTTTAGCTAGCTGAAAATAGGTGTGACAATACAGTACTGCTTGGGTAAACCTATTTGTTTGATTTATTTCTTGCCCGTGGGAAATATTGTTCATTGAGTGCGCAGGCAGATTAAGTTAATTTTCTCATACTTTGAGGGGGAGGTGATCAGGCACTCTCATGAACTGGTGATGAAGCAGCTGTTAAATGTTATACTTTTACTGACAATCAAGATCTGATGAAAAGGAGGCAAACAGAATAAAGAATTACAACCTTGCTGCAGGTTAGGTTAACTTCATCTGTTCTGTGTATATTTTATGACTTAAATTCCAGGATTATAAATTAGTTTTTGTAGATTCCCCCTGCTACAAAGTGATACACATATTTTTTCTCTGTAATTGAGACACTATTTCGACAATCGCTAGACATTAATAGTATATAAATGAACAAATACTGGGACATGGTTATATCAAGATTCTTGAAGTAGAGGATCATCTCACAGTGTTATATGCTTCCAGGGCTAAGCAGACTGTTGATATTTAATAAAGCATCCGTGCTAAACAGTTGAAAGAAGCTCAGTAAATATATTTTGTGTGGATATTTCATTAGATTATTTAGTAATGTCTCTCATGAGATTTTTGCTTGAAAACATTCATTCCAGTTAATTTGGGTTGAATAATGTCACAGGAATTGAAAAATGTTAAAAGAAACGGGATAATACGGACAAAATTGCATTCACATGGGCTGTATTGAGAGATGGGTGCCCAGCAGGTTCCTCCATTGCCTAGGATGGTGTCCAAAAGCTATTCCCATTGCAGCTGCTTTCTGGCCTGGTTTTCTGGTTTTAATTCCCAGCATAATCTGAACATGGAGGGTTATTTTAATATCAAAATCTGGACCTGAAATCTCAAAAGTACCCTTCTGAATAAATTAATACATAACGTCAGTAAATTACAGCCTTATCTCTTATTTTTTTAATCTTCTCTTAATTCTATCCTTGTCATTCATCTATGGAACATATCTTCACACCATTTAGGCAGTAAAAATTTGGATTATAGACTGTCATTTCTATACATTTTTGTTTTACTGGTATGTTCTTCTTATGTCCTTTAGATATAGTTTTCATAAAATATACTATTTTAAAGTTGTCACTATTGTTTGCCCTAATCCAGATTGGGTACAATCTACGTTAAACGATTCAAGCAAAACTAGCATATCAGCAGAAGTTACCCCACAATCTTTAAGTGTTTTATGCTCATACCTATGCACTACTTAAGAAGTTTCTTTCATTTGTCCTGATATGAGTCATGTATACCACATACAGTTTTACTTGAGGCATATTCTTACAGCTTTAGTGTGAATAACTGTGCTTCCTTCTAAATGTCTCTGCAAAGTTTGCTAATGTACCTCTGTCCTGATGTGAAACTTTCCTTGACATTTTAGAGAATGTCTTAATCTTTAATTTTTTAAAAAAGAAAATACCTTTGTGTACATTTCATACTTAATAAAATATCCTGGTTACTCAAATTAATTATGCAAATTAGTTGTTTGACAGACTCTGTCTGTGATCTAACTTGCTTAAATTGTATGGCACGTACGTAGTGGGTTAACTGTTTTAGGAGCTGCCAGTAGACGTCTCAACATGCCAAGAGCACCAGTAATTGCGGTCCCTGGTGCTTCGTTCTCTAAAATCACAGCTGTGCAGAATGCTGTTCAATCAGATTTGATGGGGACAAGTCATGACGATGGGGACAAGAGTTAAGAAGTAGAAAACAGTATTTTGAGGAGATGACATAGAAAAGAGAAATCCCTGGAGGATGGGAGAAACTGTGTGTGAAAGAGAAATAATTGGGAATCAGATGAGAGACCTGGGAACAACTATGTATTCAGAGCCGAGAAAGAGATTTAATCACCGAGGGCCAAATTTTGCATTAAGTTACACCTTCAGTTAGGGTTCATATCAGTGCAGAAAAGTGATATATTTTTTTTCTAGTGATAAGGATCTGGTAGCAAAAAAGAGTCAAGGAGGATTCTGGTAGAAGAATTTTGGATTAAGCATCAATAAAGGAAAGGACAATTTTATAGAGAACACCCTCTACCCAGCTTCATGCAGCTGAATTAACTGTCAAAATACTGCAAAGCACACTAGCCAAAATATGAATACTGAGTATGTGAGTGTGCATATGGCTAGGTATACATTAGTGGCGGTTTAGGTTGCTGTATTTTTAAGATGAATGATAACACATTTAGAAGCCATTTTAACAAGTTAAATATCATAAATTACAATGTTTAAAGAAGAGGTGGCACTTTTAACTGTAAGACCCGACCCATAAACTGTCATACAACTAGTTGAGCCTTATGATGCCTGAATGGGCCCAAATCCAGCTGGATGAGACCCAGCATACGAAAACAAACTGACCGAGCTGCAAGAAGCGAGTTCCAAAGGAGATGAAATGAGATTGTGCTCCTCGTTAAGCTAATAACAACAACAACAAAAGTCTGTCTGCCTGGAAGAAATGTGGATTCCAGTTGGAGAAATCCATAAATTAGGTTTTGTAATTCTTTTTGTGACTTCAGTCCACATTGTTCCCTCCAGTGCAGAAATAAGTAGCATCTAATAAGGCCATATTGCAAACATCAGTACTATCTGGCTCCAAGTTAACATGATTCACTCACAGAAAATGTTTTAAATTAATGTCTTTGGGATAGAGATTTTGTGTCACCAGCAGCCTGAGCAACTGAGAGGTATGTGAAGACTGTGGGGCAGCAGAGCTATGTGCTGTGACCCGAAGTGCTGGTTCCTGTGCAGATGCACTAGTCATGCCCTGAACATAGGAAGGTGGCTCTCCGCTATGTGCCCTGGTCCCTGGCTGCCGCAGCAGTGACCACACGCTCCAACATTCTTCCAAGGAATGGTATGTAGCCTGGTACGAGCTGGAGGGACTAAGAGTGATGGTGTAGACAAATAGGATCACGATGTGCAGCATACTGTACAAAACAGCTGCTCCGTAGTGGACTGAGCTGAAAGGTTCACTGGAAAGCAGATGCAGCAGCACACATTTCAAACATCTGTACAGACCTCCTGTTCTTTTGTGTTTGAGTTTCTCCCTTGTCTTGAAAACACGGCTAACTAAACAGCCAGGTTTCTATCAAGTATAGTTAACATTCACGTATTATCTGGTGTGTAAATTTTAGACTGATTTTTCTGCAAGCTTCAAATATGAAGCTAACAGTGCAAATAGTGAGAAACTTTGACGTGCCACAATTAAATTGAGGAGCATATCAATTGTAAGTGTTTGACTCTCCATAGACCCTAAGTATCCAAACTAGCTGTGCTGCACAGGCTTTGTTTCACTTTAAAAATGAATGAAATTTTCCACCTCATGCTACTTCATTATTCAGATGTTTAGCCAAATGTCACAAAATTAAGTCATTTGCCCTCCTCACAGCAAAAAGAAACGTCATTAGCAGCAGTATTGGTGTAGTGAGCAGTGATCTTCTCTGAGAGAGATGCTGTGGTGGGTAGTAATTTTGATCTGTGGCAGATCATTACATTAACATACTGTGGCGGGTTGACCTTGGCTGGATGCCAGGTGCCACCAAGCCACTCTATCAGTCCCCGTCCTCAGCAGGACAGGAGGGGAAGAAAAAAAGATGGGGAAAAAAAAAACCAACCAAAAACCTCATGGGTCAAAGTAAAGGCAGTTTAATAAAGCAAAAGCAAAGGCCGTGCGTGGAGGCAAAGGAAAGCAAAAAATTTATTCTCTACTTCCCATCAGCAGGCGATGTCCAGCCCCTTCCTGAGATGCAGGGCTTCAGTACCCATGGTGGTTGCTCTGTAAGACAAATGTCGTAAATAAGGAATGCTCTCCCTTCCTTCTCCTTTGCCTTGCTTTTATTGCTGAGCAGACATCATCCGGTATGGACTATCCCTTTGGTCAGTTTGGTTCAGCTGTCCTGGCTGTGTCCCCTCCCAAGATCTTGCTCACCCCCAGCCTACTGGTGAGGGGGGAAATGTTGGAGAGACAGCCTGGGTGCTGTGCGAGCACTGCCCAGCAGTAGCCAAAATGCTGGTGTGTTATCAACATCCTTTCAAGCTACCAATACAAAGCAGCACTATGAGGGCTGCTCTGGGGAAAATTAACTCCATCTCAGCCAGACACAATACATATACTTTAGTATTGTGTGATTATTGCAATTATTATTGTAATGGTTTTTATGAACAGGGGTAACACTATAGGATGGAAGAGAGCAAAAAAAATTGGAAAAGAAAACAGTGAGGCAGATGATGGCCTTACCAAAGAGCTGCAAGGTTGTAAGTTTTCAGTAAGCAACAAAACAAAAAAAATGAATTGAGGGAAAGTTATGAATTAATATTGCAAATATTTCCAATTAATTATATCTAAATATAAATGGTTGCATGGGAAAAGGAATAAAGGTGCTTGTTTGTAAATAAGTTGTATCTGATCAGAGGGAGATTAAAGTATTCCAATACCAAGGAATGTAGTCTGAAACTGTGGGCTGATGATCACAGAGTAAGTTGCTACATGAGAATAGATACAATGCAGATGGACAGTAAGGGCTGGGAAAGTGAACTAGTTCATATGTGGGAGGATGGAAAAACGGAGCAAAGAGAAAGAGTAAGTGGTTGAATAAATAAAATAACAGTCTCCTGGTTGCTGATGAATGGTCATGGTTGCATTCATCAACACTGGAAATAAAGATATTGCAGCAGTGAAACATTAAACAGCGACAGACTGGGTGAATTTTCTTGTAAAAGGATAGGAAAAACCACATTTTAGCAATGATGTAGTGCATTATCCACTGGGTTATGAACCTCTTATGAACTCGCATTATGAAGTGGTTGAGAAATGGGTTGTGGCAGGGAAGTGAATCAAAGAAAACAAGAGAGGAGACAGAAAGACAGAAAAAGGAAAGAGAAACAAGCCACTCCCCTTCTGCCACCTTCTCCCCCGCTCCCCATATCTTCTTTCAAGAGAGACACCCAAGTCATGAATATGGTTACTAACTGTGGAGCAACTAATGAACAATGATTTACTAATACTTAAAGACTGCTTTCTACTCAATGTTCATCTGTTCTTCTGCTGATGTATTTGCTATTTCACTATGTATTATGAGAGGTAAATTTACGTCCGGATCTATCTACTGTATTCAAGGCTTGAATTTTGAATGAGATTGATACCCTTGCTTTTGCTTCTGTACTTCATATATGATGGTGCTACCACTGAAAGTGATAAAAATATTATTGAAATTATAATGGAAACTAAAAATACCTACACATTTCCAACTCTGCTTAACCACTTTTCTATATACGTGTTACAACGTTTCCAAATCTAGATAAAATCCTGTTTGAGAAGGTGAAACTCTCAATACAAATTTCACAGCTTTAATTTAATTATTCTTATATGGACCTATCATTCTGCTAGCCACATATATTGTCTGAAAAGCACACCCACATTATTATGTTTTGAAACTGAAAAAACCTCAAAAGAAGATTTTTCTTAAAAAACTGGGCAAGTATTTGTATTTTAAAGGTACTCTTGGGAAACACATTCTTGGAATGCAGATACCTTAGAGACACAGACAACATGAAATATTGTAATGAAGGAGTACAACTATTTGGTTTAGAGTTATAAGATTGAAATAATGCTTTAACCAAAATATCCTCATAAAATTCTCCTTCTCATTTATCTTTACATGCTTTAACCAAAATATCCTCATAAAATTCTCCTTCTCATTTATCTTTACACTTGTAAATAAAAATGTGGTTTTCCCTTTTAGAGAAACGTGAACAAAATCACATAATGAAATACCACAGCAAAACAGGGAAACTGTCCCTAGCCTTATGCACTTAATCTGATGTCCTAGAAAGTGAGTGCTATGTTACACATCTCGTGCATTGTCTGATATATTTCATTACTTGAATTAATACTTAATCCCCTTTTAAATTTTATTTTTTATACATCTCTACATTACAAATTTTTTCAGAAAAGCTGATGGTCAGTGCATTAAAAAAAATACTTAAATGAACCATGTGTTTGACTGCCAAATTAAGTGCTTCATGTTAAATGATCAATCTTGAAGACACCAGCCTTCACTCATGCCTCAGTTTCCTCTTCTGCAAAATAAAGAAGTTTCCTACTCTCTAGGAAATTGGGATACTTGAAATAGTTTGTGTTGCCAAGAATGAGATATTCATAAGGGTGGTGTTGGTAAAGTGTCTAAATTTTTATTGCCTGCATAGTAGAGAGATATCTTTTTCAAGCACATTTTTATTGTAATTGTTGAGTCCTTTGAGTAATAAGCCAGATGATATTATTCTGCTTTACAGTGGCTACTGTGCTTTTATGCCTTTAATAAGACAATGTAATGGCACCATTAATACTGTTGTACACTACCATATAAACCTGTTCCATCACCTTAAGATGCTCTTTGAAGAACTGTTCAGTCCTATTTCCTGTTCTTAACCTATTTCCTGTTCTTAACCTCCATATCTCTGATTTGTACTGACCTTGTAACCTGTCAGAGGGATTGCTACTGGAGACATATTCCACTGAGAATTGCTGTAATATCTCAGCTGAATTCTGCGCATTGCTTAGGCAGTTTTCAAAAAGTATATACATGTATTTATGTATATATATCTATATATACAGATACATACATATGTGTATATGCACACACACACACTGGAAGTAGTGAATTTCTATTCTTATTCTAATGCATGAGATATACATGTATATAAGATAATAACATGTTGTGATTTAGCCCCAGCCGGCAACTAAGCACCACACAGGTGCTCGTTCACTCCCCCCTGCCCCTGCAGTGGGACAGGGGAGAGAATCGGGAAAAACTCATGGGTTGAGATAAAAACAATTTAATAGGACAGCAAGAGAGGAGGAAACAACAATTAATAATAATAATAATAACAATAATAATAATAATACTGACAAAGGAACATACAAGAACAAGTGATGCCCAATGCAGCAATTGCTCACCACCTGGTGATCAATAGCCCGTCCCCGAGCAGTGATTCCCACACCCCCGGCTATCTCCAGTTTAGGTACTGGGCATGAAGTTGGGAACATCCCTTTGGCCAGCCTGGGTCAGCTGTCCTGGCTGTGCCTCCTCCCAGCCGCTTGTGCACCTCCCTGCTGGCAGGGCATGGGAAGCTGAAAAGTCCTTGACTGAGTATAAGCACTACAACTACTCAGCCACAACTAAAACTTCAGTGTGTTATCGTTATCCTCATACCAACTCCAGAGCACAGCACTATGCCAGCTATCGGGAAGGAAAGACAACTCCATCTCAGCCGAAACCAGCACATAACAGCAAACTAGGGAAATAGTATATAGCTAATTAGGGAAGGTACTATACCTCCTACAATTCATAAAACATTTCCTTTGTAAGAATACCACAGTGCTAAGCATCACATTTGTAAATAGGCATTTGCACTAATACATTAAAAGCCCAGTCTAGTGGCAGAACAAGATGGTGTTATTCAGGTTTTAAGTTCTTGACTAGTGAATCACCTCCTACCAATTTGTGTATGAAAAGTTAGAAATGGTGCTTTCATTTAGGGTCTTGTTAGAGGAAAAGTATTTTTCTTCAGTAATTTCTTTCCGAAAACCAGCCAACTGATTTTCTTTCCAATTAAAAATGAATACCTTTACTAGCCAAGATTCCAAATCAGGAAACTATTGACATGAGTTTTCCTGTTAACACAGAGTTGAATAGCGTCCATCATCTGCTGAAGCTGGAATGCGTTAAGAAATTTATTTTTACTTAGCTTTTGAGAAGCGTTCCCATTCAGGCACTACCTTCTGTGATACAAATACAAATGAAATGCTGAAGTGTACATCTTCATTCTAGGGCATTATAGTGTTGGAGGTGAAACTGCTCCTGTTAGAACATGAATAATAAATTTACAGATTGTGAATCAAGGAGGAGATCTGTACTCCAGGCAGCAGTGGAAGAAAGGTTGTGTAACCAGAGATACACAATTAGGGAAAGTTATGCTAGCGGAATACTCAACTCATAAGATGGTGTTGCCATTGCTTTTAGGAGGGAAAGATTTCTCACATCTTATTACATAAAATTATAAACTAATCAAAGAAAAAGATACCATTTTCCAATTTTTAAAACGTTTACTAGGAACTCTTACTTTACGGTGGTGCATTACTTCTGTGACCAGACCTCAACATTCAAAGGGATATTGTAGCATATGTGCTCTGAGGTTAGTTTTTTTATTCAGATAAATTCCTCTAAACGTATAGCACAGAAGAGTTCTAACCTTTACAGATAAAGTGAAGAATATAGTATTTAAGTAATTACGTCTTTGAATGGGATTAATTTCCTTCCAACCATATTGAAAAGGAATATTTGTTTGTTTCTGTGTTGAGTCTATAAGGTTGATACAGAGTCTGGTTATCAGCTGCTGCCATACACACAGTGCAACTTGACGGTAGGCTTCTAAGTTAGCTTTGTGTCACATTCACTCGTCCAGTCCTACTCCAGATACATGCTGGCCGGATTCTTGGCATCAGAGAAGTCTGAATGCTTTTCTAAATTACTCTGGCTGCCCGTTGTGCCAAACAGCCATTATGGTATCCAGTAATCTCAGGGCAGAGTGCGGGTTTGGCCACGCTTCCTATGCCAGTCCCAGGCAAGCAGGTGCTTGGAGAATTATGCTGGCGTTTGCCCCTTCAGTAAGTCTGTATGCTCTGGGTGATGCTTCCACTGGTAAATGCAGACATTAGTGATGTTTGGCACTGACAGCAGAAGACAAAGCAGCCTCGAATAGAGAGACATTCTGTGCCTAATACACAAAAAGTTTAAGAGTTATGCAACATATACTATATACTGTCTGCGAAGTTTTATATTCTTTTGGATTATCAGAAGAGTATATTATTGAAGTCTTTTCCATTTCAGTCAATTTATTTAAAAATATAGTTAAGATTTAGTGATAGATTTTCATGTTTATAATTATATTTCTTTCACCAAGGGACCTTGGTGGCAGCATCTGTGACTTCGCAGTGGATGCCTGACAATTTCCACTGGCTACAAGGGTCATGTAACTTTTAGCTCATTTTAGGTGTGTCTTTAACTGCATATGCGCCATTGATCAATTACCATTGTTCTGACATGAAAAAATAACATCCCCAAGAGGAGCTCTTACAGGTATATGAACATGTTCTGCTAGAAGATAAAGCAGACTGATGTTAGTAATGTCAAAGAATACCTTGATTTTGCAAAGACAAAACTGCAATTTTCATGCTAATGAACAAACTCCTGCTGTCATGAAATCCTTCAAAAAGTTATAAAAGAATGTATTAAGTTAGCAGGCAGATCGAATGTATCAAACAAGGTTCAGGTAACCCTAGCCTACAATTAAATGTCATTTCCTCTTGGGAACAATTCTTCAACAAGAGAGCAGCAATAGTGCCAAGAACATGTCAGCAACTGCAACTGCAGCTGGAAAACAGCAGGTTATATTTCAGTGTCTTAATTTGTTGTCTTAAACACAACCCTGAGAACTTCAGGTCTAAAAAGGTGACAAAGATATGAGGTGGGGTATGTCGGTGATCTGAGGCCGACATTGGACGATTGGAAGCTGTTTTCTGACTGTGCATCCACAAAATCTGCTCCTTCTCAGCTCACTGCCTCACCTTTGCTTTTTATATCTTCACTAAAAATACAGACAATTAAGTATGTAGATTTGTTTCGTTGTTCAAGTTTCCAGAAAATTTAAATGACAGAAAATACAACTATTTAAAGTTCAGTATCTGACAAACAAAAATCAAATGTCAGTCTTCCATTCTCAGATGCAGAACTCAAAAGTCAGAAGAAATTATTCTCTTGCAATTTGATTTCAAGAGAAGTCTAGATCAATATTATTGATTTAACAGGGACCTTAATTATTTATTTTATATCTAGTTTATTACAAAAAATTGCCACATGTTGACTAATTATTTTGCTAGGAAATTGTAACTGTCTAAATTAATAATGGAAGAGTGCAGAGTTTACCCTGAGGCTGCAAAAAATGGGAACAAGCAGGAAAAAAAAAATTTTAAGGAAGCTGGAAATGCACATGTGATTAAAAGCTTCAACCTTGCACCAAAATAAAACATAAGGACAGCTGCAGTTTTTATTTCCCACTGGAGGATAATTAAATACAAATAATAAAGAGTGCATGATCTATGGGGTTATACATCTCTCTTTGTCAGAAAGCGTATTCCTGACTGACAGCTGTCGCAGGCCTTGGCTTGATGTGACATGAACTATTTGAAGCTCTAATTGTGCAGAGAAATGCACATTTCTCAGAAGACGTGTCGTTGCAGACTGTGAGAAGAGGCTTTTGGCTATGGCTGGAGGATCACGTGATCACAACGCAACTGACTTCAGATGGGGAAAAAGAAAAAAAGAGTTAAATAAATACGGCCTTAACACGAAGGTCACAGTCAGAACAAGCCCACTTTTCATAAATCGAAAATCTAAGAAAGCGACTTGCAGCACCACTGGGGCAAAATCAGCAGAAGACCAAAACGTATCCTTTGGAAATTAGCTCAGAGGGGTGGCATGTCACATAATGATAATCAGTCAAAAAAATTCTATGACAGGAACCTTCATCAGTAAAATCTTTTATAATATGCCACTGACACTTAAGAACGTAAAAGAAAACCTTCCTCTAGAGCTATTAGGCAAGGCCTCTTCCTCTCCATTTTCAGTCAAAAATATAATTTAGAACATGTGAAAAAGCAACAGAAAGGCGATTACTTCTGAAGTGTTAACCACCATTAAAATTGCACACCTTAGGTTTTCTTTTGAACAAACCAGAAGTTATTAGAGCACTTTTTTTGGAGAGGAACCCAAATTGCATACTTTTCTTACAAGGAAACTAACTTGAATAGTTCTAGTCTGAAAATTAGAAATGGGAGGAGAAACCACTCTAAATCTGAAGCACAGGTGCAAATATTGCAAATATTGCAAATTCCTCACGTGACCTTCAGGGTCTGGATGCACACAATAAGCAAATAAACAAACAAACAGCTCCTTCCACACACACACCAAGTGAAAGACATTCGGAACCCTGTACAAGACCCAGATTCCTGCAGACTGTGAAGTGTGTTTATTCAGGTGGAGAGAATGGTCCTTGAAAGCTTTTGTAAAAAAGAACTTGGAAGTTGGGCTATGCTATGTTTCATTCTAACTGATTATATAGCAATTTATAACACAGGACAAATGTCCCTGGGTTTGGTTTGTTTTTTTTTTTAGCAAGGAATAGCATACATACCATCAAGGTGATACTGAGCATGGTAAAGACACAGAGACTGTAGAAAAATAGTCTTCTGAAAAGTGTTAGCAACCTCTTTCTTTCCAATACTGTGGTATTTCAAGGTATTTAGAATGTATTTAATATAACGTTCACACACTGGAATGCTACAGGCATTTTTTCTCATGCATATAAACAAGTAGATATTAATACTTATAAAACCTTTGCCAAAGAAAATGTCAGGTGAAACAAGGAAAGTTTTCTTCCAGAAGTGCTTGGAAATTCAAAGGATATAACTAAAGATTTTTTCCTATGTTCATCTGTGTGCATCTGAAACATTTTTTTGTCTGTTGGTCTAATGCAAATGCCTTGATTTTTGGACTTGAAGAAAGGATGCGAATGCGCTTTTTTTTCCCCCCAGAAATCTAACTTTTCCCAAGACTGTGCTCACATTATTCATTTATTTTTGTTTTACTATGTTTTTGCTCATAAGGCTAGAAACTTCACGGCTTGATAAATTACATGTCAGAACCTGTTCCTGTTTATTGTTTTGGGGCTTAAGGGATTATCCAAAAGGTTTTGGCTTTTTGTTCTCAGGTTTTTCATAGCCACTTGAATTGTACAGGTAGACACACAAATGTACACAGAGTACTTTAGACAGTTGACGGCTGTATTTTTTTATTATTATTGCTATTTGTAATACATTTAGCCATTTCTCCATGATTTTCTAAGGAAGTTTTAGGCACGTCTGTTTAACTTACCTTTTTCAAAAAGCATAATTTTACCTGCAGAAATAATTGTTCCTTTGTATTATAAATCACAGAGACGCAGGCCCCTAAAGCTCTACTGTGTGTGATTTAAAAACTGATATAAGCTAAAAGGCTTAACAGAGGATGAATCCAAACCTGAAATTGCTTTGACAGTAAGGATGCAATAATTTATTTCTACTCACTATTAGAAGTTCATTGATTTCAAGTCCGTTAAATATTTCTGTAAATGAATGAAATATTCAATTATGCTTACATATTAATTGAAATATCTTTTAAAAATACATTTGGTGATGTAGAGCCCAGCATATCTTTTTATGGTATAGGACATTGTTCCAGAATTTTTTAAAAAAATTAAAAATATTAATCCAAGTCTTTGTCTGTAGAGTTTTTTGGTTTTGGTTTTGTTTTGGATTTCTGAATAATTATAAGAACAGTATCTTTGTGTCAGAGGTAATCATTTAGGTAAGTCATCAACATTAAGTTAATAATTGTAAGTGGAGAAGATCAGAATATGACTGCATTATTAAGAATGTCATATTAGCTAAGTTGGTATAAGTTTAATGACATTTTGATAGCTTGATATTGTATTATATTTCAGTTATCAAATGTAGCACTGTGCTCGCTAAAGCAATTGACAAATACTCAAGAGCTCTGACCGTACAAAGTTTGCCAGCCCTGTGGAAAAAATTGCACTGGTGGATCTTTGAGGCTATTTCCATTCTCTTCATGTCTATTAAGAGGTTCTGCTGCAGTAAGATGAAATATGGTAGCTCATAGGTTCTACATCCATTAGTGGTTTGTTGCTCACTTGCTGCTTCAAGAAGTCACTAGAAGTTTGATGGGATTTGCTGACAACTCAGTGTTTCACGAAAGTAAGGAAGGGAACGCTTCAGGCAGATGTTCCACCTACAGATTCAATCAGCAGCCAATGCAGCTTTCTGTAGTGCAGACTTGAGCCAAAAATTCCACCCTAGCTTTTGATATGCAATTTGAAATGTTTGAGGACCTTCTGATTCAGCTTTCCATCACACCAATCCTCAGATATGGCTTCAACATTTGGTTTAATTATACATTAATTGAAATATGCTGTTGTGTAGTGAAATTATTATCCTTTGTCTCTCAGAGAACTGCCTTAAGGCCTGTTCCTGAAGTCCTATGACAAAGAAATCTCTCAATGGCTCTGTTTAAATAGATTAATTGCAATGAAATCTTTGCCGGGGGTAAGACTGGAGGCTCTTAACGAGAATAGTATTGATTGAGACTAGTGAAACACAATTTCTCTGCTATATAATGAGCTTCACAGAGCTTAGCAGAACAAACATTCTCCCTGTCACAAAATCATGTTTTTCTTGCAGGAAATGTTATCTCTGGTTTGGCTACTGGTTCATACCCAAGTGACGGAGTCAGATGCTGCTGAAACTAGCATCCCCTTACTTTTGTGTAATATTTGTGCATCATGCCTCTTTCTAAGAGCTATCTAACTAACATGTTGTGTTATTTCCCTCCAAGATATATCTCTCTATATCCATATTTTCAAACACCAATTTTTTATAATTACATTATTATAAATCAGCTATACTGACACAGGACTTACAACAGCTAAACAGGAGCGAAACAGCACATACACCTAACAGAGAAGTGGAAAACTGGAAAGAGGACAAAATACAAGGTGCAAGAACGTAAGTAGCAACAAGTAAGATGATATGTTGTTTAGAAACATGTTAAATTATTCTAGAAACCTAACATTAGCATGCAAAAACAGAAAATCAAAACCTGGAAATTTAATTGGCAGAAGGAGAATGAGAACACAAAGGCTTGGGGCTGTGCCAGTCAGTTTTCTGCTATTACAGGCAAAATTTGACCGAGCTGAGCAAAAATTTCCACCTGAAATTTTTGAGTTAAGAAAAGGTTTTGCAAACCCAAGTTGATTTCAAAACCTTTTGACTATGAAAAGAATTTTAAAATGCAAGCATTAAAAAAGTATTTTTTATAGTTTCTACGTGAGATATTTCATTTTTCAATTTTAAAACATTATTGAAAAAGTACTTTCATTGTGTCTATTTTTAAGTTTATTTTCAAATGAAATACTGTGTTAAGAGACTCATTTATTCAAACAGTTTTTAAAAGTGCTTCACTGAAAAGTAAAAAGAATATATATTTTGGTTCAAGCCAAGCAAACTTTTTTGCAGCAAAATGTATTGTTTCCACAGCACAAAAGTGAACCTCTGTGAAAGAAAATTTTGATATTCTGTAGACCTAAAGGATTATGTCGCATGCAATAATTTCAGTGACTGAATGGGTAAGTAGAACCGCCATTCCTGTTCTTCAGCTCTTTTTTTGTTTCACCCTATGTATAAAGATGAATTTTATGTCTGGGATTTTGAGGAAATTACCTATAGCAAAGGGATTTCAAATAGAAAAAATGACCATCATCACCTTTCCAAAATGCAAGACTCCTGAAGTCTTCTTTCTTTTTTCAAGCTAGCAAGAGTGAGACCTAAAAATACAGAGGCATTGAAACACAGAAAAAGCTAAATCTGCAGCCCTCTCCAGTTTTTCTGCACAAAAGCCGAGACGTTAGCTGCTGCAGCTGCTGGAGCCACAGGCACAGCCGTGCAATCCATGTGGGGCATCTTGCCTGTGTCTGGCCTTGGCCTTCAGATTATTTTTCTGTATTATTAATACAGGAGGAAACACGGAAGTGGCCAGGACTGTTAAATCTAAAATTTGTACTGCTACCAAAATACAGCAGCTGCAGCAGCGTCTCTCAGCAATGCCCACGGTGACACACTCTGCCGAAGGCACCATCCGAGAACCGGCTGGCGGCTGTGGCTGGCGCCCAGGATGCCCCAGCTTGGTGCTGCGAGCCCCACGAGAACCGCATCCCCCAGGGCTCCGGGAGCAAAGCGCTGGGGACAAGCCCCGTAGCTGCAGAGGCAGCAGCAGGTCTAGTAGAGCTGCGGAAAATGTAGCGGCGTGAGTCTGACATTACAGATTAGCTGAAAACTGTGTGAAATAAATGATTCTGTCATTTTTGCCAGGCCACCGTTACAGACCATCTCCAGTCTGCCGCCCACCCTAGGCAGTGGGGAGGGACCACGTTCATACATATATCAACAGTGCAGTGTTCCATTTTTACCTGAAAAGATTATGCTCATTTCAAATTATTGCATGCAGTGCCAGTCAATCAACATTTTTTCATTCTTCAGATCACACTGTGCTGGTTTCAAAGGGGGCTCAGGTCATTTTTTTTATTGCAGTGGGAAGAAAGGGATAAAAGAGCTTAGTTGATTTCAGGTAATGAAAGTAAAACCTCGTCTTTGTTTTTGATTTTTAAACTAGTTTTGCTGGTACATATTTTATTTTTGGCTTTTTAAATATTAAAACATAGGGGGTTTATGATTAAATACTATAATTAAGCATGGTAAGATTCTCCAAATTTACAATATAATTATAAGGTAATGATCAAGGCAAGGGGGCATTTTTGCCTGATAAAAGTGGAAGAACTGCTGACCTGATATATGCCAACCTCCATTATCTTTGTTAGTAGCTAAGCTCCAGGTATTGCATTAATCTGAAGCTAGTATTACAATTGCTATATATATTTCAGTGCAGATGACATTGTTACAGATGGTATTATAAATTCTTTATCCTTGTGAGAAATACAGAGTCTTTCAAGACACTCTTATGATACAATCATTTTGGGAACATCCACAGCAAATTGCACCGCTTTAAGTTTGGGTTAATCAGTCTATTGTCAATTCTTAATGCAGAATTGTACTAATATAGCAGGCATTGGTGTTTGGGTTGAGGTTTCTAAAAGAAACAACTGCTTTTACAACTACGTCTACTCAGTATCGGTGAACACGGTGCAGATAAACATGTTGCACTAAAACAACACTTGAATCCACATCACTAATTTTTTTCAATGGGAAATTATAGGCATGTCTGATCACATAGTTAGACAAAGTGATGTTTTCCCTGAATCATGCAATAGTGATGCCTGTTTCAGCCACTACCTAGTTGCTTCTCCATACATGTACCAAAATAACCATACTTGTGACTAATTCTACTAACCCAAGTTCACGTAAGTATGGTTATTTATTTGCATGCCTTATTTTCAGAATCAGACACTTATGCCTAGTATTTCTAGAAATGTATTTTCATGTGTAGTGATTTGGTGCTTACAAGAATATGTTAAAAAGCCAGCTGATCACTTCTAAAACACTGTTAAGTCTTTGAGTAATTTATTACTAGTGATTGAATTCTACTCTAAACACTTCATTCAATCTGTATTCATTGATATGAGAATAATTTCCTACCCTTCAAAGGCAGGTAAAGCAACAATTAAGAACACTATTAATTAAAAATAATTAGTCTTTCTGCTACTATCTGTTCCAAAACAATCTATTCAAATATGTTATTATTTTTGAAATTTTAGTGAGAAAATACTGAGAAATCTGTTTGCATTTGTACTGTCAACTTGTTTGGTTCAATGCGATCCATTCTGGTGATTTGCAAATCTGTCTTTAATGTTGGAAATACGTTTTAAGTGTCCAAAATGGAATATCTTTCAGAAATCCTTGAAATGGCACGTAGCTTTTAGAGGGCTCAGTTTGGGCAGTTATTGATCAACTTTTGAAAGCACTTTCCTGAATTCACACGGGCCATTCAGTATCTGCAGCCTTTGACTCCAGCCCATTGTCACTTGGAGGTGTCTGTGATGGGTGGGCAGGTGGTTTGCTGCTAGTCTTTCACCTCGTGGTTTGAATAACAAAGAAGTCCTCCAGGCTGTTTAGAGAAATCTGTTAGATGTCAGAGTCCCATATCTTCTGGTCATGGGCATCTGCATGATACACAAGACTGAATGATAGCTGTGGAAGAGAAACAGACTCAGCAACAGAAAGACCCCTCACAAAAGATCCCTTAATGGCTTTGTCAGATCCGAAAGAATTCCTTTGTTCTTCCTTCATCCTGACCTGCCCCTGTTATTTAGTAATGTGCAAATTGAGGATCCACAATACACCTAACCTTGTGATTAGCAGACAAGTGAAATTAAAAAAATAAGTAAAAAGAGCCAGAAATTATGCAAAACAATGTGTAATATAGGTATGTAATGGTTTTGGTTCTGTGTATACTTCTAAGTAGGCTGAAACACTGGGAGCAGTGAGAAGACAGGGAAGAGCTACAGTGTAGGAAATAATGTTAGATGCATGACATGATGTAGATAGAAAATGATCAATAAATTTCAGGCAGTAGGGCAATTGAGGAAAACAATTTTAAAATATATAATGATAGTAATTTCAGACGATGGCATCACTGAATTCATCTCAGGCTTAAGGGGCAAAGCCTCAGATGTTATAACTTATCATTGTAACATTGATATCAATGGAGCTATGACAATTTATGTAAGCTGAAGATCTGCCCCTCAGCAGCTCAGACATAGTTTCTGTGCTCTGCTGAGCCAGTACTCGAGCAAAGTGTTCCTGCCTCTTATTGCTATAGTGTCTATACTCACCACCTAGTTTACCAAGTAAATAAACAAACAGTGCTCTCCGAAAGAGATTCTGCAGTTGAAGAGCTTTAACAAAAACACGGGAAAATCAATGAAATAAATAAAAGGAGTCTGCTTAGGGCAAAAACATGTTGAAATTGCAGGTTGTTTTTTTTTAAAAGAGCAAA
The DNA here is from genome assembly GCF_964289735.1 of Phaethon aethereus. NCBI lineage: Eukaryota > Metazoa > Chordata > Aves > Phaethontiformes > Phaethontidae > Phaethon > Phaethon aethereus. The sequence continues at coordinate 21,359,808 of NC_138584.1, forward strand.
AAGATAATATCCACAGATCATGGTGGATATGTTGCCATCATGAAAAAATATTGATGTGTGTTTCCTACCAGATAAGCTGAACAGTTGGTGGGTTACAAAAAATACGCAAGAACAAAAAAAAAAATATAGTTCCCTCTTCCCATTTGATAGGAGGCATGAGCTGAAAGTTCAGAACTTGACTGCTTCTTCATGATTCTGAAGTGTGTAAAGTAATGCTTGAAATGGATCAAGAGCATTCCCTTCAGCCCTGTGCAAAAAATGTCCTTGTCTCAGCTGTATCATTTAGTGTACTGAATTGACAAAGGCTTCTCTTAAAAGACCGATCATTAGATAATGCGCCAGTATATTCCAGCATCTGTGAACAGAATATTGTATGATTTAAGAAAAATGTATTATTAATATTGCTGTGATCCAAGAGCTGCAATATGTCCTTCTTTAGCCATTGATTTAATCATGGATTCAGCATCAAAAGGTAATTTCTAAGTTTGCCTATCATGCCAAGTGTTGTATACTATATTTCTTTAAAAATACTTATCTGCTGCAGGTAGATACGTTTTTATCAACTACTGGATCACTGCGTATAGGCTGCCCTACACTACTACTGTGTCTTTCTGTCCACAGCAGAATGAAAATAATTTTTTCCTGAGAAAGTAAATCCACAGAAATGAGTGTCAGAATTTTTTGTTCCCTTTTTCTCTTTTTAAATTCACAGGTTGAACATCTCTTTCACTATAATAGAAGGCTACAAAGTTGATACGAAATTAAATCTGAATTTTTGAATTTTCAAAATATATTTATTAGACTACAATCTCAAGACCAACAATTAGGTTCCACTGAGCTGGGAGGAGAATGAAAGATAGCATATAGGCCCTGCCACGTACTTTGAAACAAGATGTTTTGGACTTTGTTTCCTCAAATTCTAAAAGTAAAATAATAATCCCCACTCAGGTATGACTTAAGAAATTATGCTGAATTTTTCCTATTGAGGCTTCATGTATGTAAGGCTAGTGATCAAACATCTCTTAAAGATTATAAATATATTAGAATTTTTCTTTCTCTACATTCTCATTCTCTACCCTCTGTAAAATCTCCACTGATGGTCTTGCACCAACAAGCTTCAGGAAACTCTAATTGGTGGAGCTCAGAGTTTCTACAGCTATTGAGGTATTGTTGCTGTAGCATTAGAACCCGAGGAGACATAACGTGAACACTCTGCTATGTAGCAGTACCAAGGTCCAGGAAAAGTCACCTTAAATATGAAAAAGTAGAGAGCAAGGCTGCTAGGATGATCAAGGGGCTGGGGAGCCTGCTTTGCAAGAAGATATATAAAGAGTCTGAATTGTTTAACTGAACAAAACAACTGAAGTCTGTGAGCACATATGATAGCTGTCTAAAAAACACATTGCAGGAGTAAATATTGAGCAGTGATATTGTAAGCTAAAGGACAATGCTGTCACTAGGAAAAAATGGTGATGACTGTAAATGTATTTAGCTGGAAATGAGACAGTTCTAAACTATCAGAATAATGTGTTTCTTGAACTTCCTTCCAAAAGAAGGTGCGCAGAAGCTAGAACTCAGTAATGAGTTTTCTTAATAATTATGGAGTTAGTTATTTATTCTTTCAGTATGTGCAAGTGTCACTATCAGTTCTTGCAGCTTGAATGGAGAATCTACACTCATCATGAAAATGACATAGAAATGTAAAGAAGTTATCTGTCTTACCTAGGAACCCTAGCTATGAACAGGGCTCTGAAAACTCAGAACTGAAATATGGTCCATATCCAGACATACTCTGCATCTTTTTGCCTCTGCATATTATAGCATGTTTTGACAGACTTGATAACTTCTTTCCATATTTGTAGCTGATCGAAGGTTTTTCAGTTCAGTGTTCCAAGCCTTAGTGGACCACAACTTGCTTGCTTCATACTTCCATATTATGGTGGTGTTGTATTGATGGTTGGACTTAATGGTCTTAAAGGTCTTTCCCAACCTTAATAATTCTGTGATTCTGTGATCTTTAGACAAAAGTGTATGCAAGTTATAAAATAGCATTATCTGTTTTAAAAAGAGGTTCAACAGAACAGCTCAGGATGAAGGCAGTGATGTGAATGAATTGCTACTATTAGCAGTATTGAATTACTACATCTGATTTTGAATTATCTTTTATTTCCACCATTAGTTCTAAGTAGCCTTCAGAAACTACAAAAAATATATATATTCTTATATCAGCTCTTCAGAACAGAAATGTGTCTGCAACTGGGCTTTTCTGCTACGGAATTTTTATTAATAAAAAAAAAGTTGGAGACATAACTCGCAGCTGCAATTGGCAGAGAAAATCCACTAGAAGTCAGTATTAAGAGCTTTCCTTTTTAATTTGCTACTGCAAGTAGCCAGCCATCACCAATGTCCTTTTCCATTTTTTAGAGTTCAGTCTATGCATAAATATTCTCCACTTTCTCTCCCGAAGCAAACTTCATTTTAAGGAGTTGGAGCTTTACAGATTTTATCTTTTCCAATTGATTAGAGAAGATATGTCCCTTCAGGAGTACGAGGGTGTATTTTAATTGTATGCAGATCTTTAGGCATCAGTCATCAGTGTCTGTTCTGTGAAAATCTCAGATTTATAAAGGAACAGAAAAGAGTTGCAGGTGAGCTGTAAGTTTAAAAAAATTGCAATAGAGTCTGTCTTTTGGGCAGGCAGCTATCTGCTAGATATGGCCTTTAAATCCTGACTAGGCAGAGAGCTTAAGTCATTACACTTATTTAATCCTCTCCCTATTTAGCAAAGCTTTTAAGCACATGCTTTGCCTAAGAAAGGCTCAGGCTTTCATAGAAATCCAACAGAAAACATATCATAAATTAAAATACGTTAAAATATACAAACTTGAAAGAATTAGAGCATTGCATTTCAAAGACATCCATTTAGTTAGGATTAACGCACAAAATAAAAACTTTATGAATTGCAAAGGTTTTCAAAGATATAATTTCTGGAGTTTTAAAAAGTTCCATAATTCTGGGTCTATGTTCGCTTATCCCCATGTGTAAATAAACTTTAATAAAAAAGTACGTGTCAATAATCTGAAACCCATTTTTAACCTGTCTCCTGCACTACCCTGACATCCACAGTAATGATCTTCCTCCGATGGAACACAGCTGATCAGGGTCACTCGGTGATAAACGTATTTCAGAGGATTTTTCCCCTCTATCTCAGTTTGAAATTCTTATCCTATAATGGTGTGTCCTTGCAGAAAATGCTTTTGACTCCCAACTTTTTATTTCTTTGTGGCTAGTCCTACAGTTTTACCAGTAACTTTCCATTTCAAACATATATGACTAATTTCTTTCATTTACATACCTACAGCTGTACAGGTATTTGTGTACAGATTAGGATTTATTTAGGAAGAAAAAGACTTTAAAGATGACTTCATAAAGAATTTTAAAGGGTTTTGAAACAGAGTTTGCCTCAAAGCTGCTTTTTTCCAGTTTTGTTTTAGTGACAGAAATCAGGTTCTACCAGAATTGCCATCTTTTCCAAAAGAAATGAGGCATCTATGATCATGCTGTTAATACATGTTTCTCTCATTTCCTTTGTGAGTGAATTTTATGTTTGACTGGTAATTTCTAATTTCTTTAAATAAATCTTTATAAAGATGAAAAAAAAATAGAAAACTGACATTGCTGTCATCATTAAGCTGATTTTGAAGACTAAAGAACTGTGCCAAAAGAACAAGAGAATGCTGTCATACTATGAAAGTTCCCAGCAGAATCTGGATGATCTCAGAAACTGGTCAATTGAGAAATGCTGAAAGTTGCTAATTTCTTAGGTTTTCAAGTATTCCAAGAATTATGCAGAAATCCCAAGAAACTTCTTCTAAAATCTTTTCCTTTATTTATCCACAAATAAAGTTTAAGATAAAAATTGTCAAAGAAAATTCAGATTCTGGTAATATTTGGCTAGGTCTGTGCAGAAACCAGACACATGTATAAGATCTGAAAGGTTTTGTCTGCATCCCTGAACATTTCCAGTCTATGTTCACCTAGGCATCTGTCTGCCGTTGTATAGTCCCTGTCACTAGCTCTTCACCTACTCTTGCATATAGTCGCTCTCATTGTAAGCATATCACATTACAAGTTGAAACACATAGTTCTTCCCGTTTTCACTTGCTGAATATGCTTGGTATTCACGCAATTTTTAATACTTTTTTCTTTAAAAAGCTCAACTTTTTCAGTTGGAATTAACTTCTCTCAATCAAAGCAGCCATTTCTTTTTTTTTTCATGGTAAGGACTTTGATTTTGCAAAGTTGCGGTGATTCTCTAGAAAGACATGGCCAACCTTTACTAAAGTGTAGCAAGAGAAGCTCTGAATGTTGCTGTTTCCCATAAGACTATCAATAAGACAGGAGATGTCACAGACGACATCTTGGATTTCCTACAACTGCATTTTGAAGCTTTTAAAGTTTCATTTTCTTTTTAAAATGCTTCTTTGAACATTACCTATGCCCAGAGGAACAGTTTAAAAATGAAAAACAGGCTTTTAGAGCTTCAATTGCAGCCACAGGGGACTCTATATTCTTCCACTGTTGCTTTGCTCTAGTATTATGCTTCTATTAGCTCAAAATATAAAGACCTGATAATGCAAGCCCCTTTGGAATGCCTAAGATTAAGAATGAGAGTTCCAGCTTGGAGGACCTGCAGTATTATTTATTTTCCATCACACTACATCAGTTGTACACAATTTCTCTTTTCCTGTGGGGAAAAAAAAAAAAAATCCTAATCAAAACTATTAATATTGTTTTTATTGGATTTAAGAAGAAAATGGATTTAAGAAGACTGTTTTAATAAGAAAGAGTCAAATGAAGTTTTTAACCATTTGCTTGTAATCACGGATGTATGTTATTGTTATAAACCATCCTTTTCTTAGTTGAATCTTATCCCTTTTTCATTTTTGTCTCTTTTGCATTTTACAAGAGATGAAAGAGGCCTTCAGCAACCATTTCCAGACCAGTCCCTTGTCAAATAATTCAGGTTACATAGACTTTGTTACTGCATATGCAATCTGCTAGAAAGAAATATCCTAACAAGAAATCTAGTCTATTAAATAACCTTTCTGTATAAGTCAAACATACTGAGGTAAGTTATTACAATAACACTACTCATGTTAATATGGAGTGCTGGATAATACTGTACCGTAACAGGTTAATGGCTTAGTGCTTAAAATACATTTCTATGTATGGGCAATATCTGTACAAAAGTATGTCAGACTGTGAAAGTTGAAAGGTGCATATGTGATGAATTCACACTCCTTATTTACAGACAGGTAGTGGTCAGTAAAAAGACAGTTAGTACATCAGTAAGAATTCTAGCAATCTCAATATTGAATTCTCTATTTCCTGAGAAAATTCATAAACTTATTTCAGGAGCTGGAGAATGCCTGATAAGTATCCAAAATATTTTGGGCTTTCAGTCCAAATATCAAATGCTTAAATGCTCAACAGAATGTGGTCCAGAATTATATTTAGGTTTTCATAATAGGTCTGTCACTCTCTGTTCTCCAACAGAAATATGTTCACTGCTTCTGTTACATTTTTCTGGGCTGGATTTTTCATTCATCAGCCAAAGTATTTTCTGCTTCTCAAAGTCTCAAGGAAAAAAAAAAAAAAGCTAATTTAAGGTACCCCTAAAGCTTAAGTATTTGTTGGTAGAAATACAGGCTTGTCATTGTGGATGTATAATAACCTTGCTGGTGATTATAGCTGACTATGCCAGTGGCTCAGAGTTAGGGAGACTATCTGTACCGTTAGCTTCTAGAAAGTCTCTGACTTCAGATCTACCCATTTGCAAATTATTTTCCTTTATATTAAAAGATAGAGGAGACAGCTCCAATTCAGACATGCTCAAAAGCTTTCTTTATCTTTGTCCTGAGACAATCCATAGGGAAGCACTTTGAAAAACTGAGAGCTCAGTTGGAACCTGTATATTATATACATTAAGATGTTAAAGAAGGACTTGGGAATCACAGATTCATTTTCCGTAAAGCCAGAAGGAACCCCTGTAATCACCTATCTGACCTGTTTTTTAAAGGAAACCATAGGATTTTCCTGAATTAATTCCCATTTGAACAACAAGATATCTTTAGGAAAAAATCTAATCCTTATTTAAAGATTTGCATTAATGGGGTTCCCCACCACAACTTTTGTTCTAGTAGTTAATTATCTGTGCTGTTAAAAATGTGCATATTGTACCTAGACTGAATATCTAGCTAGCTCCAACTTCCAGAAGCTGGATCTTTCCTCAGATCAAGCATCTTCAATTGTCAAGATTTGGTTTCTTGTGTAAGTATTTATACATTGTGGTAGTTCTGAGATAGAAGAATAGAGTCAGTTCTTTGAGAAACTATAATGTCTGTTTCCAGTCCTGGAATACTTTCATAGCATAATCTAAATTGGAAATGATTTATGGGAGTCATTTGGCCTGATCCCCCAGCTCAAAGTAGAGGCAATCTGTATCAGGTTGCCCCAGCTGGGTTTTGAAGATCTGCAGGGAAGGAGATTCCACAACCACTCTGAATCCCTACTTCAGGTTTTGACAGCCTCCTTCAGATTTTGTTTTTCCTAATATCTTCTCAAAATTCCCCATGTTGTAATTTGTATCCATCCTTCTCATCCTATCATTGTGCACTTTTGAGAAGAATCTGGCTTCGTCTTTCTCTATGGCTTTCTGCTATGTAGCTGAAGATCATAATAAGAACCTCCCTTAACCATCTCAGCTGGACTACGGTCTCTGAACCTCTCCTCCACATAATACATAACGCGTGCTCCAGTACCTTAACCATCTTTGTGGCATTCTGCTGGAGCTCAAAATTGGACATGATACTCCAGATGGAGTCTTACAAATGCTGAGAAGGGGGAGAAGTTCACTTCCCTTTACCTGCTGGCAGTGCTTTTGCTAGTATGACAGCCTTTGGATTTCTTTGCCACAAGGACACACTACAGAGTCATATACATCTTGTTGTCCGCTGGGGTATTCCATGTCCTTTCCTCCAAAGCTGCTTTCTTTCCATTTGGCATCCAGCCTGTACTGTTGGATGGCTTATTCTATTCCTGGTGCAGAACTTTGCATTTACCTTTACCAGGCTTGTGTCAGCCCATGTCTTCAGTCTGTTGAGGTCCATCGTGATAGCAGCCCTGCCCTCTAGTGTATCGTCAGTTCTTCATAGCTTGATAAGCCTGTGTACTTGCTGAGGATGCACTTTGTTTCATCTTTAATAAAGATATTAAACAGTATCAACCTCATTTATTCACCACAGTAAAGTGGCATTTATATGTGTTTTCTCTGCGCTATTTGCAAACTATATTATCCCTCCTTAACTGAGGATGCTGACAATAAAACAGGTGTTTCTGAAGGAGTAAGGCTAGTGCAAAATAACTTCCTATGCTGACCCAAGGATCTCCCTTATACATGTACTGCATTTGCCTTTCGTTATGTGAAGTCACGTACATCTGCTTATCTCTCATAATGCCAATCCTTTTTTTATTGTTACTACTTGGATAGTTACTCTTTCTGTAAGATATGCTTCTACACTAATATGTAGCATTATTAAAATGTATGTTAGCTATTTATATTCATTGTCCAAAGCAAACAGGGTCACGCAGTATCAGTGACCTCTCTTTTTAATTATTTAAAATTTCTCTCAGCCTTTGGATTCTTTGTAGAAGGGTTGGGGTTTTTTCTATTTTATTGATCAAATGTTTTAATAGTAGTTTAATATAGTTTTAATAATGGATCTTACTAGAAGTATTTGATGATGCTTGCAGTCTTACAGACACATTTAAATGTGTTTATTCTGTACCTCTTAATCAAAGTGACAGGTAGAACCAAGGCTTACAAATGACCACATGAATTACATCAGCAGTGCTTCTTTATTTCAAACATTTCTCATACCATCAGAGCCTTCTGCCTTTCTTCACTCACAAGAGTGTCTCTTAGAAGATACTTTACAATTATATTATTCATTGGCTTCCCAAGACAGGAAAAGGAAGTTATCAATTAGTTTAGAAAATAAAATTATACAGCGTACAGATACATCCAGTCAGTAACTTTCCCAACGTGGAGAGAGCACTCAGTGACTAAGCACTTGTGACACTGGAAGAACTTCCACGCATTTCCCTGTGATTCTCTCATTCCTCACATTTTACACCTTCATTGTGTTATTATGAATAAGCAATCCAGTGAGGAACACTTGGGAAGAAGCTCAGCTCTGTTTCCAATGAACTATAAAACTTAGTTAGAATGTAATTTTGATTATCACTGTGTATTCTCCCACAATCTGGGCTTTTCTTTTTTTTTAAAAAATGAGGACTCGATTCCTATGCAGGGTTTTGTATGGGCACAGCAAAACATTAGAACAGCTTCATGCTGAATTAGCACATTATTTTTTGTGACCAGGATGTTGCAATATCTTGTTTTGAAAAGATTTCTTCAGTCACTTTGAATTAGCAACATACATGAAATGCAGTTGAGAACTGTGGAGTACATTTCACACATGATAGGAACAGTGCCCTTTGGAGGAAATTTCTGAAGGCAACCCTACATTTTATTATTAAGGAGCACTATTAAAATACACAGAATCATATACAGGATTTGGCAAAAGAATGTCAAAACAAGTGCTGTATAGCCATTTACCAACTATAGCTTATGTTGATTTTCAGTGTGCCACATACCATGCTTTTATGCTTCAGCATAAGGTGTGCTAGATGCCATCATGAAGGATTTCTCTAATTAATCATGCCAAATACCTGTCTAACCATATAAATATTGCCCTCCCAGAGGCAAGTCATCCTGTTCATATGAAAAAAAAAAATTTCTTCCTTCATTCCAGCCATGTTAATCATAGAATAAGTCTAAAAGTTCAGAAAATTTTTCCACATACTACCCATTTCAGCTGCATACAGCATACATATGTAACATTAAGAATAATCCAAGAATAGTAGGACTAGCAATCAGGAATAAAGAGCTTTGTAGTTGTTTCTTTATTGACATTTGTTTTGTAGTTGCTGCAGCTACTGTGGCTTTCTCAAACAGTGATAGAATTTGTTCACTGACGCATGTTTAATTCTATGTAGAGGACTGTGAGAGATGACAAACACAGGTATTTGTGTAGTTTTGGTGATTAAAAAATCTCTTGTTCTTGATGTGCAAAATCATATAAAATTATTTTGTATATGTGGTATTCTAAATTAGTTTTAATTGGAAAATTATTTTACAGATTCAGAGGGTATTGCCATATTTCAGTTTCATAATTAACTTGAATATTGGAGTCCATATGGTGGATGAGCAATATTTAATAAAAGTAGCTGACTTGCTTGCCGGAGAAAGAAGTGATGCTGTTGTGGAGAGATTTGTGCATTACATAATTCATGATTTCTATAGAAGACATAGAGTTATGCCTAGAAACTGTTTTGTGTTTAGATTCTAACCAAGGTATGCCACAGTTCCAGTAATGAATAATGCAGATAGCATGGTGCCCTCAGTGAACTATAGAGCAGAAAAAGCAGCTGACTATCAGAAACAGCTCATTAGGAAAAAAAAAGATAAATGTGAGCAAAGCACATTACCTTGATGGAGAAACAGAAAAGACAGATTCTATTTCACAACTAATTTGTAAAAACAAGCTTGCAAAATTTCTAGTTCCTAAAGCCTCTAGGCAAACTCAGAACTAATTAAACAAAAAATGATCTCTGTTCCATACTTTTCAGATGAAATGGTAAGATATTTCATCATGAAAGTTTATGTAATGCAAATGTGGGCCATCAGCAGTATAGTACTTCTAAAAATGAAACCATGTCTGTGAAAGACACAATGAGTCTGACTCATTATAGCACTGCTGTTTGCAACTCTAGGATGTAGTTAAGATGGTGTCAGCACTTCTATTATATAACCTATTTTGGGTTGCTTATTACTTAGCTATAAAAATTTACTTCAGGCTAAATTGGAGTGCACAAGGTTTCAGGTGTTGGGGTTTTTTTAAATAAGTTTGACTATTTTAAACTTTGACTAATGTATTTACCATTGAACAAATCTGTTTTCTGTGAAAGGTGCTGAATTTACAATCTTCTTTTAGTGTCCAGAGCATTTACAGCATTATTGGTAAACTCATTCTGCACCATCAAATTTTTTCAGCTGGTGTGTTTACAAATTCTTGAAAATCAGTCATCTATTCAAAGTCTTGTGAAAAAGGAGAACTGTGATGGCTGAAATTAATATACCAATGATAAAACCAAGGGCCTTACTCTAAAATGAAAAGTATACATAGAGCTACAACTTACAATTAAGTAGCTCATGCACTAAGTAAATTCACACATAACGATACACATTAACGTATCTTGTGGCAACTAGTTTTGTGTCTGTTTCCTAAGTTTCTCTAACCGGTACTGCACAGTGTTCATTTTTTTGTATATCTACAAACTACAAAAATCTATAAAATACTTCACAAATGCATCATCTGAGTAAGCTCCTAAAAGACTGTAAAAATGTCAATGATTTAGAAAAAAGTAGATCATTTTCCATCTAGTCCGATGATGGGGAACAACTTCATATCGGGTACCAAAAAATACTTGCATTGGAGGTATGTGTTGGGTGTATTTTCAGAAGTGGGCTTTAACCACTACCCAGGCTCTTTTTTTTCAACAGTGCCACATCCTGCGAGTGGCTCTCTTGGGCTGATGTGTGGGGTTAAGGCAGCAAAGACGCAGGGTACCACTGCCAGGAGAGCAGTAAAATGCTGTTGAAAATACAGTGACGTGCCCATTGTGGCATACTCATCAGAAGGTGCTGACTTAGCTTCTGGCACACTGTCAGTTTGCATCCTGAAGAGAAGTCACATGCACGTAACTTCTGGGGACCACTTGAAGTACTTGCAGTAATTTAGAAGTGGTGTCCCAGGCATGGTACTGTAAGCACTAAGGGCTTCCTTGCCGATCCAACCGACACCTTTTGTGTGTGTATATGTATCATCTGAAATTGATGAAGGACAGATTTTTATCTTACGCCTACTTTCCACTCAGCTTTGCAAAAAATTGATTTAGAGGTTGATCCATCATCTGTACAGAACAGAACTGATAGCCATTATACGTGCAGTCATAGGTCACATATACAGCCTCCAGCACTGCAATGTTTTACTAGGTGAATGAATGATAAGTAAGATAGCACATTCTTCTCAAAAAGTATAATTAGGTTTTTAATTTGTCTGACATAGCATTAGTTACTATGTGGCTTCGAAATCCTATTGATAATGGTGAGCACATAGAAATCACTGGTTTGTTTACTGGTGAAAGATAGTCTAAAATTTACATTCTGCTCCTAATTAATATATAATATTAATATGGAACTTTCTAAATCGGCTACTATCTTTCCCCATCTACATAGCTACAATGATTAACAGGTCAGTGCAAATACTACCCAATTCATACATACGGAAAGTCAAAGGCAAAGGCATATTGTATTTGCTGTTTAAAGGCAAGTTCATTAATTTCATATTTATTTATAAATCCTCGGGTAACACATTTTGGTTTTCTACCCATTTTCCCCCCTTTCTCTCTCTTTATGATTGCAAAGAGGAAAAAAGCAACAGAACATCCCAGCAAAATTGTTATTCTCAGGTTCCACTACTGCCTATGGCTCACTTCCCTTCTTTAACTGACTCCTTTAAGTGAGTAGATTGGTCATCTGCCTGGAAGACCGATGCTTCCCAGGCACATTACTTTCAGATGCTCCTTATCTTTGAGGAGTAATTTCATAGTTTTCTTGTGCTTGTACATCAGTATCTTTCATGGTTTAGTTTTTTATTGGTTTATTTTCTTTTCTAAGCATATATGCTGCTTTTCCTTTACTCTCTTGCAGTTACTTTTCCTTCTTGCTTCCTTTTCCCAAGTTCATTCGATTCCTGCCAAATTGCATATAAGCTTTTTCTCTTTCCTAGATTCTGATCTACAAGTCTGAAATATTAGAAACAGTTAATGGTGATTATGTGTATTACCTATTTCTTGAAATGGAACTGCTCCTCTTGAAGGTAGGACGATGAGGTACTGCATGAACAGACAGTTTCTTGTACAGAAGTCAGTGCACACGCTTCCGTTGTAATCTCTCACCGCTCAAGCAGTACCCCAAAGGCTTCCTCATGTTTTCTCTGGCTCTTCCTATTACTGAATCTGCTGTCAGATGGGAGGAGTCAAGGAATTCCCTGTCTTTGGCATAAGGAAGGAAAGGTTGTTCGCTTATTTAAGCAGAAAGGATGATCTCCATGTATTCTTTTAATATAGCATCCTTTTAATAATCTTCAACATTCTCTCTGGAAAAGCAATCTCCCATCTAATGTCTCCTCAGAAAAACACAGATTTTGAAAGTCTTCTTCATGGTGTTAGAATCTTAACAGGCTGCTTCCGTTTTTATTTACACAGTGACAACTATTCTGAGGATCATCCTACCCAAGAGATAATTTTATTTCATTTTTACTTGTGCAACATTTTAATTGAACATGTTTATTTAATAATATTTATTTTAGTTGTAATCAAAGCTTAGATCTTAGACTGTAGTCTATACAACTGTCAAAGAAATTCAACTGCACTGTAGAACAGCCTCTTTACAGGTTAAAAATTGAATTGTTATGAAGGAGAACCAGTAACAGGGAGTTCACACAAGTAGATGACTAAGAATTGTGAGAGTCATTGTCGTGGTTTAGCCCCAGCTGGCAACTAAGCCCCACGCAGCCGCTCACTCAGGTACTGGATACCTTTCTCCCCCAGGTAGGGCCATTCTCCCCGGCTGCCGTGTAGAGCACATTTTTAACATCTTGTCCTGCCCGGAGTGGCCCGAGGGCTACAGCATGAACTATCTCCTGTTTTCCAAAAGAAGACACATAGTTGGAATTTAATCCTAAGACTCTGATGTCTGCATCTTGGCTATATCTTGCCTGTGCTGCATCTTTGAATTTTCTACCTTTTGTCACTTTGACAGTTTGCATCACAACATGATAAAGAAGGTTTTTCTGTTTTGTTATTATTGTTGTTCTTATTATGTAATTGACCCACTTCCATGTAATTTACCCAGGAAAACTTGAAATACCTTTCTTTCTGCATTATAAATATTTCTGATTTGCAGTTCATTAAACCTTTTCCTTAGCAGATATGTCCCTAAAGGGTGGGCAAATTTCAGGGAAGGTTGAGCAAAAATCATCAAATGCAGCATGTTTAAATACTGTGTAAAAGGGGTTGAAGAAGGATTAGCTGGTGTTAGCATCTACATGTTATGTGTCATTGAAAATGTTATAAACTTCTTGAGAGATTCAAATATTAGGACAATGTAAGGGCAACTTCACAGATATGGAATCAAACCTGAATTATCTAGATTTCCCTCATTCTGGATACTCACTTATCCCCAAAATCTGTATGCTTTTTAAGCCTTGAATGAAAATTAAGATATACCTTTGGCTGATTCTAAATGCTAAAGAAGTACTCCTGATTATGTTATTTTCCTGTTTTTCTCATTGACTTTGCAAATTGTACAGTATCAAAAGTGCTCTCTAATGCACCTATATTTAACTATATAAATTAAAATAGGCAGAAAGTTTAAGTATTTCATATGGATGTTAGAAGAACTATTAGTAACTGCAAATAAGATAGTTAATATAAATGTTTACGCAGGAAAAATACCTGCAGGTAGGGGTGTAACTACTCTTTGATAAATGGCTAAAATAAGGGAGTTGAATCAGGTGAGATTTCTTTTTCTGTTTGGAGGAACTGACTAACTGCTGCAGACTGTTGTGAGAAGAAATTATTACCTATTTGATCTAGTTCTTGCATCACTTTCTACCAAGAAGAATTTTTTATAAAAACAAGAGCAGTTTTGTGTGTTTTTTCTGCTTATGGTTTTGAACTGATATTCTCAAGCAAGAAAATGCAGTTTTGTTAAGAGAAGTTACTGTAGAAGACCTTTTGTTCAAAAGGAGTTTTGTCAACTCAGAGACCCACAGGGAAGTAAATCTCTTTCAAATTCATTGCCCTGTTCAAATACGCCTTTGAAGCCAAAAGACTACAGGGATGGTTTCATGAATGGAATAATTACCAAAGCAAATAATTTAAAGCAAACCTGAAAGCAACAGGAACTGGCCAGTTCATCATTGGCCCACAGTCTTTTCCACAAGAGAGAACTTGTTGCCAATTTAAAAGGCAAAGATTATTTTCTTACAGACTAGACTACTCAAAGAATAAATAATGTCATGAAAGTGGCTGAATTTCTAGTTGCCAAACTTCAGGCCCACCTGATGACTGACCAACAGCCTAGCCCTGAGTTATAGCCCATTCTATGCACAGACGTGTTGAATGTTAGATTCAGTTAGGCTCAAACTGGCACCTTTATAAGAACCATGAAACTGAGCTACTTGCCTCAAAACAGTTGAAATGGACCGATGCCGAAAACATTCCAAGACTTGATATTATTAATCTGGCCAACCCCAAAAGTACTGGAAAAGGAAAAAAATATTTTCTGCTGCACTTTAATCTCCTCCTTTTATGTTTCTGGCATCTTCTTTTTCCCTTTCTGTGGCCCAAGTACTGAATGTTGATGACAAGATGAATGAGATGAATTTGTCATTCACAGATAATTAAAGCAGGTTGCAATTACCTGACCAACATTACTGGAAGTAGTTTAAAGACTTAGAACTCATTTGGAACAGAATTTCTTTTTAGTATCTGAAACAACGTGGAGGTACTGTATATACTGATTGGTATATCTCTCTCATAAGAAGACGTTCTTTGAGACTGTATCTTATCACAGTCATTGCAAATGTTAATCCTAAATTAAATTGAAGTAATTTGTTGAATGACTGCATTCTGTAGGGGTTGTGCATCGTGTTGAAATTTTCACCTTTGTCTTTCTCTAAAGCCACACAATCAAACACTTAAGGGAATGTGCAAAGCGTGAAAATGTTTAGATATAGTACTCCTTGGAAGTTTTTTCAAAAAATACTTTTTTGACATCATAATGCCACCTGTAAGTAAACATTGTTCCTATAGAACTGCATGTTTAAATCACATTATACACATTACATTAATTAATTGTTTCCACAACTGTATTTGTGACACTTACTTCAGGTTTTACTACACTACACCAAATTTTAACAGATTGAGGTAAGGCTGAATTCTCAAGCAAAGTACCAGTTATAACTACAATCCAGCACCAGAGCTTTTTCAGCAAATAACAAACAACATTTTTATCATGCTGACAGTCACAAAAATAACATGGAATAAAAAAAGGTATAAAACCTTTTCCCCATCCTTAGATAGCTATGTAAGTCACCTATAGGCTAAGATTCTTAACATATTTTTTATCCTTAGCAGGCAAGGAGCAAGATAATTGGTTTGTCTGACTCTATCTGTTTCAAAAGCATCAAAACAATATATGCAATAGAATCTGAGGAGAAAAAAATCACATTGTAAAATGATAAATGATAATATGCCCACCAGGTAAACTTTTTATATGACAGGGTTAGAGATCAAGGTTACAGCTAATAATGGATTGCAGAAGGCTGTAATTGTCTGGAATATTTTCTGATTATGTTCTTATTTCTAAGATAGTATTTTGATGTACTGCAGCTCATCTTAGGCTCTACTAGGTATTAATAGAAACATGTCCTTTAGTACAAGTAATCTGTTCCACATAGGGAGAATATATTGTTCAAAATAAGAAGACATGTTTCATTTTATAATTGGTCGAAAACTCTTGAGAAATAGTCGTTCATTCTGAAAGGTACTGTAGTGAATACATTGCCTCTTCTGCTTCAAAAATCTACGAAGTCTTATCTTTTTCATTCAAGCTTTTCCTCAAAAAGTAAATTGAGAGACTAGGAGAGAAGAAAATTCTATTCCTATCTTTTATGTAGTAAGCAAAATATTAAAGGAAATTACATCAAAAATCCAATACGGTGGATTTTGGTTTGGTTTATTTTGGCAGTGAACCTATTAATGCCTATTCTTTTAGACTCACACTTTTTTTTTTCCTGGAGTTGAATAAAAATAAATTCCCTCTGAACTAAATCCTAGCAAATCTAATCAAAGACAGCCACTTCACTAAGAGGAAGCAGGGGGTGGGGAGGAACTAAATTACAACTTTCTAAGAGATCCTAAAAAGCAAAATGGAAAAAAACCATAGTCAAAATAATAAATCATAACATCATAGAGAGCTTATTTGGAGGGAGTTAAGGAGTGTTGATTAAGGAGATGTTGGTGTTAAGGTTGTAATCAGGCAGCCATTTCAAGCCTTACTTTCACTGCCTGCTAACATACAGGAATAACATTTATTTTGTGAACAGTTCTGTGACTGATGTCAGAGACAGATGAGAAAGGGATTTTTTCCTGCTTATTTCAGCTGTAGAACAAAACCATGTGGAATAAATACTTTATGAGTTATAAAATGGATGTGTTTTATGATTTTTCTACTTGCTACTCCAGGATGAAAGCTACCTTTTCCAAATATGCAAATTAACACTGTATAATCAAAACCTGGGAAAAGTAAAATGGATTTTTTACATGCTGATATCAATATCTATGTGCATACATATGCATGCGAATATGAGAGACTAATATACTGTTGGATGGGAAATCTCTAACTAAAGGCCTTATTCTTCCCTAACATTGTGTAAATCGAAAACAATTCCGCTGAATTCAGTAGACCCAGGTTTACTGTAAAAGTGGTATCTCAGAGAAAAGAATCAAAAAGCAATGGTACCTTAGACTGTTGTATGCCTAGTATTTAAACTGCTGGAAAAAAATCTGATTTTCTTACTACTTTGAGTAGCTTCAATAGTGTGTATTAACTACCTTAGACTGTTGTATGCCTAGTATTTAAACTGCTGGAAAAAAATCTGATTTTCTTACTACTTTGAGTAGCTTCAATAGTGTGTATTAACTAGCTGTAGACTAAAACATTTAGAATGGCACTGCCACGTGCACCTTTATAAGAACATTATGATGGAAAAAAGCCTTAGTGTTCCTCTAGCAAACTTGTGTGGATATGTACAAATGCAAGTTCAATATATTGTGGTTCATTGCTTGAATGATGTATATGCCAAACATGCTCTGTCAATGGAGCTCATTCTTATCTGTATTTTTTACTGGAGCCACTGAGAACATACTAGCACATACTGAACATGCTGCTGTTATCTTGAAGGTCTAAGGATATGTGAGAGAAGGTTCACAGGACGAAGGCAATATGTTTCATTAGATCAACTAATACAGCTCTAAGAAAAGGATAAAATTTTAGGCAGGCAAATCATATGTATATATAAAACATATTAAATGACCAAACATGATGATATAGTATTAATATTTTAAGCAATAATTTAAGCACTATTATGTATACTAAAATTCTTTGCACGGAATTAAATACTGTATTAGAAGGGTTCTGACTCACTTCACCTTCAGCCAAGCTGAATGATTTGAGAAGATGATTGTTTACTATCTCAAAAAAGTTTTGTTAGCAGTATGATTTGTATAAAAAATCCAGCAATGATGCATATTCCTGATTTAATTTTGCTCTAAATAAAACACCCAGGGAAGCTGTAGGAGGCTAAGAAGAAAGCTCTAACTGAGGCATATATGACTAAAGAAGAGTAAGCAGAGGTAGGAAAGAGCCTGAGGGAATATCCAAAGATTTCCTTGGCAGTACCCATGTCTATGTGCTTTTTGTATAGCTCTACTTTAGTATCTCTTATGGAAGATGAAAACGGAGAGATGATGGAAAAATATGAACGCAGAAATCCACTTGCCAGTCTATTCTTATTCCAGCTAAGCCTAATATAGATTTTTTTCTTAATAAAATATGAGATCAAAATAATAAAGCTTCAATAGCATACATCCATTCCAAAATAGGGAAATAAAAAATGGAAAAAAATCATCAACAATGATCCAGAAAGAGGAAATGTAAGCAAACACCCAAGGAGAAATAAGATACTCTTCAACTTTATGACTCAAAGCCATAGTGAATTAAGAAGCAAGCCTGAGAGATATAAAAGTTTTGATTAAAAAAAATAAAAGATTAGAAAACCACTCTAAAAATGCATTACAGTACTTCCTAAGAATAATTAATATTCTGAGGGGTGTGGGTCAGGTATTTCAGATGGCATTTAAAAAGATAGGATAAAATGAGATAGCCTCACTAGCACATTATATACATCAAACTAATAAAAAAAAAATGCTGAAGAATGGCCCAGTTGAGCAATATTTAGACCTTGGACATCTCCAGTTGTGATTGTGAAATAGCCTAATGGAGATTTGACATAATTTACTAAAGGAAACAATTCACAGAAGATTCAAAGTAGCTATCCACTCACCCACATGGCAAACGTTTTGGAAGAAAGGGAAATAGAGTATACTTTTACTGCTCTTTTTTTTTCATTTAGTACATGGGTGGCAGCAGATTAACAAGGCCTAAGAATATAAAGCGAAAATTGCTGTTGTTTCTGAGAATACTTTTGAATTCATAAGTGGCCATAACTTGGCAGTATAAATTTAACACAAATTTTTTAAAAAGCCCACATTTTCATATGCTTCCATCCTTTAATTTTTCTTAAATGTGAAATGAACAGGGCTTTTTAGCCCAGAGCAATACCACTAAGCTATGCAGCTTCTAGCTGAAACTGCCTTATATCTGGCCAGTCTGCAATGGGAGTTAGTTTGGGTCTACCTTTGTCTTCTCATGTGAACAGGGTATAGCTTATGTTTGGGAGTGCTAGATAGCACCAGAATACATTCTCTAAGCATACAAATTAAAATGCCCTTTTAAAAATGTTTCAATTAAAACCAGTGAGTACAATTGTATGTATGAAACAAAATATTAATGTCTACAAATTCAAGAGTATCAGATATACTAGAAAAAGAATGGTCTTCTCTTCTAAACCCTCCCATACTTATTTGGAATTTTATGTAAAAGGCCATTTTAAAAGTAATTCCCAGGAAATGGAATTCCTGCAAAGCAAGAAAACGCTTTCTGTTCAGAGATACCTTCCAACTTGACTCAGACCACCCAGACAATTCAGACACTATGATCCGAACAGAACACATGCTTATGCTATCAATGACTCCCTAAATCAAGGCCACTTCTTAGCAAATCACTTTCCACATAACCATACCATGATCGCACATTTCCCCATCCTTTAAACCAAATTGCAGCAATGTTTACCTAACATACACTAATGATTCTTGGCATCTTCGTATACAGTCGATTTAGGGTAGGGTACTTTGGTCTCTTCAGGGGAAGTCCATGCCTAAGTGGAAATCTACTTGAGGACTTCATAAAGCACAGTCTTTTATTGGCCTGTTATGCAAAAGTGTAAGTAGCCCTCAGTTCATAAACATGAGAGAGCAGGTTGCGCCACTGTATTGTTGAAAAATAATTGAATTATAAAGACTAACATGGTGATGGAATAATGTGTGTTAAAATTGGATTACATGTTCGCCATCTTTTGCACAGATGTTGAAACATACTGATGGTTATGAAAGTTTGAAGACTACAGTAGAGTTCATCAGAGTAATATACCTCTCCATCCATTAAATTTATTGTTTAGAGTAGAGAATGGGACCTAGAATTTCTAGACTCCAGGACAGTGCCCTAAGGCCTTTAAAGTTACTTTCTGTCGCTGTATTGTGCAGCACAGTAATGCATTAGTGTTAACAGCAATAACTTGATTGAAGGTCTAGTAGCTATTACCTTCCTAAGTATTAAAAAGCATGAGTCCATACCTACATAATTTCTGAAGCTGGGTAATCAATAATGAATTTAATAATATTTAAATTCTTTTCATCTGTTTTTCATTCAGCTTTCATATTTTCAACTTCTATTCCCTAGAATGATGAAGGTTAGAATTTTTTTCTCAATATAATTGAGGACACTACAATCAAAGTGCTGATAATTGTATATAATTACATGTTGGAACCAAACTGCGATGAGAAGGTTAAGCACTTCAAGAGGAGGAGAAGGAATGCGAGACCAGCAATTTCTCTACAAACACCCTGGAGAAGGGTCATCCCACTCTTTGTACTGTTGGAGTGCCAGAAAATGCCTTTTTGTTGTGTTCCAAAACCAGAAGTGAACATCATTCTGAAAGATTGAACAGAAAGATTCATAATCATGAGCATACCCTCTCTTCCCACTGGTCTGTGAAGACAGAAACATTAAAGGGAATAGCAACACTGTCCATAAAGACTCCAGTGTGAGGCAGAGATTTTGTGCTACTGTTTAACCCACAGTATTTAATACGTGGACATGTGTTCTGCACTGCTCGATTACAGTAGCTCCACATATTTTCATGGTTTGATGCCTCACAATACAGTATCTTTTAAAAGACTTCCTGAGCATGGCTAATTCCTCGCTGAATCAGCTAGACTGGTGGAGACTCAATTTTTACAGCTGTCTCAAACTTTCATTCTAGAAAAGATTCAAAATACTTAGCACTGAATCAAACTCTTTGGGAACTTATTGGTAGGTTTTTGCTGAAACGATAGTGTTGCTACAGCAGTAATTCCCATTTCCATAGCAAAATTGTGTTTTTCTTATCCAGCTATTTCAAAGACGGTATTGGAGAGGATTCATTTTGCCAATTTATATTTTCATCCATAAGACCTCCTATTTTTTAAAAAACTAGCATATTGCAAAAGAAAATTACGATGTTAAAAAGTATCATTTTTATTTTTCAGCAATGCCAAAACAAAAAATAATCATTTCCATTTATTTGGAATCAAACTGTAATCCTGTTTGGTTTTTAGTTTTTCCTTATTTTGGTCCTAAACACACACTAAAAATTCCACATGTCAGTTTGAAAGTGTAGAGCTTTACGTTCTAAAAAAAAATAAATCGTTGATTTACTATGTAATGAGAAGTTCAGATTTGTACTTTCAGAAGCCAATTTCTGGGTTGCTTATGCTGTTCAGCTCTCATTCACAGAATCCCTTCATGAGAATTATTGCATAAATAATTAAATATAGAATTAACACCTTTGACCCTGAGAAAGCATTGCAGAAGCAGAAGCAAAGTGAATACTCCTTTCTGAAATATATGGGAAGATTCCATCCACTTAAATTCTTAGCTGTATCTTTCAGGTAATTTAAAAAAAAAAAATCTAATCACAACAATAAACCCAAACAATAATGGACTGCTGAAGATACTTGGAATCTGAACTTAGTAACCACGCATTTTTTTCATAAACCTCTTGGAAGAGGTGGAAGAGTTGCCTACTATGAAAATGTAATGGAAATCTTCTGTTTTCCATTTGAATTAGTATCTTGTAAAAACACAATCATCTCCTGATGAATTTGTATGAACTCATCATAGGAGATTAATCTTAGTTATGTCTTGGGAGAATAAAGAGGTGGTAAAATTGACCTGATGCAAGAAGAATCCAGTACCATAAAGGTTACCTTTATGTACATTGTTGTTATTTATCATTTTGGGCCAAATTTTTAAATAGGTGAATTTGGAAATTTAATTTGATCATATGAGCACTTTTCTATCTCTTCTATGTGTCTTCTTTATCTGTTTATTTGTTTTTATTTGTGCTCTGGTAATTGTAATTAGACAGTGAAGTGTGACATTATCTCACAACTGATTAATTTATCTTTATCTGTGAGTTTTAATCACAAAATGGTGTCTCAGAAAAACATCAAGGTAAACATAAAATCTTAATCCTTTAAGCTTCAGAATTACAGCAATTGGATGCATTTCTGTACCATGAATTAACTCTGTAATTTACTATGAATTGTGGACAAGCAATATCATGCAGGAATTGGGATGAGCTTATAAGGATTCAGATTAATACTATAAGGAATTTCCTGAATTGTGAGACAATTTTTTTTAAAAAAAAAAGAACATGTACATTTGGGAACAATATTTAAAACCTAGGCTTCCATATCTGTTCTTGTAATTTCAACACTTTTATGGTAGCTATCACCTCTAATTATCAGGGAACTCCCACTAGTCATGCATTTAGATATCACAGTAACTCCAGTGGCAGCAGCTCAAACCCAATTAGTAACTGACTAAAAATACTACAAATTAGGCTCTTTTTTACTGGTAGATGAAAGTCAAGTGTATAAATGAGAGTAAAACCCAAAATGCTTACAAAAAGCAATCTTAAATCACTGTGCAGTAGGCATATGTTGCTGTTAACTTCCTGAAAAATGACTTCTTGGATGTGAGCATATGTATCTATTATTAAAACAACAGTTTTGTAACTGTCTATTACCCTCTGCTTGTTTTCTTAGGACTGTGTAAGCATGTACATGGCTCTGGGTAATTAACGATTTGATATTCATATTCCAGGTTTATCTCCCCTCATTATTTCTAGAAAGTGTATTAGATAGTTTTTGTTGCCAGCGTTGTGATGACCCTCAGCTGTTTCCAGACTCTCTTAGGGTGTTAATATTTCATTTGTAATCACACTCCGTAAGCTGTAAAATTTTTTATAAGTGTATGTAGAGCAGCAGAACATGTTTCACATTTGAGTCATTATACTGATGGCCGTAAACACAAAACATCCAATGTGAATGAATCTTTCCTTTACCTTCCAGATGCTTGAATAAGCCCCCAAAAACGTAAATCAGTAGTACCTTCCGTTATGTAAGTGCTCTCGTGCCCATACACTTCAGGTGCTTATGCACCATCTCTAATGTTGGGGTTTTTTTGTTAATTCACTAAGTTGATGACCACTTACGAGATTATGTGTTTTATTGAACCGGGACTGCAGAGATCAGTTAGAAACGAGTACCACTGAATAAGGGTAAGTGCACATATCTACTGAATTGTTTAAATAATTTAGATTAATCTTTCAAAAAGCAGGAGTCACACCTGAGAAAGACACTTATGCATTTTAGAAACCAGGTCTTGTAGCTGATGACACTATTCTGAAGAATAGCTTTAAGCCTATAAGGTGTGCAAAGCAGCATATTATTTCTACTGAATGGGCAATAAGACCTTTATGCTAAGGAAGTTAAACATCTCTCAGACATGAAAAGATAGTATTCATAACTTGTATTTTAGTTTGCTGCAAAAAAAGCTCATGAAAATGAATGATCAGCAAGAACTTTGAGGTAAGTTTGTCTGTTTTTATTTGCTTGCAGTATGCAAGACCATGAAAATACTCTTTTATCTAAAGTATAATTAGGAGACAATTTCACCGTGAACAGCTAAATCTTTTAACTGTATCAGCAAAAAAAGCTAATCTTGAATTTCATTCAGAAAGCTTTTGAATGAAGCAATTGAGGGTTATAATTTTATTCCCAAAAGAAAGATTTTCTTTCTAGGATAAGCTACAGAAAACTTTATTTTGACCTGCACTATTGTGTTGCACAAAAGTCATATTTAATAAAAAGGAGATCAATATTTTTCACAGAAATTTTGTCATTTAAATTTCCTTTTTTCCCCTCTGAACATCAAAAGGCCAGTTTTCTTCCTTTTGTAATTATTTTCTCTAATACCTTTAAGTCTCAATTAGTGATATTCTTAGTGTTTGTGAATCTGGCTTACAAAATAAATGCCTTTCTACAACAAGCACCCCACTTATTAATTCACAAAGAAATTCTGAAAATTATACATTATAAATAGATTAATAAAGAGAAATTAATAAATTCAAATGTATTATGTCACAAGAAAAACACATTATGCTTCTGACAGCTGCTGACTTACGGAGGCAGAAAAGATGAAATGAACTGGTTTTAAATTAAGAGAAAATTCTGGTCAAATACACTCATTTTACTGAAAAATCAATTTAGTAACAAAATTATTTTGATAATCATAATAAGATAATCTGAATGTTATCATTAGTGTTGAATCTCTAATACTGGTCATATGATCTGAATTGATAATTTTATTTATTCTGAGGATTAAACTAAATTTAAAAACCAGTGGGATTTATTCACAAAAGTTCATGAGGTACCTGTTTATTTTCTTAGCATATAGACAGGGATAGCATTTAAGAAATACCAAAGGTAAAAATCTATTTTGTTCAGAAGCATATCAAACAAATAAGACGATTCTTAATTGTTTTCTCCTGTTAATACCAAGTCATTGTATAGCTCCATTGACCTTTGTGATAATGTCCGAGTTCTCAACACATTGGAAAACACAGCAGTGGCTAAATATGAGCTTAGAGACCTAATTATAAATGCCAGTTAAAAAATAATCTTGCTTCCTGTTGACCTTCAAATCTAAGACCATTTCCATTTATTAATATTTAATCTCAAATAATTAGGAATATGTCTATTCTCTAGACTTTTTGTGTACATAAAAAAATTACAAATCACTCCCATTTGTTTTTCTTTGTGAAATGTTTAAGAACTGTGTCTGAGTTTAATAAGTATATATTTCTTTGTTCTTTTTTATGGTATTTATCAAGTGACATGATTAAGATTTTGACATCTACATAACAGAAGTTTTGAATACATATTGATATAAACAGATGGGATTGGGAGGTGAATAAGTCTCTCCTCCCTGTAGCTGCTGTGGTGAGGAGAATCATAGCTATGATTAAGACTCAATCAACCCAGACTTTTAATGATTCTGATTTCCTTTTATCCAAAACATGTGACATGAACTTAACTTTTGTGGATCAAAATTTGGATGGACTGTAGCTGGGAATCTTTGTATGGTTTGAAGTGAAAAGTATAAGCATATATTGGACTAACTGGCTTTTTTATTTTTAAGAAAAAAATACAGTATGAATAATAACTGCATGGTTTGTACATGGCTGAGATATGTGCACTGACTTATTCAGGGGTATTTTTGACCCATGACGTGAAAGAGACGGGCCATCACTCTGATAGAACTAACCCTCCTTTTACAGGTAAATTTATGTAAAGCATATTTGTAATTGAGTAAATATGCTGCCATAGCATGCTAAACTGTGTCACTGACTTTAATTTATATGGGAAGCATTTATGTTGTATTAGCAGAAATCAATATTAGTGGCTGCTTGTGTGACATGAATAGAACCTTAAAAAAAAAACAACTTAAAGGCTACTATAACACACATTTGCAGTTTTGAGCAAACTAGTAACATGAGATGTGGTTCCTTGTCACATTTTCTTCTCCTCTGTTCAGACAAAGGTTGTTATCACTTTTTTTAATTGTTAAACTTTTTCATAAAAGTAATACTTTGTCCTTATAGAACAGTGACTTTTTTATTGAACTTCATTTACCCTTTTTTCAGATACGACCTAGAGAAGATGAGGAAACAATATGAAGCATTTGTAGTCTCATACGTCCTATATGCAATATATCTTCTCTAAATGAAGAGAGAAAATCAGAATAAATAAATAATAAAATAACCCTAGTATTTTTCCAGTTTCAACATACCTTACCATTAGTATATAGACACCTTTTGTCTTAGAAAGTAGAGATACGTTTCCATGATTTTTTTCTTAATTCTAAAGACTAGTTCTCCTTGATGTTTGAATCGTATGCATGATCAGATGTGGCAGAACATACAATGTTTCTTCCTGTGCTTGGTACAAGAAAACTCTAATTAGCTGAATATTTAATAACAACATATTGCTATCCATACACATATTCAAATTTTGTCTACAACTTTTAAATCCCAAATCCTCTAGAAACACATTTGATTAATCTGAAACTCTGTAAAGCTGATTTTTTTCTTAAAATCTACATCTTCAAGTATTCAGACAAACTAGTCTTACTTGCATTTGCAATACTGCAATTAAAGTTCTGCTAGATACATGATTATACCAATAACAAATGTGCTATAGGATATTAGTGTGAGAGTAATGCAGATTTAGAAAAGTAGGACAAACATGCACCATTTCCATATGTTTTTGAATTTACTTATGCATTCAACACATACATCTCAGTAAGGACAATTCTATCACAGCAGTTTTTTGGCTGAAATCACTTATTCTAGAACATGTTTGTTGTTTTATACCCCCAAACAATTCCCATTAAGTAAATGAAAAGTCATATCCATTCATAAAAATTTAATTGAATTTTTGAGCCAAAACCTGCTCATATCTCTCAATAATTTCTGTGTAAACTGAAAACATAACAAGGGCTAGAATTTTCTCCAGAAATGGGGAGATCAATTTTCTTTTTTTTTTATTATTTTTTAATTTTTTTTCCTGCGGATCTTTAGAATTTGGTATACTCCGACCATTTGGTACTCTATAAAGGATTGGTGGTGTTTTGTTGTTTTTTTTTTTTAATAACACTGTGCAGAACTATGAAATACCTCTCCTTTCTACATGGCAAAATGTAATCTTACTGGTTATTATTTTAAAAATTCAGAATATTTTTGAGCAGTGAAGCTCTTAGCATCTGTAAAAAGTGCTGCTAGTCGCAAAAGCCAGTTCAGGAAAAGCCTAATATTGCTTCTACACAAAACAGAGTTGCTGTCTTCTACAAAGGCGTGCATCAGCTGTAGCCTATACTTTAATAGGAACATAAAACTTGAAGACGCTTTCTTGGTTGGAACTTTTTCTGTCACATTTTTAACAGGGATTAAGCTCCATTCTCAGGAAAACATCAGTCCTGTGTTACGATATAGTTCCACATAAACTGATTTTTTATGAATCCCTGCATATTCTTTAAAGTACACCCAAAGTTCAATCTAATCTAGATGGCATCATCAAATTTTTATACCATTACTATAATTACATTTGCACACACAACTCAATTACCAAAGATATGGATCGTTACCTGCACAATTTGATTATGCAATTTAAATCAATATATTTGATATAATTACAGTTAAGGTTACAGTACATTTTGTCACAAACCACATTATACATTACTGTCTTGTTTTATGCATTTTAATAATTCACTTTAATCCAGTATACTTCAATAAAAAGGGATATTTTTCTTCTGGAGTAATTTCACTAAATGGGAGGAGATGGGAAAATATATTGTACATTAGTAACTAAAGCTAAGCAAATTATCTATCCTGCATTTTGTTTTAATAATCTACAGGCACATTGTTGTATTTTGGAAACAAACAAATATCATTGCTGTGCTGGTTTATTCTGTGTTCATGGAAGCTGATCCATAGGAGAAAATTTATAGAAGGAGACATACGCAAAGTTAAAGGCAAATTGGGTGTTAACAAAGAACATGTGCTTTAGTATGTTCATCCGGGTGCCAGTGAATGTCAGATTTTATTGAAAGCTTAAATTTGTGCAGTTCTGGCAATTGTTTGATAGTGAGTAATTCATAATGCATACTAATTTATGCATGCACATAAACTGTCTGTAAAATATAGTCATTTGAGGGAGGCTCAACAGGGAATCTGTTTAGAAAACACAAACATACACTTCAAAAACAGATTAGAACAAGAAAAAAATTAAGAATATCCATACTTCATAGTGATGAAAGTTTTCAGTTAAGCTATTCCTATGCGATTTCATTAAAATTAGGGTGTAATTCAGCTCAAAATATTTCCATACCTGTGCTAGGACAAAGCTAACTATACAGTGCCACAAGACTTTAGTATTTTGACTTTTATTTTGTGACCTGGCATAATTTCACTTAAAATGAAATTGTTATTCACTTGTTTCAAAAGAAAACATTAAACATGTGTTTCATCTTAAACTTCGTCTTAAATACCAAGGAGTTTTCTGTAGCTATAAGCATTTATCTTCTTTAGAGATAAAATTATTAACAGTAATTTAAAACTTTATTGTTATTAAGTGTAAATACCTCTCTGTGATTGCAGATCATGAAATATGTTTTATTGCAACCCCCTTGATAGACCCTGGAAATTTTATTTTTTATTTGGATGACCTGTGCTTTGGTGTCTTATCCAATGTAACAGACAAGTGTCAGATTGATCAATAAAAGGCCAGATTTTTTAAAAAAGCATGTAACAAAGCCTATTTGAAAGGCTTTATTGTTCCTTACTTATTTTAGCACAGCAAAGTTAATATGGTGCCAGCTTTGGATGAAGAACTCTAATGCCTTAGAAACGCTGTTAAACTCTGTAATAACATAAAGGACACATGTCAGTCCTGGCTATTTTTTTTTCCCTCAATAACTTGATCCAATTAAGAATTCTGTTCAAGGCAAAAGACATTGAAAAATTTGGTTTACAAGAAGGATGCTGAGGAGCTTGAGAGTGCCCAAAGAAGGGCAAGGAAGCTGGTGAGGGGGCTGGAGCACAAGTCTTATGAGGAGCGGCTGAGGGAACTGGGGTTGTTCATTCTGGAGAAGAGGAGGCTGAGGGGAGACCTTACTGCTCTCTACAACTACCTGAAAGGGGGTTGTGGCAACGAGGGTGTTGGCCTCTTCTCCCAACTAACTAGCTATAGGACAAGAGGAAATGGCTTCAAGTTGCCATTTAGGTTTAGATTGGTTATTAGGAAAAATTTCTTCACTGAGAGAGTGGTCAAGCATTGGAACAGGCTGCCCAGGGAGGTGGTGGAGTCGCCATCTCTGGAAGTGTTCAAAAAATGTGTGGATGTGGCACTTGAGGACATGGTTTAGGGGGCATGGTGACGTTGGGTTAATGGTTGGACTTGATGATCTTAAAGGTCCTTTCCAACTTCAGTGATTCTGTGATTCTGTGATTAATGTTATGTCTGTTCATCCAATCAACAAGTTTGATTACTTTATTAGATTCTTGGCAAAGTCTGGCATTATGATTTCTCCCTTCTCCAGAAATTTATTACTTCTTCCACATAAGTGTTCAACAGCTATGATTATGAAAGGTTATTTTGAAACTCGGACATTAAAAATGTGGTTTCATTTTTATAAAAAAGCTAATTTTTTTGCAGTTTTCTAATATTGATTCAAAAAAAGATTTAGATTTCAACTCTTAAAGTCACCTTGAACCCAGGATTACCCCTTGTTTTCATGTTCTGGTCTTTTTTTTTTTTTTTCCTGAGGTCCTGATGTTGTGATATTTATTCCTAATGGTTTTGGGTTTTGAGATTAGGTGTAGGAAGTGAATAAGTGTGCACATCCCAGTGATGTTTCTGCAAAGAAAAGGGTAGTGAGTGACTGTACAGGAGAAACAATTCTTGCTTTTCTTTGTAGCTTCATTAACTTGCTGTATAATAGTAAAAAGAGAGAGAATGGGTATCTTTTAGGTTTTTATCATGGGCAGATACTATGCTCTGCAATTTATTATTTAAATCACATTTCAGATTCCACAGTGCAAGCGAATA
Source organism: Phaethon aethereus (assembly GCF_964289735.1). NCBI lineage: Eukaryota > Metazoa > Chordata > Aves > Phaethontiformes > Phaethontidae > Phaethon > Phaethon aethereus. The sequence continues at coordinate 21,389,019 of NC_138584.1, forward strand.
AGGTACTCTATAGTAAGAGAAACTATATTTTTCCTCAGATTTATTAGTGTACTTTCAAACTGAGACCTCCAGAAATGTACTCTTTGTGACTGTAATAACTGATATCTAAGTAGGGATAAAATATAGTCTTGTTCCTGGGAATGGATATTCTTGTCTTTATTGAAAGATGGTTTAACAACGCAAATTAAGGTAATTTTAAAAGACTTGTCATAATTCCATTTCTCTATATAACTGTTCAGTAAACATGAAGTAAAAAGACTGACTGAAATCTATTGACAATATTTTTAAGTGGAAATATTGGAGAAAGAAAAAAATCAATTTTCCCAGCTTATCAGCTCATGTCCATGTATTAATTCATTGGGATTTATTCTTTTATCTGTGATCTCTGTCCCATTAGCATCAGAGATCATGGTACACCAAAGAATGATTCTATTGTTATCTCAGGTTGTATCTTAGTGAGTCTTGGGCTGTTCAGTCATGACTTTGACCCTCAAGGTCTTTTAATGAAAAAACATACATTTCTAGAATTACAGCTACCTGTGGCTAAAATTGGATTGCTAGGCTTTACCCTCCTATTTGAACCATATAAATTCTGGCAAGTATTTTTCTAGCTGAAAAATAGCTGCTTTATTGGGAGCATTGATGATGTGCTACATGAAATGTATGAGAAGACATCCATTGAGATGAAAATCATCTTGTTCAGCAGAGGTTAAGATAGTTTCATTTATTTCTTTAATATTTTAGGATGTTGCCTAACTTTTTACTTAGGTAAAAAGAGGAACTTCCTACTCCCTAAGCCATTGCATCAAAACAGCTCTCTGAATCGAATGAAGAAATTATTCACTGTGATATGGAGCAACAATAGAGAAGATATTCCAGCTATGTCCTATCAAGGGTAAAAATAGTGCTGCCATATTGAACAATCTCTGACAGAAGTAATGCTTCTGAACAGATTCTGATCGAAGTCCACAACATTTAGGGTAGACCTTGAGCTGACATTTCTTCCTGGTAAACCCAAATTATCCTTAGTAAAAGCTGACCTGTGCTGTCCTGGTCACGTGAATCCAGAAACAGAGCAGTCATTATACACACTATCCAGATTTTTCCTAGATTAGAAGTGTCTATCCATGCTTTAAAAAACATATGAACAGGCTGGTTCTAATTACAGACACTTCAATGTGGTAGAAAACCAGGAGGCTGGATTGGATTCGCAGTATTTACAGTGCAATCACCTCAGTATGCATAGTGCACACTTTATATTCTTAGGTATCTCAGAGCAAAATTGGCTTTATGTCTCTCTGTCCATTCTAACAAAAAATTATTCCAGTCTGTTAAATTGTTCAGGAAGCTAACAGGTCCATTACAGCCACTGAGCTGAGGAAAGCAGGAGGCCATGGAAGGCCGGCCATAGACAGATGTTTGCTTTGCAAGCAGCTGTTGTGGTTTAAGATGTTACTGCCAATAGCTATTGATTGTATTGATTGTTGTCCTCTGAGGAAGCTTACTGCTCCTACTATTGCATGGTGGAGCGGGCTGCAAAACCAACTGTGCTATTTAAACAGTTTGAGTAGATGGTCTGAGTAACAGGACCGATTTTACTGAAAACATATGTGGGACTGTTCACAAAACCAACTCTGCCAATGACTTGTGCCAGCATCCAGCTGCTGGGTGGTAATGAGCAATTTGGGGCCAGTGGGAAGGGTGTAATATCTCAAACCAGCATGCCCACATCAGGAAGAGGGTATCGGGCTACAAGGATCGCGTTAACATCACTCAGTTGAGGACTTTTCTGTGTCAGGCTTCAACAGGTACATCCACTGAGCTGAAGTGCCTTAAGTCAGAATTTTGTTTCTTGTACGAAGTTTGGCCATTCTCCATTTCCAAACACATGAAACAACTAGTTCATCATTCTGTCAGCATACAGGCTAGCTTTATTGTCTGACTCTTAGTGACTTCACTGTTAAGTGTTTCACACTTAAAAGGGTGATTTTCTCTTTTTTTTAAGGAAAAGGAAAAGGGGAAGTCCCAAGATATCTGCTTCAATTTAAGAGAAATGTTATTATTCTTTTTCCTAGTTGCTAGAAGGATTTTACAATAATCTTAAATAAAGCTTAATAACCTTAATTAAAAAAAAAAAATTCTGATCTGAACTTCCACAGTCACACAAATAGGACACTCAACTTTGTTGAACATTTCCTCTGCATGTAGTGAAATGATAATAGCTTTATGCTTTATGCTTAACTTACGTTCTCTCCATATATTGATGAATGTTAATCTGTTTTTAATAAGCCCAATTTGGACTCAGTTGATTAAAATAGTGTAGGTAAGAGCTAGGCAATAATCCAGAAAGCCTGATAACAGTCCTTGTTTAATATCTTGGAATCAACTTTAATTAAAGAAGTAAGGTCCAGATCCTCAGCTGGTGTAAAGTGATATTATTTTTAACGGAGCTATACCAATTTTCACCCACTTAATGTCTGATCCTGTGACAGTGCCTTGTTTGTTTTTCACTAGGTTTATTCACTTTCACTGTTAGTGAAATGTTTCTTGCTTCATTTCCTGAATAAGAATGTCAGCTGACTGAAAAAATCCCTCAACTATTGCCATGTACAAGCAACCATATTTTCCCCAATGCACATTGACACTGACTTCAACCGAGATCCACTAGTTTGTAATAGTTGAGAAGCTGGTCCTGACACTTTCTATTTTTTGATAGACTTTTAAATGAAAACCTAAACTTGAACTTTGAGTCTGTAAACTGTATCATTTTTTAAACATTTGCATATTTAAGTTCTATCAACTAAATTAATCACTATTTCTTTATTCACTGACAAGCAGAAAAAAGTATGGGTTTTAGCACTCTGTGAAATGTCTTAAGAATTTTCTCAGTAAGATCAAATCAAAAGTTAATTTTTCAGGTCTCCCATAGGTATATTTGTTTTACGTTTCAACAACTACATGATTTACTGAAAGTTTGATTATAGTATAGAACACGAAGCAAAAGTTGTCCTGTTTAGCTGTGTGCCCAATCATGAAAACTGCAGAACTCTTGACAGAATTTCATAATTCCACTTATTACTAAGCTTCATTTTGTAGATATTAAAAATTTTCTGTGAGAAAGTGGAGAGGTTATAGGAATCAAACTTTTACCAGGCTTTGTCTATTTAACAAAGCTGATGATGGTTTCTTTGGAATGAGCACTCTTAATGGTAACTGTTTCTTTTTAAATTCTCTGTCCATGGATGGCTATTGAAACAACAGTTTTTCAAACTGTATAAATCATTAATTTCAATATGAAACAGTGCATGCTGAATTAAATATAGCTTCTGTTAGTATTATTTGATTATGAACCCTAGCAAGCAAGTGTGGTCAAGTTTATGGTTAAACAGAAATAAAATTTAAAGTCTTTGGAAATGGAATGATTGAATTCTGGAGAAAAACGGTTCTCAAATGAAATGTTTACATCCATAATATAAAATGGACAGTTTCCAAGTGACTAAAACATCCAGATGGTCCATCCTGTTGTCTTAGTGAAAACCTCAGCTAAAAGAATTTTTCACATAATATGTTAATGTGATCCAGATTCAACTGTTACGATGAAATCTTTGCCCACTGACTCCCCCATTGACTTCGACAGGACAAGAATTTAATCTTTAATGTACTCAGCTTACTCTAAAAGCAGATAATAGGACCTTTTTGCTCATCAAGGATGACTAACCTTATGATGCCTAAATATCATAGATGTCTAGCAAGATATTTCCAAAATAACCTCTACAACATTATTAAAAATACTTGGCCGACATCCAAGTGTACTTTGTCTACAAGACTACATAAGCCTTCTACATAAATTTTGTTATGCAATATACAGAAAATTCCACTTCATTTCCTGTTTATATTTTGAGAGTAAAAGAGCATGTTTAAATAGAGAGGGAAATATTTTCCTAATATCTAAAAGTACAGGTGAACTTTGGACTGAATGTTTGGGTTTGTAAAAAAACAAATTTACATAAATGTTCCCATGATTAATGTTATTGTTATTGCTGTTACTCTTGCTATTGCTATTTAATTCCAGGAAAACTAGATTTCTAGAAATCTAGACTGAGAATACAAAATTTACCAATTGGTTGGAGTGATGCTCATAGTAGTATAACTTATTTAATTCTAGATGAACTAAGTTTAAAATGTATTTATTTTTAGAAAATACTTAGTTTTCAGTTTCCATTGTTCTTTAGACCTTTTGTTCAGTCTGTGCAAATGAATGTTTATAACTTGCAGTCTTAAACACATAGTTTATTACTTAGGCTGTGATTCTACAGATGAATTCACACAGGCAGATTCTCGACATCTATGCAGTTCTCCAAAACTCTATACTGGTGTAATGAGAATATACATCTGTTGTAGTGTATAAATGGGCTGATGACTGAAGTAGCTTTTAAAAATTATTCTAAAATGTCTTTATATTTCCTTTATTCCATTTTTTATCTTCAAAATGTTCATAATATTATATATCCCTGTGCTCAAAAATGTCTTTCTTTGGAGGAAATAATAATTTTACTTTACCATTTTTTAATCTTTCTAGTACCTTTGGGGAAAGAAAAGAAAATATTTAGTGTATGAATCACATATTTGGCTTTAGAATTAGCAGCTATTTATAAACGGTAACACAAAACAGATCTTTCCTATCTGATATTTTGACTGACTCACTTGCAACAAATGCTATAAAAGTGATCAAAATACTCCCCTATGTCCGCTATGATTATTATCTTAAATACAATAACCAAAATATAGTTTAAAAAAAAAATCACAGCTAGAAGCGTATAATGTTTCCGGACCATTATGAGTGCTCTCTCTTACAACCATTCTCTTACAGTCCTAACATATTTACAGTTTGTGGTCTTGGTATGTTTTCAAGCATTTAGGAAAAACATTAAATCTTTCATGAATCTGGTTGCTTAAATTTTACTTGGACCATTCAGATCAAGGCAAAGAGTGAACACAAGATCTACCTGTTCAAAACAGGAGACTATGTTACAAGCCACCTTGACCCTGAAAGGTGACCTTTCTGGTCAAATCTCCTGGTCTGAGTTTGACCCTGCTTACTCAGAGTGAATCTTCACACAAGTCACAGACGCCATCCACAAAAAATACATTTTTGGAATAAAGTCTGAAAGTGTTTCTTCATTCTTTACTGTGACATTTACACACTGCCACTTTTCTGTATTTCTCCTTGCTTGATGTTTTTTACAGTACATTTCCTATTTGATTTAATAAGCTGGATATTAATAGGTTAATAAATTGGATGAACAAGCATTAACAAGAAATTTGAAACATTTGTTATAATCAAGCAGAAGGTTGTTGTGCTTTTTTTTAAATATAGGCTGATTATAAGTTCCACTGAACATGCAGTTAGAATAAATAGCTTTTTAGTTTCTTTTCTTACAGTATACAAAGACCCAGAATATATGTGACATGTTTCTTCATATGTTTGGGCTTCTTATGCTGCCTAATTTTATGGCTGAAAGGAGGATCTAGCTCTTTTACTTGTAGTATCAGTATCCTGGGAAGATGGTATGAACTACATCATCAATGGCTGACTCTCTAAGAAAACTGTATTTGAAAAATTTGTCCCCTTTAGACAAAGAAACCTCTGAAAGCACTTGAGACTGCAGCCAACAGATTAGATCAGAAAGTTTTACATAAATATATTTTCATTCTTGTACACTGTTCTCTATGTTTGCTTCCCATGCAAGCTTTAGTGCGAGAGTTAAAAAGCTAAAGAATTCCTTTAAAAAAAGATGATAAAACTGCAAATATACTTTTAAAAGTAAATTTTATAACTATTTTGCCAGTAATTTTCATGGAATTATAGTTAAAAGTTGCATTGCTTCTGCTAGGGGCATACTAAGACAAAAAGAAAGCTAACCCACTAGTTAAAGATTAAATTTGCATTAGTTGAAACATGGATCCCGTGGATCCCTTCAATGGGGTCAAAAGTCCTGCCAGCAAACCTGCTCAAGCATGGTCTTCTCTCTCTCCACATGTTTGCCAGGAGCTTGCTGCAGCAGAGAAGCCTCCTTTGGGCATCCACCTGCTCTGGCCTGGGATACTCCATGGGCTGCAGGTGGAGATCTGCTCCACTGTTAAGCCCCATGAGCTGCAGGGGAACGGCCTACCTCATCGTGGTCTTCACCACAGGCTGCAGAGGCACCTGGAGCACCTCCTGCCCCTCCTCCTTCACTGGCCTTGCTGTCTGCAGAGTTGTTCCTCTGACATATCCTCGCTCCTTTCTCTGGCTCCAATTGTGCAGGGTTTCTTTCCCCCCTCCTTAATTATGTTATCCCAGAGGTACTACTGCCATTGCCGATGGGCTCGGCCTTGACCAGTTGCAGGTCCGTCTTGGAGCCAGCTGGCATTGGCTCTACCCGACATAGGGGAAGCTTCTAGCAGCTTCTCACAGAAGCCACACCTGTAGCCCCCCCCCCACTACCTAAACCTTGCCACACAACCCCGATATATCTGGACAGAATGATTTTAGGATCTTATCTGAAAGCAAATATAATAGATTCCCTATAGTATGAGGCCCTGTATTTTTAGAAATATCTTTGGGTATGCTATATAAAAGTATAATTAAAACAGTGATTTGTTTGGAAACATCTGCTAAAATATCTGTCTCTTTGTCAGCCAACAAATTATTTTTGAACTAATCCTCATTTTTTTTTTGACTAGCTCTTTTATATTCTGGCTACCCCTCACTGAACAATGGCAGTTGCCTCCTTTTCCATCCTAGTATATCTTTGCAAATAACTAGAAAACCTTAGGCTCTTCCGGAGTAATAGTAAGTTCCAAAAAAAGTTCAGTTTTAGCCAATCTCCTCCTCTGGGATGACAGGCACATCTTCAATGTTTGTTGACCATTTGTCCTGCTTTGAATACAGTTGTAATGCCTGCTCTTAGCCCCCAGAACTGAGGGTGGAAACGGTAAGGGCTTCAGCTCTTCATTCTTTCATAACTTCCAGCTCCAAGGCAAAGAGTGGGAAACAAGTATGACCAGGAATGCCGTCTTGATTCTCTTTCCCCTTAAAGCTCTTTTTTTTTCTCCTCTCAATATCTGCCTGCAATTAAGTTTCTTTTGAAGCCCTTACTGACATTTTTTCGTGGATATTTTGAGTGGAGAGAAGCAGAGTTCTTTTACTTTTCTGAACCATTTTTAGCAGAGAGACTCAAAGTAGCGTCTCTCACTGAATAAAACAGATCTCTTCATATTGTTATCAACACAAAGCATTTACTTAGAGAAGCTAGGACAAACAGAAAATGGATGGAGTCATTCACAGAAGACCACATTAAACTGCTGATAGCCAGTGACATAGTGGTGGTTACTTGGGCAAGTGATGACCATGGTATTTGCAGCTTATGGTTATACCAAATTTTGTATAATATTTGACTGTCCAGGCCTTCAAAATGCATCAGACCTCATTAGGGCCATTTGCTCATGTCAATTCCTGTTACAAAAGTGGTAGACACATGGCTGGAGCACTGTAATAGCAGCCTGTCTCAGAGACCATGCTGAACTGTTCTGTGATGTGCCTTGGATTTTATAAATAATTGAAAACAATAAGTGGCAGGAGAGCTAGCAGCAGGAAGCACACAACTCACTGTAGTCTGTGTGTGAGCAGCTCCCCTGGACTAAATAAAATCAATAATCACCAACCAGACTTCCTTGGGTACTATAAAAGCTAAAGATCCCATATTGCCTTTTATAAATGAAAACCAAGTAATTGACAGCAGTGACAGCTGCTGAGAGCATACACTCACTGCCTGTGCTCAGTGCATCTTTCCTCTCCCTGTCCCCACCAACAGCAACAACAACAGATATATTGCAAACACGAATGACTGGCATTGCTGTCATACACAAAGAAGAACTCACTTGTTGCCTTGTAACTGGAAATGAAAAAATGGAAGCACTGACAGCAAAATGTTGTTAATGAGGCACTCTATGGGCTCAAATTTCAAAAGCTAAAATTTGCTTAAATAAAAATAATAAGTAAAACTTCTCTAGGATACTACTGAGAATTCAGACAACTGTTGATGTGTCTCCTCTATCCCCATCTAGTTCTATACATTCACCACCACCACCGACTGGGGATAATAATAGGAAGGAAATGTACTACCTGACCTAGTGTATTGCTGAGAGATTATTAATCAGTCAATGTTTGTGAAGTGCAATGAAAAGGAAATGTTGCTCTTAAGTGTTAAATATTATCTTTTCACAGACTCATTCTCCTCCTCCAGCCTTTCAGCCTACTCTCATTCCTTCTCTTGTAGTATTACTATATACACTGGAGTGTATATTTCCAGCATACCTAAATAGCACACCAGGACTCCAGTCTGCAGAGTGGACTTGCTTTCAGAAGGCAAGGTCTGTTCTGTGAAATGTTTGTCTGAAAAGCTTTTTACAGTCATTTGTTTTAGCAAACCCTGAATAAGCTATTCCTTCAGAAAGTTTTCCTTCCCACTATCCTAAATTACTCTAAACAATATTTGAGACAGCAGCTAACGTAATTTATGGTGAAGCATTGGCTCATAACTACCTAAGATCCTGGCTTTGTACTTATATACATCCCATGCTGATGGACTGCTTTTCTGCTACTGAATAAACAAGACAAAACTACATTCAGTCTGGAACCTTCCTCAGACTTACTGGTGCCCAAGGGCATGCATAGGAAATCTTTGCTTTTTAGAGGTCATTCACTTTCCTTTCATGATGAGGAGAATCTACAATCCCCTCCCTTGAAAAGCGAACCTAAGATGCTTTACCCACTACTGCTTTTCCATGTGGGTGGAGACGAAGCTGCAACTCATAGTCTAAGAGCAATCAAAACAGACTTCAGGGCCTTGGGATGGCTGGTCACCACGAAGCTGGTCTTACAAGGAGCGGCTGAGGGAACTGGGGTTTTTAGTCTGGCAAAGAGGAGGCTGAGAGGAGACCTCATCACTCTCTACAACTACATGAAAAGGGGTTCTGGTAAGGTGAGTGTTAGTTTCTTCTCCCAAGTAACTAGCGATAGAATGAGAGGAAATGGCCTCAGGTTGCACCAGGGGAAGTTAAGACTAGATATTAGGAAACATTTCTTTACTGAGAGAGTGGTCAAACATTGGAACAGTCTCAGAGAAGTGGTGGAGTCACCGTCACTGGAAGTGCTCAAAAAATGTGTAGACATAGCACTTCAGGACATGGTTTAAGTGAGCACGGTGGTGTTGGGTTAACAGTTGGACTTGAAGATCTTAAAGGTCTTTTCCAACCTTAATGATTCTGTGATTCTGTGTAAGGGAAGCTGGAGCACAAGTTATTTTTCACTCTCTCCTTCCAGTTGCAAGCAGCGACATAGGAAGAAATAGATGGGTCCAATTTATTAATGCATGGCTCTGTGACTGGTGCCACAGCCACAATTTCAGTTTTTTTGATTATGGGATGGCCAACATGGCAACTGGCTTTCTGGCATCAGATGGGAATAACCTTTCTTAAAAGGGGAAGAGGGTCTTTGTTCAGAAGATAGCGGGGCTTATTGACAGGGCTTTAAACTAGACTCAAAAAGGGAGGTGGATAATATCAAGCTCACCCACAACAAGCTGTAGGATGACACACCAAGTTTAGAGGGACAGGGTGCTAGCAAAGCCCCTCAGCCTGTTGCACCAGAGAAAGACCTCAGAGGAACTAAAGGAGGTTCCTCTAAGAGTGTGACATGGCCAACAGCCCAGCTGAAGTGCCTCTACACCACACAGCATGGACAACAAACAACAGGAGCTGGAAGCCTACAACCTCGTTGCCATTACTGAAACGTGGTGGGACGAATCCCACAACTGGAGTGCAGCTATCGATGGCTACAGGCTGTTCAGAAGGGACAGGTGAGGAAGGAAGGGCAGAGGCATTGCCCTCTACATCAAGAAATGGATAGAGTGCAAAGAGCTGTCTCTGAGGAGTAGCCATGAGCAGGTTGAAAGCTTATGGGTAAGAATTGGGGACTGAGGCAACAAAGGGAATGAGCTGGCAATGTACACTCACAGCCCAGAAGGCCACCTGTATCCTGGGCTGCATCTAAAGAAGCATGGCCAGCAGGTTGATGGAGGCAATTCTGCCCCTCTACTCCACTCTGGTGAGACCCTACCTGGAATACTGTGTCCAGCTCTGGAGCCCTCAGCACAGGAAAGACATGGACCTGTTGGAGCAGGTCTGGAGGAAGGCCACAAAAATGATCAGAGGAGTGGAACATCTCTCCTATGAGGACAGGCTGAGAGAGTTGGGGCTGTTCAGCCTGGAGAAGAAAAGGCTCTGGGGAGACCTTATTGCAGCCTTCCAGTACTTAAAGGGGACTTGTAAGAAAGATGGGGACAGACTTTTTATCAGGGCCTGTAGTGATAGGACAGGGATTAAGGGTTTTAAACTAAAAGAGGGCAGATTTTGACTAGATAGAAGGCAGAAATATTTCACAATGAGGGTGGTGAAACACTGGCACAGGTTGCGCAGAGAGGTGGTAGATGTCCCATCCCTGGAAACATTCAAAGTCAGGTTGGACGGGGCTCTGAGCAACCTGGTCTAGTTGAAGATGCCCCGATCACTGCAGGGGGGTTGGACTAGATGACCTTTAAAGATACCTTCCAACCCAAAGATTCTATGATTCTATGTTCTACACCTCTTCTCTGTCAACAAGAGTAGCTTGAAATCCCTATTTTAAAAGAGATTGAGAGACACTCAGTGTCTTCCTACTCCTACCCATCATCCCCATTTTCCTGTTCAGGTCCTTCTTCTGTGGCTGGAAACTAAAGAGAACTGAGAGACTGAGAACAGCATGCTCAGTCACTTCCCAGACCACACAGGAGAGCATAATTCTGTTAAGTGCTGGAAGGAATGAGCCACAGAAGGTGAGAGCAACATGCAGTGCAGAGCTGAAGAAAGGTACAGGTGACAAAAGGTACTTTGCAAAGCAGGTAGACAGTGCAGAGAGGCAGTAAGAAAGTCTAAGGCCTCATGTAGCCTCCAGCCAGCAAATTCAAGTGTCAAGTTGAGTGTAGGTGAAATAGTGTTGTTTTAAATCACACATGTTTATAGTTTTGAGTTACAGGGGATGTGTTGTGTTAAAAATCTACCATAAATATTGAAATAAATTTGGGAGCAGTTCACTGTTCCCACAAGTCAGATTCTAACTTAAAGTAAAAGAAGTCTTCTCCCCAAAGGTTTTGGAAAGAGATTGTTCACTGTAATAAGAGAAGAGCAATGAGAAGGCTTCTAAGATACCCCCAAAAATACTATCACTCCAGACAGTATATTTTTCATTTTAAAACAGGCTAAAATTTAAAAATGGTCAAGTATAGGAAAATATGTTGATTTTATCTATCAACATATTTTCTATCTAATTTTAGAAATATCAACTATCTAATTTTAAAGGTTCCCCATTCTATCTCCTCTTCAAATTACACATCCCAAACACTACCTTCGGCTAATCTAAAATCTACATGCTTAAGTGGGTATTTTTAGCAGCTAAACAAGACATTTCTGGAAAGGTGCAGTTTAATACGTAGCAAAAACTTCTTTTGCTTACTTCCACATTATGGTTATGAAGATGTGTTTTCTCTTTAAATTAATAGACTTCACATTCTCACAGCCATTTGCTCTACGAGTGACATGGGGTCTATGTTAGTTCCTTATTAGAAAAAATCAAATTTCCTATATAATTGAGGATAGATTAAAAGGACTTCAGTGGTCTTTGTTCAGTTTCTCCTTTCTTATTTCTCTAAGGCATTATGTTCTGAAGTATATAGAATTGTGTTTTTTTATTTTTTCCTTTTTTTCCCCTAAGTCAGGTTTCAAATTAAGCCCAAACTAACATTTTGTTTGATGAATCTTCTGTGCCTTATGAAGTGCAGGATATCAGGACTGTTATACAGTGTGATGGACAATGCTAAGATCTGAAAATCTCTCAAGGATTGACAAGAGTTGAACTTTCAAAGTTCTCTGACTTCATCTGAAGGGTGATCTTTTTTGTCAGACTTTTTTGTCAGACTTTTATCTCAGGATAGCAGTTTTGGTGGGTGAGGCATTCGAAATGCCCTTTCAAATGTATCATGTTCAAAGACTAAGCACACTGATACTACTTCAGTCAAACCTCCTAAATTTGTTCCATGTTCAGTAACTTCACATCCAAGTAAATAACTACACATATCCACAGAAGTATGGGAAACACAAATGAAGTGCACACATACCTAGAAAAAGTTAATTACTAGCAACTGAATAATTCTTTCTACTTTTAGTATTTTTTTTTTTTCCTTAGTAGGACTTCATAATCACCACTTATCCTGCCTGCTCCAAAACTTAGTAAATATTGCTGGGATAAAGTATGAATTCTATTACTCCAGCTAAAGGAGAGGATAATATGCTTCATAAAAGAGAATCTTTATTCCCCCTATATACATCTCGGGTGGAAATTAAAGAGTTTGTCAGCAGATGATATGATTAGTTATTATCTAATATACTTCTAGAAGAAAGTAGTGTCATTTCACATCCTTGTGAGAGGAATTTTGATTTTGCATTAAAATACAAACAATATGGTTTACAAGGACAGTTTTTTTCATTTTTATATCTTTCATTTGTTTCCCATTCAAACTATGAATAGCCACTAATACAGAGGCAGTCTCGGAATGCAAAGAGCTTCGGAGTGACTTTCCCTAGGATGGCACAAACAGTCTGCTTGCTTTCAAGAAATCTGCATACAGGTGAGGAGGGAATGTCAATTAAGTTTAAAAAGCTTTCTTTATGGATTTTACATCAATCTTTGTTATTATAATTATATCATGAAGCATTTTGCAGTGTCTGTGAGCTAGAACCATGCTGTTTGATAGTTACATCTGCCCAAGGGATGCCCCTCTTTCAATGAGCATAATCGAAATTACTCAGATACGTGAGAAATATATGTAACAGTTTTTAGGGATCTGTAAACTTCTGAGAGTACCAAGGGTGTAAACCCATTGACAACTAAATAATTTTTGCAACATAAACTTGTCAGTTGTCAGCCTGGGCAACTAGGAAAATTACGAGTTGCAGTTTTCAATGGACTTCCAGCTCAGGAAGCTGGGGAAGCTGGGGGATGTAAGAGAGGAGGGATTAAGCTGTCTGTACTCATCAATTTTCTATATTCCTGCTTGAACATCTGCTGTTGGTTGCTGCTTAGGACAGAATATTCAGCAAGGTGCACCTTTGGTCTGACACAGTGTGGTTCTTCTTACATTTTTATGTGCTTGGTAAAGCAAGCTCTGTCACTGTGGAGTTACATAAAACTCTACTGTGGATTTATGTTCATTTAAAAGAGAACTGGAGGGGAAATTTAAGGAGAGATCGTTCTCTCTCACTCAGTCTCTTTTCAGAACATAAGCTCCTGCTATGAAACAGCTAGGCAGCTTCTTCCTCAGAAGAGTTGTATGCAGCCTCATTTCAGCACAGCATCTAGCACCTGCACATTTGCTGGTTCCAAAAGTCAGCTTGGAGTAAGTAATATAATGACATTGCTGCAGCCTGAGTGACAAAGATAAATTAACATATGCAGTGGTAACACAAGTTTTTTACCCCATTAATGTGAAATAACGTGAAAGCATGGCCACCATAATAAGCAGGTGAGTGAGAGGGTAATTAAATTGTTGATCAAGGACACAGTTTGGTTGAGCTTAGCTGAATCACATCAGCTGACTGATGTGAAATAATGTGAAATAACGTGAAAGCATGGCCACCATAATAAGCAGGTGAGTGAGAGGGTAATTAAATTGTTGATCAAGGACACAGTTTGGTTGAGCTTAGCTGAATCACATCAGCTGACTGATCCCATGTGTTTTCTGCCTCACAACAAAGCCAAATAAACAGCAGAATGCTGAATTTTGAAAATTTTCAGACACTTCCCCACCATCATGAAAGTTACAGGCAGCCAATACCAGCTGTAGCTTCTAACTAGAAAGTAACACTAACTATGAGAAAGAGTGAGTTGCACTTTAAAACCCACAATAATCCTCTAAAAATTAAATGAGAACTTAAAAGAATAATTAATTTTGAAAATATTTATCTAAATACCTTTAATTTAATCTTTACTGTAAAGTCATTTAGTCAATTGCATTATTGGTCAATTTAAAGAAAATACGGGAAGCTTTTTATAAAAGCAAATGATCAGTTCTGTAAATTAAAATATTCTGTTCTAGAATTACTATCAGAGAGCAGGAAAACACCATAAAGACCATACGTCCATTCTAATGAGCTCAAATTTCAAATGTGGAAATACTCACAATGAACTGCTTGCAAACAAGCTAAAGAATTATTTGCGGGCATTATTTGGCAAATTCACTGAATAAATTATTTGCTATGAATTATTCACCCAACTCTATTACTTACCCTCATCAGGCATTAAAGCCATTGAAACTTGAGCTCTGTTGTTAACCATTATAATTATGAATTATAATTAATTCTTGACACTGTTGTCAAGAGACTGCAACATGACTGAAAACTGCGCAACATTCCAAAGGTATCAATGGAACAAGTAATTCCCTCAATGCAAAACATGGCATTAAAATAGGCTGAAAATAAATCACTGTCAATGAGTAAGCAATATAATAATTAGCTACTAAAACAATTAACATTTCAAATGTTAATTCTTTTATTCTCTGCAGCCCAGATAACAAAGATTCACTGAGCTTGAGAAAGCTACAAGCAAATCTAACTGGGCAACACAAGGGAAAAAAAAAGTTCCTTTGGAGAATTTACCTCCTATCTTTTTGTAGCAGTTGTTGGGCAATTCTTATAGCATTATGTACCTCGTAGCTTAGCGCTACTGAGAGTTACACTACATAAATATTTCTCAGGGGGTGTTTAATATAAAAATAGAAATAATGCAGAAAATTAAAGAGGTCATAGCCCCTACACTTGTTCACTCTGGTCATGCTACCTGCAAGAAAGGCATGAATGAAATATTAATCTGAAATGCAACCCACCCTCCTCTAACTCTTCATAAGTAAAACGGAATATCTGTAGGCTGGATGTCTTTGCTTCTTTACAACTTTTACTTGCAGTAGTTGTACCCAAATTTTACTTCTTTCAGATTTTTTTTTCTTCCTTCTTTGAAATTGTGATATTAGCAAATATTGCCATTTCCTTGCTGTAAGAGTGTTTGATCTAGAGTTTGGAGCCCATTAAAATCTTTTCTCTACAGTGTGATGCCATCACTACTATATTTCCAGTTGAGATAATCTTGTCATAGTAATTGTGGCTGTCATCATCAGTATTAAGGCTCATTTTGATTTCTTTTTGATTCTACATGTTTGCTTAGCTTTTTAGCAGCATGACTAATCAGGATATTTGAGATCTGAGCTTCAAGGTTTCCAGTATTTGTGTGGTCATTTCAAATCTGGAGGCCAGCAGATGCTTCATTCATTGTCTAAAGAATCCTCGGGAATGTGATTGTCATTGCAGTTAAAGTTACAAGAAAACTTCTGATTATGGTTTCAAACATCAAAATTTTGCTGCATGTTACCAGCCGTTTTGGTATACGCAAGCACAGCGCATTTTATTCTGGTTGGTTGAACAGTCATTGACACAGAGGTTTCTAAGCCACATCAGCAACATTACTAAGTATTCTGCAAGATAAAAGAAACCTCATGAAACACTTCATTTGAAGGGATATTTTTACCCTTTATTCCTATTAGTGTAGCGAGACAAATCTATGAAGGCAGTACTGCATTTGGACCTAATTATCCTAAAAAAACCTACTAGATATCCAACACTAAACAATTCTCAACTAATAGGAATACTACTACTCCTGTATTACCTGTCCAGATAGCTAAGACATGGTTTAGAAGCTTTCTTATTTTTAATAGACAAGAAGGTATCAATAGGTGTTACAGCTTTGATGAATACATAGCAAAATATTAATAAAATATTGGTTATGAAAATCTGACTTATTCACAGTTAATTAGAGTACACCTGATGCTTTTGTTAGCTAAGAATCATATTCAAAATAAATGACCTGTCAAGCAGCATTTTGAATACAAACTGAAGGTTAAAATATTTCTAATATGGGCAAAACTTTCTTATTGCTATAAACTAGTATGACTTTGTATAAATGTGAAAGATACCATCTATCACTACCATAATAGTTGTTTTTGGTGGGGGAAGGAGGAAGGACTATGTTGAGTAGATATCTACATCTTAAAAGTTCATGGCTATGCATGTTGCTTGAATGCAGCAGCAAACTCATTTAGTTCCACTTCTGATCTTGCAATAATTTCTGTCAATCAGGACGGCATTAATAAAAAACCTTGATCTAAACAGAAGTGCTGTGCAGCGTGTATAATGTATACACTCGTTGAAAGAGGCTGAAAAGATTGCAGTCACACAATTAGGGTAACATTTGACAGCTTTAATCACTTTGAATCTCTTCACATCACTTTTAAATGTCAAAACCACCTCCAGAGATCTCATCAGAACAAAGCATTACTTAAATTGCAAATGAAACTATCCAAATTCAGCACACTATTATTAAAAATGTGAAAAATGCCCACATTATTTTATGAAAAACATTCATAAAACATTCTATGATGCAACATTGAAATGAGCAAAACAGGAAATAACTATGGCTCATTAAAAAAGGTATTAATGCTAAATTTACTCTCCATTAGCATGTCGCAGGATGTTATGTTCCACACTGTGCTGTCTTCCCCAAGCAACTAGGATTACTTCTTCCATATAAAAAATTAAGAGTATTTAAAATATGAGATCCTTGTAATTTGATGAGGAAAGATAGATGGCTGTAAATAAGTTTTTGTACTGATGTCATATATCAAAAGGCTGTTTATCCTTTTCATTTATGTTTTTCTTAGTCTTTTTTCTACAACAGTTGTAGTTGCTACTTCCATGACGTATTGCCATGTGTTCTGTGTGATTGTATACAAACAATAGGCTGCCATATAGCCTTATGTTTTAAATGTATCCTTTAATTCATTGTTTTCTCTCTGGTCATTGAACCATACTTTTGAAGAATTTAAAAACTCAGGAATATGAAATCTGTTTCTAAAACCAAAAAATTTTCAGTCCACAATATACCAGTTATACTGTTATTTTTATTATATTACTTTTTTTTTTAAATTTAAAAATCTAAACCACCATCCAAACTGAAAGAAAAATGACCAGGAAAAATCTCTTTTTGTCATTGAAGTATTTTATCTAGCTATTACTCAGAAGACATACTTATAGTGAAGCCAACAGCAATTTACACACATCATTGTACTATTTGATAGCTTTTCAGACTGGTAAGAAAACCAACCACTAGAAAGTTGAGGTCCTAATAACATATCTACAGGTGGATATTTCTTGCGATCCTTTGAAATTCTCTTGGATGATCTTAGGGTGGGTGCCCAAGTAAAACACTAATTCCCCCTCTTTTGTTCTCAGAGGTTCATGATTTCCTAGTTTTGAAGGTGCTGAGAAAACTAAGTTCTACCATATCTCACCTGATTTTGGTGGAAATTATATTTTCTCAGCAGTAACAAAAATCAAGGCTCCTAAAGAGATACTGAAGTATTGCATAGCTGACAAAATTTTGATACCAACCTTTAAAAATAGTCTTAAGTATGTGTTTTAGTTTTATTATTCATAGCATTGGAGTTAAAAGCCAGCTTTTATGGAGTGTTGCATTTGATTTAATTAACTGTTAATCTATGTTCAGTGTGAAGAATGAAAAGAGGGAATAGAACAGGAAGAAAGTTATTCCTACTGATATGTATAGGATTCACTTGCTGTTGAAAGACATTTAAAAACTGCCCCTTTCCCAGACTCAAGAACCATTGCACCCATAAGTAAAATTTAAACAGCATCTAGTTTGAAAAGGATACAGCTGATCACTTGGATGGATTTGTAGCCAGGAGAGACCACACACAGCATGCCTATTAACAGGTCACCGAGTTTCTTTCTCTTTTCAATATACCTCAGTGCACGGCAGCTAGTTTTCTCGCTCAGCAAGCAACACACAGCATGTGCAACTTTGAACAATCCTACACTGCAGGGAATATTTTGCAGAAGCTACTTGATAAGACTACCAAGTGGCTTACTCCTTGCTCTCTTTGTCCTTGGATTTACTGCCTCCAATGGTGGGGCAAATATGGTTCATGTTATAAAAGCAAGGTTACTTGCCTAAGTGTCACATTCCCTACATTGTGTTCTGACATTAATAACCATGAACCTTCATATTTGTAGGTTCAAGCACACTTTTTAGATAGTGTGCATTCACATTACCTGATTTTTGTAATAGGCTCTACACCTTGAGAAAATTGCAAATGTTTTGTGACCTGCCCTGCAACTATGACACTCAGTAAATCTTGGTGGTGTTGACTTCACTGGAATTTCATCTATTATGTATAGGGTTAATTCTAGTTAATAGTACAAACCAAGTTATATCTCTTATTGTATTGCTGTTTTCTTGTGTGACCTTGTATGAGTAATTTTACCTCAGGGGACCTCACTTTCTTCGTATGAAAAATGCCCAGAAAACATTAATATTCCTCATTTTATTGACCTGCAAATTCCTTAAATCAAAATATTCCAAGTACAAGATACTGTTCCAATTACCAAATATATGGTGCTGACCAGAAAGGATCTTTTATTCTATTTGGACATTTGTAGTTCTGAGCTGTGGCACCCGTTGAAGCTGCAGTCCGGTTGTTTACTTTCTTTATCTCATAGTGTCACATACAGTAGCACATTTGAAAAAAACACTGAGGTGAGTGGAAGGTCCTCCCACAGGGACAAACACTCTAATCTGAACATATACTATTCACTGCGTTATAAGCAAGGGAGCACGATTACAGCAGAAAGAAAGAAATGCTGCAGCAATGGCAGCATTCAGTGTGTTGTAGAGAGAGAACAGGAGTATTGAAAGTCAGGAACTGGATAAACTTACCATCTGTTACTATCACAGTATTGACCAAAGGCCAAACAAGTTTCAAGGCCTTATTAAAGTTGATCTGTACACACAGTTAGTAGAAAGACAATACCTAACTTAAAGAGTTTGCAATCTAATCAAAGGCTTGTTATGAGAAAGTCTTTCTGCGGGGGGATGAAAAACCACAAATGGATATGTAGGGGCAAATAGAGACGGCTTGTCTGCTCAATTAGATGTTGAATCAACACTCTCAAACCAGCGCTGAGTGAGACAAACAATGCTGGCATGGGGCCACACTTGCTTGTGGCCAAGAATCAGACCAGAATGATGAAACACAGTTTCTAAAAATGAGGTCAAAAAGGGAATGGACTTAGCAAATTTGTTGCGAGAGCAAAGCCAGTGGTTAGTGGTTTTCGCCAAATGTTTTAAACATAACGTATCATCAGGATCCAGTAAGCAGATTGCCTGCTGGTACAGTGGTGTTTTAGAGACCGTAATTATTTCTCTGTTGAGGAGTATTGTGTCATTTGGCTAAATGACTGATTTAAAATTTACTTTAAAAGAGACTCTGGCTTTCTTACTTTTGTACCTACGTAGTTTTGCAAATGCAACTACACTGACCTTGGACAGCTTGTCAGATTTATTTCCTTATACCTATCTATGATCTGCACTGTAGGAACTTCTGATCAGAACCTGAAGCAATGGAAGCAATGTTGTGAAAATAAAAAGATTACAGATTTTTCTGTATTGTGATAGAAGCTCTGGCTCAATTAGAGCCAACATTCCTTCTAAAAATTCTTGGAAAATATTCATGATAACTTTTTATGGAGAACATTCCTTTCTTCTGTAGCTTACTTAAAAAACTAATGAAACTGCAATGAAAAATAAATCTGCTTCAAATAAACTAGTTTTAAAGTTAATTGGCAGGAGGTTGACCTGAACTGAATTGAATTGAATTGAATTGAAGGAAACCTGAAAATTCAATTGACTGCTTCGTGAAATATCAAGAATTTCTAATTTTGTTATGTAAAAAATATATTTTGCAACTCACATTTTTAATTAAAACTGCTCTTTCCCACTCTTTTTTGTATGCTAAATGCCTAATGTGTTGTTGAACGGCAGTGGATGTTTTCTTCCTGTTAGCATAGCATTTAAACATTTGTGTGTGTATATATAAAAATGAAGCTTTTTACTAGTCAATTATAATTCAGAACTTGTCTAAGGACTGAAAAAGACAAAATTATTAGCAAAAGAACTGGGCATGCCCAAGGCTGATGTCCTGGTGAGGAGGGAATTATTTTAATAAGTGTGAGAAAGAGGTTTAAGAACCTAGTTTTCCCACTGGGAAAAGAACTGAGCACAGTATGAATCAAAGTTCTAAAGTAAACTAAGTAAGATAGACTGTTACACCATTTAGCAGGCCAGCTCTTTAAGTTGTATTATCTAAGCTTTCAGAATGCAAAGGACCTTTCTTCAGGGATGAATTATGGGTATCATGTTAAATTTATAACCCACTTCCATTACAAAGACCTATTTTAGCTTCTTGTCTAATTATGATTTAGAAAATTGGTTTGGCCTGAAAATTGTCTGATTTACTCTAAAGGCAAAAGAGAATTTTCCACAGAGTGCAAAGATAATTTATGGCACAGTTTTTCAGGCAGAGGTCATTCAATTATTTCCCTGATTTAAAATTTTGTCTTTCGTCTAACATTTCTTTGGCTCCACCTAGATCAAGAATAGCTTATTGTTATCACTTTAAGTCTACTACTTCTTTCCCCCCCTCCTTTTTTTTTTTTGTTTTAAAGTAGGAAGCTATTAAAAATTTGTGAATTATAGTTCCTAAAATGATAATACATATTCATCATTGTTTTTTGTAGCTTGTTGTTTTCTATCTGAACTCCATGTATCAGGGGAAAAAAGCTCTAAGGAGAAGGGTTAGATTGAGGTTTTTGCAAAGGACGGTGTATATGTGTACATTTTTCTATTATCTTATTGAAAATCAGGGTGACATATGAGCCAAAAATTACTTTAGTGCATATGCATCGTATAATTGCAGACACTTAACCTATTTATAGCTTTAGTAAATTTAGTCACATTTTAATGTTGCAGTAGGCATAATTCTTCTGACAAACTTGTAATAAAACTAGTTATTTTAATGCGAGAAAACAAAGTTCAGTTCTGTCTGAGAGGATCTGAAATGTGTTCTTGAGCAGGAAGAATACATGTGGGAGGGTTTTCAGTGCCTGCTGTTGAATGAGTTACTCATTTGAGGGACTAGTTAATTTTTCATCCACTCAGAAAGAAGGGTAGCCAGCAGGAGGGTGAGAAGACTGTCAGAGGAGGAGGGAACACTCAGACAGAGAAGGGAGAACAGGTTCAAATTCCTACTCTAGTAAGCTGTAAATAAAAAATAAATATAAGCCATATCTAGAAACAATATGAGTTTCTTTCTAGTTCACTAGCTTAACATGTTTAAAAGCTCATTAATTATTATCTGTAATTATTAAATTACTTTGAGAGATGGAACAACTTATGCATTTGCAATGGAAAGAAAGATTTGAAAGTAAAAAAAGCTTAAAATTTTTTTGGTGGGGTTTTTTTTCCAATCATGTCCAGAATAAAAGAGCAACAACCACTGTGAGAATTATGTCAATAGTCAGCTTCTTTCTGAATGATGATTATAAAGTTATATGGATGAGATATTCTCAGATGTATGTAATGTAGATGTAGAGGTAGAATTTTAATTTTAATTTCATAAAATTACTTTTATAAAGTGTGAGCAGTAGATTAACACTATACACTTTATACAAAAAGAATTTGGAGCAAATTCTGTCATATAAAACTGATTTCCTTTAGGTGCTTCCTATACCAATAGTAGTGTCTTGCTCCGAACATCCAGCATGAGTTTCTTCCTCATTTTCAATTCCTACAAATTTGGATCCCCTCTTAATGATTTCACCAATCACAATCATTCTTCGTCTGGGGCCTCAGTACGCCATTGACAACTCTAAGACAAATGTTGTCAGGTAGCCTCCTAGAGAGAAATCCAGACTCTCTTAAAAGCTAAATTACAAATTGGAGACAACTACAAACTAATCAAAATGTAATAGGAAAATAATTTCTCTCTGGTCTGTGTTTGTCTATGCAGTTAATCCAAGCTTGATTCAATAATGTTACTTTCTGCTTCCTATGGACAGCCGTTGTCCACCCACACAAACTGTTATTTGAAGCTATTTGTTGGGTAAACTCTGTCACAACTACCAAAAAAAAAAAAAGAAGAGGAAAGGAAAAAGGTCTCTAAAGCTCTAAAATGTAGTCTACAGAGCAACCAAAGGTGACAGGTAGAAAGCAGCCTTCCTATATAAGTGAAGCCATACCATTTAATGTTTATATAGACAAAGATGTTCATGATGTCAGGTAGAATACAAATTTACAGTATAATCTCTTTAAGCTACTCCCATTAAAAGTCTCCCACCAAATTTCTGCTTGCAACCTCTTAGTCTGCTCTGCCTTTCAGTGATATATTAGAACATAAAGGCATAAAAAAACCCTTTAGAATTGCTCAGAATGTCTGTGACAGGAGGTGGTGAATAAAGTTAGGACCTGCATTTGCATCTTTCCCATGTTTTCCCTTAGAAACTGTCCTTTCAGCATTCCTACCAAAAGAAATTTCTTTTTCAATAAACATTTCCATTATTCATACAGCTGCTAGCTGGCAAATTGTAAATGTTGGATATGAGTGACTTGATTCAAGGTGTAAGTGAGGCTAAAATTTGGGGAAGAGGGTTTACAGTTTAATTTATACATTATAATAATAAAAGAATATTTGCAGGGAAAAGAAATAAATTAGAATGGAAAACAAACTCAACCATGTCCTGAGGAGCAAACATTTTTAATTATTATTTTTTCCTTCGTTTCCCTGCCTGTGGTGTCTCTGTGATAGACATAGTAAAAGTTTCTTATAAAATGTTAAGTGTGAATGGTAAACACTTTGTAGCCTAAAAAGGACTGTTATAGTCCCCTTTTGCAGCACAGCTGCCATCCCTTCTCTAGTTCTTTCTCCCTTTTCTCATAATCCTGTGCAGCATTACTCAGTGTAGGGTCTGCCAAACAAGAGGTGAGAGATGATGGACCCCCCGAGGAATGAGAAAATGGAGAGATTGACTGCACACATTGCACATGAATAGTAGAAGGAGATGCTATTCTACTCTGGTTCCTTTCTGCCATCTAAAGGTATCCTCTAAAGTAACTCAGCATTACGTAGCGCGCTGAGCAATGAACTGTGAATCAGGAAACCTGGGTTCTATCCCTCACTGCATAATTTTGAATAAATCACTTGCCTGGACTCAGTTTCTCAATCTGTAAAACACTTATTATGACTATCTTTTGAAAACTAGCTTTATGATGTGTGGCTGGAAAGCAAACTAGAAGTGCAAACTTTCTTTAAATCAGCTCTTCACTAATGTAGCAATGGAAAGCTGAGATAACCCATATGAAGGAAAAAATACAAATATTTCTAGTGCTTGAAGACTAGCACTGGCCTCTGTGACAGCTGGCTCAAACATGTCTCTATCCATTACACAATTGTGCATAACTATGCACATATCTGCTCATTATAATGGATAGTTGATTATAGGCAGCTCTGACTGTTACAAAATAAAGAGGGGAGGGGGGAAGGAGAGAACAAGGATAGCTGCATTTTCTAAATCATGAGGGGAGTCAGGAAGAGAGGTTTTCTTGAATTTTGTAGCTACCACGGTGTTTCTGTATTTCTGCTTCAGCAGCAGATATTGGACTCAAATGACCAAGTGGTCTTTCTGGACCCTACTTCCCTGAAGCCCAAAAGTTGTGCTGCCTCTATCTACTGCTTTTACTGATAGTAAACGTCTGCTACTGTTATGTTCTTCTCCCAGGTTCATACAATTACAGGACAGTGTAAGGGAACACAGATGTCCTTATGAATAAATGCATGCATTAATGAGTAAAGCTAGAAGTGTGTGCATAGAGTACAAAATTTGGGATTAGGAAACAGCAATCACTACAGAAATGACTTGACTGTTGAGTTCAATAGCACTTTCATCAGGACAGAAAAAAAGAGTGTAATTCTGAGTCTGGGGAAGGCATGTTCAGATGTATAATGTCTTTAATATTCATCTTGGAAGTCTAATTTATTTTTACTCTTTCAAGTTAAATATAGTACCTAACTCCTTCTTTGGACTTTACTGTTAGTCTCTCTGGCTACATCTGTTCCCTGATAAATCCACCCTACTGATCCCTTCGCCATGTGGTGGCCTGGCTCCTATCCATGCTACTTAAGTTTTTATGCCCTACAAAAGGAATGCGTAAGGTCAACTGTGTCTTTACTGCATATTAGCAGGAATTTGTCATGCTGTTATAACTATCTCATTATCCTTTACTTGGCAACACAGGTCCTTCTCTATACACTCCTCCACAGCTCAGCTGGCACAAGAACAAAGCCTGTGAAGACATTGTTTAAGGAATCAAGCTCCTTCACAGTGCCAAATATGGCACAGCTCATACCTATGCTGTATACTGGGTAGACCATCTGGCAGACTGGCCTCTGAACCATGACTGGCAACCATGCTGAATGGACTGCTTGAACCAAGCTAGACTGGACATGTAATGCGAGCATATATGTCAACAAAGACACATACATTAGAAGATTAGGGTCTTGGTGCAAAATGTACAATGAACAAATTTAACAGGACACGTGCATTTGCAGTGACCCACTGACCCATTTCTGAAGGAATGTAATAGTGCCTTCCTTACTCATATGCTTGTTGGGGGATAAATCCTCGAATGGCTGTGAAATGCTCAGAAGTCAGTAACTTTGATTAGTAGCTTTCATTGGGTTTTGGCATGCCTCTAAAGGATCAACAAAAGACAACTAAGAAAGGTCAGCCTATTGTGAATGTCTTCCTAGCTGTTATGATGGGATCTAGACCAGATCAAGAAGATTCTGTTCAAAAAGACAGAAAACTGGTACATGAGAGAGACTTGAGCTGGAAGCAGCACAAACACACACATAATAAGAGACTTAGTTAATTTGAAAAAAAGTGGAAATCAATAATAACTCAAAAAGGAAGCAGTAAGGATAACAGCTGATTAGTTATAGCTTAATATTTTGATATGTAAACCTAATTTTAAAATCAGTAATAATAAGTAAACAATACCCCAATAGACAATCTAACCTTCACTTTCTCAGCCATACTTTTAGTAAAAGACATAGCAGAGGTGTTTATTAGACAGGGGTATTTTCCTTTTTGATAAGTTTAATAAGAATATTTCAAACAGAAACAGGAGGAAATTTAGCCTAACTTATTTTAAAACAAAGAAATGGCTTGTCTGTTTAAAATGCATGCACACACAAAAAAGCTCCAAAGCAGAGAAGAAAATGTAGAAAGAGACAAACAGACATGATAAAACAGATGAACATCTATGGCCTCACAAATGAGAACAATAACGTTTAATCCTGGACACTGATAAAAAAGTGGAAAAGATATTTGGCAGTGAGATTTTGCTGTCTGGGGCAGCAAATGAGGAAGATGCCTTCATCAGGTATATCAATAGCATGATATCAAAAAAGTGAAACAAAGAACAGTGAGTGGACTGTTCTTGTAATTTACTCAGATGAAAATAATAATTTCGATGCAAGTTTTAGTGGTATCTGAAGGAGGCAGAAAGACAGAAAACCTTTTGGGAGAACTAAAGGGAGAGAAAAGGGTATCCTAAACCAGCTTAAATGTTCAGGGGAAAGATTTTTTTATTCCTCTTTCAATTCAAGGTGGAAAAATATAATATTTATCAGCACAGAATTGTTCTAATAACAAGAGCTTGAATGATTTCTGAAAAATAAATGGTCAATGGTTCCCTTGCAATCACATATCTTCCACAGGTAGTACTTTTGCTTATGACATTTCAGAAAAATTCAAAATTCTAGCATCACCATTCATACTGTAAACTTACTGGAATATGATGACAAATATCTGAAAAATTACATATGTGATTCTCCATGTGGAACTATCCTCTGATACTGCATGGAAAAGAAAAAGTTGTACAGGGTTGAGTTATTAAACAAACAGTAAATTCTGAAGTTTTAAACATGAGGTAGGATCTTAATTACAAGCTTGTGGTTCAGACCATGTTGATCAGAATGTTTTCAAGGTCTTTAAAGGATTCTGGGAACAGCTTTACACAAACCTGAGTGGTTTATAGTGTAGTCAAATATTTCCAGACACAAATTTTGATGCACAGTCAAATAAAACTTGGCAATTTTAGTTAATTTTTCTTTAATTAATATTAACCTGAAACTCAAAGAAGAACTTAGGCTGAAAAATGATAAAATTAAATACATAAGTACTTGTTCTTTTTCAAAGAAATAACACTTTTACTTGTAAAATACTCTTTTACTAAAACTCCAGAGAATGTAAAGAAAAGAGTTCAGCATGCTAAATTCATTCCTCAAATATTTAGGTAAATGTAAATTAAATTATTATTTTCTTTTAAAATTTTCTTTATTTTTCAATTTCAGTTCCACAAATATTATGGTCAGCAGGTTCATGCTATTTCAGACTATACTGGAAAATAGTCAACAGTCATTACAGAAAAATCTGTAATTACAGAAAAATCTGTAGGACTGCCACCTGTTGCTTTTTACGTATAATACAAAATAGACAAGCAAATCAATTAATGTAATGATGATGTCAAAGGGTGGATTAGGGGATCAAGTAAGGCTATCTATAAACTAGGATAAAGGTACTTCCTCATTTCTCTGAGACGTCATAGGAAGAATGAAACTCCACCTAATAGGCTAACAGGGGTTAAACAATCACCCAAAAGAGGTTAATCTCAGAAGTGTTCTCTACAGGTGGCCACTGTGACCGTATTGAGTATCACTGATTTTAAAGTTCAGTACAACTCTGCATGATGGTAAGTGCTAACTACAGGTGAAAGTCTTTAAGATACAGGCCAGACTGTAAGGTGATTTATTCAGATCTTGCTTTCATTAAGCTTAGGAGGTGCCATCGCTGTTCATATTCAGTTACCTATTAAACCAAATAACCACTGGTAACTATGCATAAAGCAAAAATCCTATGTTTTGTTCCTGTTGAGCTGCATCACTTTTTACATGATATGTTTATTGTAATTTAGAAGTTTTATGTGTATTCTTCTTGTGTGTGCCAAAGTGGAACTGACTTTCTCAAAGTTTATCAATGAGAAACAGCTTGTTTAGCAAAAGGAGCATCCTCTCCTAGATTATTTTAGTGTTGTACTGTGACTTGTGCTGTGACATCCTTTAATTCTTATTTCATGCCTAAAATTTAAAATTAGATATGCTCAGGAAGTTGGCAAGAATTTTTCATTTTAAATGTTCTTTGGATTTCCTTCTGATAAGCATAGTAAGGTTGCAGTTGGGACTGCATCTTAAATGGTTGGAGGGCACGCTTTCAACATTTGACTGAATTTGCAGCTAGGATAAGGAATGGCCCAGCAGCAACGATGAAAGCCACATTTCAGTATCCTGGGGAAAAGGAACATGTCTGGTCATCTCCATTTCTGTTGTAAATGGCAAAAGTAGAACTATTTCCATCAGCTGGCATGTACAGAATAACTTTTATGTTCTGCAATAATAATAAGTAGTGCAGAGAACATATAATATGTGCTTATATCTTTAGCTTCAAATAAGGAAAATATTTTTATAGTACCATCCTACAAAGTTTACTTTGTGAATTTATTCTCTACAAAGAACTTTCAATTACAGTAGTCAGTAAATGCCACTGAGGTACGAAATGAAGTTTAACTTATAAATACATTTCTTTCTCATTACTTAATGATAAACACTTAAGCATTACATAAGGTACTTAATGTATGGGCATATCATAATATGATACATAATGTGTAATGGATGGGCAAATCATAATAATTAATTTTGTTCACTATTTCAAAGTATGTCTAAAGAAGAAATTATTTGTTAGTCATGATTCTCATGAAAATGTCGGTATCGATTGAAACACAAATTAAACATTTTGTTAACGATAAGTACTGCTTTTTCAGTTTATGGCTACAGGAGAAGAATCTTTTCTTGTAATAAAATTTTGACTCTACAAATTTAAAAACATTAGATTTATCTTGAAAGATAATTTTTATCTTTAGTGTGTTTGGAAAACTGAAGATATATTAATACTTGGGGAATAGTATTGTATAGTATGAGAGGTGGTAGATACCACCATACTCACTAACATTATTAACCTTATTCATTCATTATTGAAGTTTAATTTTATTAGACTCCTGACACAACATTTGTCCTGGAAATCAAACACCATTGCTGTCTTTATGGGGGAAGTGCATCCAGTAGCCAAGCCTTCACCCATGCTTATATCCATCTACACAGCCCATAGCTCTCTCCACAGAAACACTCAATGCCAGTCTGTCCTGCAGAAGGGGAGTGAGGTGCTGGTACTTCTGAAGTAACAGCGGCCACCCTAGTTCTGGAAGCAGGTATGGCAGCAGCACAATACTGCATCACATCAAGCGCAGGCAGCGCAAAAATTGTACAAGAGAAGCCATATGATGCAATGAATAATATTGTAGCCAACTTGCTGCTGAACCTGACGAGCTCTGCTGGGTTTGAAGGTTCCCTTAACATGGATCTTAATGAAATCAGCATGAATTTGGTTCCATTTCCTCGACTTCATTACTTGGTTCCAAGCTTGACTCCTCTGTATACTTATATATTAGCTAATCAGTCCCTTTCAAAGATGAGTGACTATACAGCCTTGAATTCAGTGCCACACTGACATGGGAAAATATTTTTGTGAAATACGGGAGCTGAGTAACTTTGAGGGCATCAATGCAGAGCTTTCACATGCTGGTGTGCTACCTACAGAGCTATTTGGGAAAAAAAGAGAGACTTCAATCTCACAGTAGGCTGTTTGAGAAAATCGAGTCATCTGGACTGGCACAGACCAAGTCAATTCTCTCAGCTGCCATGCCAGAAACATAAGGAAAGATTATTTAGTGCTATCTGAGTTCAGACACAGTCTTGATCTTTAGGAGTCAGGCCTTATGAAAAGCTGTGAAATTCTGTCTGTGCACAGAGGCAGAACATTAGACTCCAAAAGCACATGATTTCACACTCGATGGCATGGACGGTTTATCAGCTACTGCCCATAGCCTTCCTCCCACTCAGATGTTGCCTTTTCCAGTGTCAGCACAGCTATGCACATGTCACATGGAAACGCAGAGTGAGGAAATAGTGTGGGTAAAAAAAAAAATCTTCCCTTGTATCCCCCTATTATTATTCCGTTTTGTTTTCAGCCCTCACTTCTCTGGTGCAGTTCACTGTCCAGCCTCTCACTTATACTCACACAGACACAGAATGGGAGCAAGGTGAGGGCTGAATTTATCAGAGAGAGTAACAGCTTCCCTGGCTAATACTGCTCCGTGTGTGGGAGCAAAAAAAATAATTTATTTCATCTGGCTAACACACAATTTGATAAATATCTTACCAGAAATTAGTTTATTGGAAGTCAGAAATAATTGTTAACTCTTACCTTGTGGAATTCATTCCCACAATGCAGCAAAGAGAGGAAGTGAATAAACTTCTTGTTTTGGAACATAAACGTCCTTCTGTGCTTCCCAGCTGCTCACAGCGGGGCTTTCTGCTCCTTGAAACTAGTTAGTAATGTCTACTTTTAGAGGTTAGTGGATAAAATCACCTTTTCTTCTCATGGATATGGATGGTTTGTGAGTGAAATGCATTAACTCTCTTTCAAAGAAATTGAAAAGCCTGCAGACCCCTGGTGATCCACAATGCATGGTACGTTTGTCATTGGCTAATCTTGTTTTAATGGACAGAGGTTCTTGCTCCTTTAGTAAAATAACTCATTTTGTAATTAAAGTAAGTGCTTACAAAATTGTTATTATACTTGTTACGTTTTTTAACAAAATGGTAGTCATCATTTTACTTTGCACTGGTATTAAGCTTAGTTTATCCCCTTCAAATTGAGAACTTATTAATCAAATCTGACAAGACAACAATATATGTTTTTTTATATTTACTTTTCTAAATCTGTTTGTAGCAGCAGGATTTTTTTTTTCCATTTCTGGAAATAGCACAAAAATAAGCTAAAAACACACACAAACAATAAAAGGAGATATACAAAGGACTTACAGACAACTTCTTTTAAGTACATTCTTCTGATAATATATAAAGCCTTCCTTTCTCCTTCATTTACGCTGTATGTCACCTCTTGAAACATTCTCTCCAGAGTATTGAATGCTTTTTAATGTTTTCATATGGCAATCAATAATTATCAATTATACACTTAGTCATATAGTGCCAAACCCTTTCATTTAATACTTGGTTCATCAATTGTTCATATATACATTCTGTCATGCAGCTTAATGATATGATTGAATTGTGTGCTATTGATTTTCTATCTGTCAAGTTTATGCAGTGATTTGGAAATACTAGGCCTATACACTGATGTAATTTCCTTGACTTCAGTAGAGTCATTATTCTGTTGGTGTAAGAGACTTGATAATCAGATTGCCAAATATCTGGAGTGAAGGACCTTTTTGGTGAGGGGGTAATACTGCCCTCTGCAGTCTCTTTGCCTAACAAGGTTAGGTTCTAGTTCCTTTTAAAATGTAAGGGATTACTTTGTTTGGATATACTTGGTTACATATACTCTAATTATACATGTGATCTAATTGTAATCTATATGAGCCTTCATTGTTTAGAAATATAAAGGTTAATCATGAGAGAGACCATAGAATCACAGAATCATAGAAACATTTATGTTGGAAAAGACCTTTAAGATTGTCAAGCCTTCCTACCCTCAAAGGGATTAACACTCCTGTCCAACTTGGTGTTGTCTGCAAACTTTCTGAGGTTGCACTCGATCCCCTTGTCCAGATTATTGATAAAGTTATTAAACAGAACCGGCCACAATACTGATCCCTGGGGAACACCACTTATGACAGCCACCAACTGGATTTAACTCCATTCTCCACAACATTTTGGGCCTGGCCATCCAGCCATTTTTTTACCTAGTGAAGAGTACACCCATCCAAGCCATGAGCAGCCATTTTCTCCAGGAGATGCTGTGGGAAACGTTGTCAAAGGCTTTACTAAAGTCTAGGTAGACAACATCAAGATCCACACAGATAGGCATGTTGGAATTCTGTTAAAAAGATGCCATCATCTTTAAAAAAAATAAAATAAATCAAAACTTGGCCAGGGAATTGAAAATGTGCAGACCACTGTGCTTGCACACGTATTTGCAGTGGATCTGAGCTACATGGGAGTAAAACCAGTCAGTTCACTGATTTGATACCTATTACAATAAATTAGCTAAGTTGGTTAGACATTAGCTAGACAGCAAACATAAGACTAATGAGAATATGGAGCAGTAAACACCCCTTACAGCCCTGTATTTCAAGTACTGTTGAAGTATTTCTTTTTTTTGACTGTTCTGAAATACTATTTTTCAAAAGAATACAATGTTTCTTTCCCTACTGCAACTTGAATTTTCTTAAGAAAAAACAAAAGATTGGTAAATATAAACTCAAATAACTGTAAAAGTAATGTAAATACTAAAATCAACAGAGGAAAAATGCTGAATATCACAGCTATTCAGTGGTGCCTTGCACACATGTATATTCTAAAAAACTGAAAAGAATTTCTCTCTTAGATACTTCTTTATTTCCCAACTTGCTAACCTTCTTCAATCCTCCTTCCAGGAATAAAAAAACCACATCAACAAGAAAAATAAACACGACCAAACAAAAAGAAGCCTTCAACCCCTATGTAACTGACAACAACTTTGAATGACATCACGTGGAGCAAAGGATATATATTCAGTCACCTCAGTCTTATAATGGGTTGCTTTTCATATTCAAATTAATGCCCACTAATAAATACCAGAATCATAAACGCATCCCACAAGGAAATCTCATTAAAACTTATTCATCCCATCCTTCTATGTCCTCTCCAAATGTCAGAGATAAGATCAGCTTTATAGTACTCCCGGAATATTAACAATTTTTGAAGCATTTGGGCAAGTAAATCTTAGTCAAGAGATTTTTCTGTCAAGACCTCCCTCATATTTAAATTATAGAAACTGGAACTTAACTAACAGCTAAAGTAATCCCATCATCATAGTATGATGCATGTAGAAATGAATTCTCTCAGCCTGATAACAAGCTGTTGAGAGCTTCAAAAATCAGGCTTACCATATAGTTCTTTTTCAACTGACTACATTTTAAAATGAAAAGGGGGGGGAGAGAAGTTATTCCTGAAACTGACTAAAAGAAAAAAGATTTCTAGAAGAATCTCCATGGATTGTATATACAAGGGAGACCAATTTAAGGATTAAGGGAAATATTCTGACCTCATAACTATTTACACAGTCAAAGGGGGAGTTTTAGGGAATAGGTGCAATTCCATTGACGTCAACAAGTATAACATCACCAAGTATGTATCTGAAGGCAGAATTTCTCTCTGAGACAAAATTACGAAATCTTAAAAAGTATATGGATTCATACCAGGTAGTCCAAGATTCCTTTTTTTTTTCTCTTGACAGATTAGAAGGCAGCATCCAAAGTGTTTATTAAGACCAGGACAGCTGATACTGTCTTTATTTTAAATTCTCTTAATTAGTTTATACCATATCTGCCCGAGTTAGGCATATCAAGGGGGATGTGGGACTAGAGGTGGGCTCCCAAACCTTGTATGTTAAATTTTCCCTGAGCTATCAGTACACTAGATATATTTCTAAAGAAAGACAGTCTAAGCAGGTAGTATAATACAGGAGCACCAAATACTGTCAATAAGGATTGAAGGGATTTTGAAAGTTATGATTTTCATTGACCTTTGGAACATATTACTGAATTACTGCTTTTCTTTTTCTCCAATAGATTAATTTATGTCACTGGTATTTTACTAGCCACTGACAGCAGTAAACATACACACCCAGGAAAAAGGGCATTCCTAAACTGCTGTCATCATTATAAACTGATAAAGTTACGTAATTTTCTTTGAAATATAGTGTACGTAACGGTAGTACATATCTAGAAATGGGTCTACCTCAAACTTTCATCTGAGCATGCAGATATTAAGGGTATTCTAAAACATATTTATCTCTTTGGGTTTGAAATTAGAATGCAAATCTCCTAACTCCTAACAAAAGTCTATCCTATTGTTAAGAGTATCTCCTAATTGTAGCTGTATCAAAAGAAAAACTTTCCTGGTACTTTTTGCTCCTGTCTGTGCGCTAAACCAACATTTGTAGTCACGGGAAAAAGGGAAAAAATCTGCTTTTCAGAACAATGAAATAATGGTGGTGAAAGGCAGTGACTTGACAGATCTAAAAATTGATATTCCTCATTTTTGTAAAACAGATCATTGTGACTTTAAGATTCTAAATTCATTGCAAGTAGGTAACATACCTTTATGGATTCAGGCCTATGTGCATAGGAATTCAAATACATCCATGCAATTTAGCCATTTTACCTTAACTCTGAGTCAGAAGGGGCCACCTCCAGAGCAGCAAGGCAAGTCTGCTTCACTGTGATAGGAATTCTGTAATAGAGACACGCAGTACTGTGGTATCTCTGAGCTGAGGCTACAATAAACAGCAACATTTTTTGGTCTCTAGCTGTTCATTAACAATTTAAAATCAAAGATCTTCTAATCCCATATCATCTCCATGCTATCACTTGACTCTTTGTTGTATAATGTAGAATAATTTAATTCCTGTGGAGAGAAGTACAGGAAAACTACAACAATTCTAGTTCTGGTCTTTTACTAAAGTTTCTGATATTTTCATGAAAGTTTTGCTTGGTTTCATCCCTTCTGCCCCATGTCTAAGATCTTTTGTTACAGAGCATCATCTAAATCTCTAAGGTCAGCCTAGTCACTGCTTATTCATAATTAGGTGCCGACAGACCTTGTGTTATTTTAAAATAGGGCAACAACTCATGGCAAAGCTATAGAACTCCTAATAACTTTAAAGTGCAATACCATGTCATGTTACTTGAAATATTTACAGCAAACATCCATATATAGCCACTGAAATGCATGTTGTCATCTTTCATTGCATCTAAAGTATTACAAGCATGAAACATACTTCTAATCATGCTTACAGCACGATTATATATAAAAGCTCTGATGACTTGTGATGAGCATCTCAGTTTTAAATGCCTCTGAGAATTCAGCAGGGATTTTGAAGTAGCCACTGAAAAATACGTGTGGAAGTCCAGAAAAATCATGTAGACTTCTCACACTGTAGGTAACTTGAATACATTTCATCATTACTAGATACATGATATATCTCCAATAGAGGTCTCTTTTTATGTATCTGAACAACACCTCACACAACACAAACTCAAAAAAAGTTACAATTTTCTAGTTTCATAAAAACAGCTTATATCTTGCTGAAAATAAAAGTGTAAAGCTCAGCCAAATTTTCTAAGTGAGAATATTGAAATGTTTAAAAGTTTCAGACTCTGAAGAACATAGCTCTGACTAAACAAAAACACTAACCTTTACTAGTATACTCTCACTTAAAATACTTAGAATTATCACTAGCAAGAATTTCAGTATTAGGGAATGTTTTTGACTGAAAACTCTATTCAGCAGTCTTTTAAGGTGACAGATTAACAGTTAAATGCAATATAGATATTTCCATCAGTTGATTAACTGTTCTCTGTAGCTGCAATACAATATTTGTCTCTGGTACTAATACACTTAATCTATCTATTCAGTCTATCTATAGATTTATTTTGTAATTATTCATTACAGATTTTCTAGTAACATAGGCATGAGGCATACAAATTTGAGACAGTTTCTTGTAAACCTGTGGCTTATATAGTGTTCTAAGACAAATGCACCATAAGAGCCAGTTGAAAACACCGAGACAAGAACAAGAAAGTTAAAAATCATTAATACTATAGACAAAGTGACTACAAATGGTTTAGGTTTTTTCAGAGCTTTTTTATTTTATTCTAATTGTCTTGCTTGTAGCTCAATGTGTAGAAGATAATTTGTAGAGTTCTGTTATTTTCAGACAAAGTGCTTGGAGTAATTATGATGGTGAGAATTTAAACAAAAGGATTAATTGATCCATTGCACTAAGGTTACATAATAGCATTATACCATTCCATCTATTTGCTGGAGAGCATCTTAGAAGTGTTTGTAATGCAGTGAGCTTGCAGGTCTTTGGGCTTTACCTGGAGCTGTATAAGTAAAGATCTAGTCGCAGAGCTTCTTTTTTGATCCTAGCTATTGAAATGTAAATAGCATGGTAAGGGATGTCTCTGGAGTACTCCCATACAGAATAAGTTGTTGTTCTTTATTTTGAAAGAACAGGCAACATTTCCATAGACTGATGTACTTGAATCAGATTACTGCAGTTTGTCCCAATAAGCAAGATAATGAAATAACTTCTCTCCGCTTTGCCTTGGCTTTGCTGCCGCCTGTTAGAGGAAGTGGGAACTGGAGGGTCATCTCTGATTTCTTTTCTAGATATTACTCTGAACTACTCTTTGATTTCCTTTTTTTTTTTTTTTTTTTTTTGTGACTAGATCATCAGGGTGGTAGTAGAATTAGTATTTTATCCTGGTCATATTTACTCATCTCATGCTGCAAGGAATACTTGTTCAAGGTTGCTCCCAGAACATGTCCTTGTGCAGGAGATGCTGGGTTGTTTTATCAAGGCAGATCACACTTCTACTTCCACTCAGAACCAAACAACTCTGAAAAGTGACGTACTTCTTTTTTCTAGCTACTTGAGTGTATATAATTACTGAACCAGAACAGACAAACACAAAACGAAGGTGTATTCTTATTACAAACTGAAGATCTACTGCATCATCTTTTTTCTTTAACATCTCCATCAGAGGACTTCCTTATATGTATTTATATGATGTCCAGATTTCATGTAGGTCTTCTGTTTTGTACACAGTGTTTTTAATGGAATTATTGACATTAAGGTTGAAGTTTTTTTCTCATAGGGCAAATTTACCATTAATTTGGCTATGCACCATGGTTTTTACCAATGTTAAGTTTAAAAATACCTCTCTCATTTTCTCTGAAAAAACATGTCTCCCATGCCTTCTTTTGTAGGTGTTACTTCAAAGCAAAGATGTTCTTTTTGTTTGTGATTTTGATTAGCTCATTTCCTTATTCAATTGCAGAATACGGTTACCAGTACTTAGTTACAATATCAAGTGCAATTTGATAATTGCTCATTTTTTTTCAAGTACTGGCTCACATTTATTTGTACTATCTCAAGATCTGACAAAGTCATGTAAATCCAGTAGTGAGTGACTAAAGGGCATTACTCCCCAAGCAAGGTTCCGTTTCCCATAGGATGCAATTTTGCTGCTTGCAGTTCATTTCTTATGAGGCAGTCCAAGTTAATTGATACCTTTCAGGATCATTCAAGAAATAAATGTGTCAGAATGTACACAGAAACTGAACAAAAAAAAGAAAATCACCTATTTAGGTTTGAAGCACATTGAAGAGAAAGCTGAAGAAATGCCTGTTGCTCATTCTGTACCTGTCTAGTAAATCAGTAGAGGATTTCTGTCTCCAGAACTGTCTGTCAACTTTCACAAACAAACTTCACTTTTGAAAATTGAGCTAGATATTGCCAAGAGTTTCTTGTATTACATACAGGAAAAAACCCTCTGTTACTAGCACTTCCAAAAATTTAAGTGAGAATACCTTTCATGAGTTGACTACAAACTCCTATCTAATTTCCTATAATGTTAAAACTTAGTGACATGATAGTCCAGTGACTGGCTATTATTTTGTGTTCAGTTTTTATTAAACCAGTTTCCTGGAGAAGATGTGCATAGTTAGTAAAAGATCATTATGCATATTTTGCACAGAAGCTCAAAGGAACCAGCCCTCAATAAATGTTCAAGTACTATAGTGAATTTCCTTTAGAATAATGAAATCATACTAATATAAATAGCTTTGGCCATGTTCAAACTCAAACCTCCTGTACCTAGATAAAGATAGTTGGCTAAATGACAAGTTTGATTTTGTGTAAAAGACACTGTAAATGTGACATCTATATATACATTTATTTTAGTAATAGATTGGGTTTTGCACCGGTGGTGTGCTAGTGACTAATATTCTAAAGCTGCATAAGTTTTATAGCTTGGTTTGCTTGTATGCTTGGCAGCTGAAGTGCAGAGGTGTAAAAGAATCGGAGTAAGAAAACTGTGTGACTCTGGCAAAGTTCACATCATAGTGCATGAGGCAAAAGAAATGGAAGAAAAAAGCAAAGAAAATCTTAAATAAAAGATAAAACTTTTATATTGGTCAGCCATGTCATAAATCCCAAGACAGCTGAAAATAGTTTCCTTTACAGACTCCAGCATTAATTATAGCTGAAAGGCTGTGAAAACAGAGTATGTCTCTTATTACATAATTCCCTGTGACTTCTACAGCAAATTCGGACTTATCAGAATATTATAATATAACATAATTCATATTCATATAAGAGCTTGACAGAATCCTGCATGTTGGTTTGAATGTACATATATTTCAGATGGGAACCTACCAAAATAATGAGAATTTACCCATCCTATCTCCACTAGAGGCAGCTGGCACAAAGTGATCTTTTGCATTATGCAGTGCAGCCATGAACATGCAGGATAGTTGCCTGGCACTGCAATCCTGTCATTCTGCTTCTGTTTTCTCTTATACTGATTGCAGCCTTTCCTGTTTGGTAATTCTCTTTTTTTGCTAAAGTAATATCCATAATTCTTGGTGTATTTGTCCTATTCTGAAGATATTTTTTCTGTCTCAAAGGTCTGACAAATAAGCTCTCACAAGTGAGAAAATAAAAAAAATCTTAATACCTATATCTCTAAAAAAACTTAACACACAAGAACATTGTCTTAAATATGTTTTTTATAGCTCCCTTGATTTCCACCCCCTTCAGCCTCAGTTCACTTAGGTTCTACTCAGTTATCATGTTTTCCTGATCTATTTACTTCTATTCCAGAAGACAATGTATTCTCTGTATTAAGACTTGATGTTGTGACCGTAAAGACTATAGACATACAAAGTTGATCCTAAAGGAAACAAACTCAAAACTTTATTGGACTTTTGACAAAACTAAAAATTCACATCATAGTTTTAGACCTGGATCTTATCAATGGAAACTTTGCAGTTGCTGCAAGAATAGACTTCTGTCCTGAGTTTACCCTATCTCCATTTTAAACTCAGATTTTGCATTCAAATTAACTTGGAATTAATTGAGACTTAGATAATTTTAGATCTAGATCATTTAACTAACAAAGCAACAACAACCAAAAAATATCCAGTTCTGGAAACTATTTTTTTATTCATTTATACTTTAGCTGGCATTCATTTTTACTGAGGAGTCCGGTATTACTGACTGGACCACCATAGATAAAACAACTAAAAATTATCAATTCACTACATCTATATAATATTCATCAGGTAATTGCACAGAAGAGACAATTGTTCTCACCCACTTCATGAAAGTAGTATTTGGTTGATCAAGGGATTGGCAAGGGCTTGTTCAGTTTACTTTCTGGAAATGAGTATGAGAATAGAAATACAAAGTATATTACAGAGCATAATAAGGGTGACATTATTGAAAAGGCTTTAATATGCATTTAGTTTCCAGTCTATATATTAAGATCTCAATTTAACAAGTATACTAATTACTTGAACAATAATTTGCCAAAGTATATTAAAAAAAATGAAAAAAACTTACTGTAATAGATTTCACAGAAATATGGATGAAAGGCAGATGAAGCAATACTAATAGAAAAGTTTAGATGAAAACTTTTGCAAAGGGTTTCCAGAAGACTGTCAGGGAACAGGCAGTACCAAAACCTCAAAGAAGTAACATGAGTTTTGGGGACTGATCTTTCATCTCAGCTGACTTATTGTGGGAAGTTATAAGAATGTTTTTAGAAAGGATGTAACCTGAATATCTTGACGTCTTCCCACAGAATCCATCAAATCTTCATTTCCTTTTTGGCATCCACACATCTTTTCTGTGTAATATCACTCATTTCAAAGTATCTGACCATTAGAAAGACTATTTTATGATTGATGTATTAAGTTACAATACTACTTTACAAAGTTTGTTTCAATGTTTGCCATATATTTTTGGTAATATAAGGATCTTCTTGCTATCATTATTGTTATTATTATCAAAATATAAATTACAGAAAGATTCTGAAAACTGCTACCCAGAAGCAGACCTTCAAATAGCTTTACTAACATGAAAATTTTGCATTGAGACATGTTGAATAAAGAAATATTATGCAATTGATTCTATTGGTTTGTTTTCTTAAGAAGAAATTTGAATGAAGACTTGATGGATATTAAGCAAACAGGTTTGGTTAACATTACTGTATTGCTTCTGACAGAATGGAATGGCCTCAGTAAGATATTAGTCATGACAGTGCATTTATTTCATATTTGCTGTCTCAGATAATTTAATAACTTTATGCACTGCTATACTTCCATGGTTCAGTGTAGAAGTGATAATTCTTTTATGACAGAATTCTTTTTCTTTTAATTTCAGGTCTTTCAGTGTCACTGAAATATCATGGTGAAAATAGGTTTTTTGTGGCTGTTTTAAGATAGAATGACCATTTGGTTCAATGCCTAAATTTATTTTATTTTCTCTCCTTTGAAATAAAAGTTGTCTATATAGCATTATTTTCATAAAAGTAAGAACCCTTGGTGATTCTTCTGTGAATTAGTATCTACTCAACCTAGAACTGTGAGTTGTAAATTAGGTTGTGTACAGACCTTTCTCTAGTACCTGTGAATAAACAACATTTTCCTCAGATTTCTCATTTAAAATGTAACCCAGAGTACCAAAAAAGCTCTAAGCAAAATATAACATAATATAATTAAAGCCATTTTCAATGTCAGCACTTCTTTTAGTTTTTGTTTTCTGTGTGAAGGCAATTTTTTTGATTTAGATTACATGAGAATATTGTTTGTGTAACAGAAATAGGTGTCTTACTGTAATTAAGTTTAATGGATCTTGCTCTGGAGATGAACAGAATCAGTCTTGAAAATACTGGATATCTCCAACTGCGGGTATGTTTGGAGGCTAGTTGGCTACATTTATTTAAGTCTTCTAGTGAAATGGTAAGGATATGGTGAGGCAGAAGTTCCTTACAGCTTTTTACCTATATTTCAAATATAAGTAAAAATCTCCACAACCTCCTGGCTATATCAAAACTGCTTTTGGAAAACCTTTGATTGACTTGAATGGACTGTGTTAAGACTGTGTATCTTCAGTTGACTTGGTTTTTGAAGGGAACAGGTTTATACAGGTTAAGTACAACTCTTTAAAAATGTCTGTCTTTATCTAAAGACGTGTCTATAAATGTTTCAGAATTTGTGTTTGTATTTTGAATTTTCAGACTTCATTCAATCACTTATATTTTTATTTTGAGTTCTTTGCTATGGACAAAAGTTTCAACGTACTAAATGCTGCTGCATCAAAGAAATTTGACTGAAAAATTGCCACACTGACAAAGAACAATGAGTTCTCTATAAGAATCACTGATTTATGGTGAGTCAGGGGAAGCTGTAAGAGTATCTACATATAAAATCTATGTAAGAGGATCTGGACATTTTCTACGTAATAGTGATAAATTGTGAAGGTCTACCACAATCCATAAACTGGACACAAGAAACATGATTCACTTTACAGAAAATGTCAGCAAAGATAAGGGACCAAGACTAGGACTTAAAGATAAGGTACTAGGGACCAGATTTGACAACTTACTATTTTGCTGCCATACTTCTGATATCTGATGCTCTTCTTTAAATTGTCTCCTCTTAGTGAGCCTTTCTCTTTGCACATTTCTTGACTCTAAGTAAAAATAAATATAAATAAATAAAACAGAAAAAACCTCTAAACCCAACAAATTAAACAATCCCAGATATATTGGTTTTAAAAATTCATTAATCTTAAAATAATCTTATAATTGGATTGGCTCATGGTTCTTTAATGTTTGCATTTGGTAGTGCTAGTATAAGTAAAATAGAGTAAATGAAGCTCATGGAAAAAGAAATTTTAAAACAAGGAAAAAAAAAAAGAGAAAAAAGAAGAGTTGGAAATGTTTTAGAAAGGGAGGGATCCACTGACCTAAAAAGTATGAGTTTTGGTGTGAGACAGTAGAAACTGGGCAAGATGCTTAATAAAAGGAAGAAAGAGAAATGGAAACCATAAAAATACAAACACAGGATAAAAATAGATGAGTTTAAGTAGGTATGGGTGGTTGGGGCTCAGAAAGAGCAAAGAATTAAGCTGCATTTCTGACAATGTTCTTTTTTCCCTTCACAAAAAGTATGGGGGGCTGAAGGTAAAAAAACCAAACCAAACCAAACAAAACTTAAAATTTCAGCAGACATACAGGAGAAAAACAAAGTTTCATACCAGATATAACCAATCTATCTATCTGATTAATCTAAATAGCATGTAAACTTGCAACAGTCTGAGCACAGACAGAGGGTAAAAAATATTGACATGAAGATAACTTTCAATTCAGGCAGAATTTTCAAAATAGTGTTTAGAAAGTGCTTTTGAGAGCTACTGCTGAAAATTTCTTTCTTATTGCTAAGCATTATTTTGCTTCTGTGCATAGATATACTCAGCTCTTCCTTTACTTGAAAGATTTAGGCTAAATCTTCAAGATGACAATCAGCGCTAGCTGCAGAGAAACAGAGATACTAATTCTAAGTGATCAGATTCACAAACACGAAGTATAGTCACATTATTATGGACCATTTAGGAACACCATATGAGGCTGGATGGGGCAGTGTTTTATTTCTGATAGTATCTACTTTGTGCAGTTAAACCTAACTCAAGTATTTATACACACATCTTTACTGGCCATGTACATTTGCCCTTAGAAAGCCCCTCCCTTCCGTTCAGCATGGTTGCTATTCATTGCAGTTGTCACTAACTGATTTTGTGTCATTGATGAAGCATCTTGCAGAATATTTTGGTAACACTTGGAGGGTCATAGTTTTTCTCATTCTGATCTAACTTTATTGATACTCTCCTGAGAGCAACAGCACCTCTCACAGCTTTATGGGACCATTAAAACAATCTAAGAATGATTTATACTGCCCTTAAGGAAAAAGACATCAAGACTTGTTACTCGCATGCTGAGATTTTCTCTGAGATCTCAAGCTATGAAAATACTAAACACAAGTCAGGATATGCCCGAGTAATGGAAAGCACTGCAAAACTATAGCATTATTAGGTTTCATGTTCTAATTGGATGATGCTTCCACTTAACATGCAATTTATTTTATTCAATATTGATAAGATTTAATGGATGATATATT
The DNA here is from genome assembly GCF_964289735.1 of Phaethon aethereus. Taxonomy (NCBI): domain Eukaryota; kingdom Metazoa; phylum Chordata; class Aves; order Phaethontiformes; family Phaethontidae; genus Phaethon; species Phaethon aethereus. Next base: position 21,431,384 of record NC_138584.1, read on the forward strand.
TGATTCAAGGCTTTGATACAAATGTAGAGTCTTAATTAACAAGTGATATATTTGATGCAGTGAATAATGCATCTGATTTAATAGAGGATGCACTGCATCTGCAGCTGAAGGTGATTGGTCTTTTTAGTGAGAGATTAATTCATTTCAGAAGATGATCTATCACTTTCAATATGAACTAAATCAAATTTATAACACTTTTTTTTTTTTGTAGCGTGCAAAGTAGCACAAGGAACAAGTTTGCCCTCAAGTGGACTTCAAAGGCAGATCATACCTCCAAGGCACCAGGCAGGATTTGTCAGTGGTTAGTTCATACATGCTGTGACAGGGGTGGAACCAAGTTCTAATAAGCCACTGCCTCCTAAATCAACCTTTGCTTTATTTCTAAGTAAAATTATATTGAAGTTATTTAACTAGAGATCTCCAAAAGTCTAATAACCTTTGGATTAACAAAAATTGGCAACAATACTTGAAAGATTCAAGGTGCAAAAACTATTTGAACTTGAGAAAATGAGGTAATAGAAAGAGGAAGAACATCTTTAAGCATGTATTTTTCTTAGGTCACAAAAAAAAATGTGGTAAATTTGACAATATGTGCTCTTATTTTATACATTCATCTCATCAATACCACTGCTTTTACATTTTATAAAACTGGAAACTGTTATTTGCTAAATCATAGAATCATAGAATGGTTTGGGTTGGAAGGGACCTTAAAGATCATCTAGTTCCAACCCCCCTGCCATGGGCAGGGACACCTTCCACTAGTCCAGGTTGCTCAGAGCCACATCCAGCCTGGCCTTGAACACTTCTAGGGATGTGGCATCCACAACTTCTCTGGGCAACCTGTTCCACTATCTCACCACCCTCATAGTGAAGAATTTTGCCCTTATATCTAATCTAAATTTACCCTCTTTCAGTTTGAAGCCATTACCCTCTATCCTTGTAAAAAGTCCCTCTCCCCCTTTCTTGTAGGCCCCCTTCAGGTACTGGAAAGCTGCTAGAAGGTTTCCCCAGAGTCTTCTCTTCTCCAAGCTAAACAACTTCAACTCTCTCAGCCTGTCTTCATAAGGAGCGGTGCTCCAGGCCTCTGATCATCTTCATGGCCCTCCTCTGGACTTGCTCCAACAGGTCCATGTCCTTCTTATGTTGGGGGTCCCAGATCTGAAATTGGTACTCCAGGTGGGGTCTCACGAGAGTGGAGTAGAGGGGCAGAATCACCTCCCTCGACCTGCTGGTCATGCTTCTTTTGATGCAGCCCAGAATACGGTTGGCTTTCTGGGCTGTGAGCGCACATTGCTCAACACATGTTGAACTTCTCAACCAACACCCCTGAGTCCTTCTGCTCAGGGCCGCTCTTGATCCATTCTCTGCCCAGCCTGTATTTTTGCTTGGGATTGCCTTGATCCATATGCAGGACCTTGCACTTGGCTTTTTTGAACTTCAAGAGGTTCACATGGGCCTACCTCTCAAGCCTGTCAAGGTCCCTCTGGGTAGCATCCCTTCCCTCCAGCATGTTAATTGCACCACATGGTTTAGTGTCATCAGAAAACTTTCTGAGAGTGCACTTGATCCCACAGTCCATGTTGCCATGTTAAACAGCACCAGTCCCAATATTGACCCCTGTGGAACAGCACTTGTCACATGACTCCACTTGGACATTGAGCTGTTAACCGCAACTATTTGGGTGTGCCTATCCATTCAATTCTGTATCCACAGAGTGGTCCATCTGTCAAATCCATGTCTCTTCAACAACGTTGTAATGCAGAACAGTGTCAAATGTTTTGCACGAGTTCAGGTAGATGACATCAGTCACTCTTCTCTTAACCACCAACGCTTTAACCCTGTCACAGAAGGCCAACAAATGTATCACACACTACTTGTCCTTAGTGAAGCCATATTGGCTATCACCAATCACCTCCTAATTTTCCACGTGCCTTAGGATAGTTTCCAGGAGGATCTGCTCCATGATCTTGCAGGCACAGAGGTGAGACTGACTAGCCTGTAGTTCCCGACTACATCCTTTTTTCACTTTTTAAAAATGGGATTATATTTCCCCTTTTCCAGTCAGTAGGAACTTCACTAGACTGCCATGACTTCTCAAATATGATGCGTAGTGGCTTAGCAAATTCCTCCGCCAGTTCCCTCAGGACCCTCAGACGCACCTCATCAGGTCCCATGGATTTGTACACCTTCAGGTTCCTTAGATGGTCTCAAACCTGATTTTTTCCTACAGTGGGCAGTTCTTCATTCTCCCAGGCCCTACCTTTGCCTTCTGCGACTTGAGCAGTGTGGTTTGAGCACTTGCCAATGAATCAGAAAGAGTCAGTGGAAGAGCTTCAGTGATCTAAACAGGAGTTTTCAGCTCCTGTATACAGACAACTATCCAAGTTTATCACATTGAAAACACAGGAAGGCTATGTGGAGTCAATATTCCACTTCCACTTTCTGTAATGTGAAACTTCTGTGTTCACTTATTATTCTATCAAGCCTTTATTTTTCTGTTTGTAGCTCCATAAATTCAATACTCTATGCTTTTAATCTAATTTGTTGACAAGTGAAAATGGCCCAGGTTCAAGACAATGCCAGCTAGTTTTTTAAATTAAACATTTAGAAATAAAAAAGTATTAGGACATGCATATATAACCCAATGAGTATATAATGGCTGTCATACTAGTACCTAATATCTGTAGTAATTTAATTACAAATATCTGACTGTTTGGTATTTAAACAGGAAAATAACTGTTTAAGCACTCTGCAGTTAAAAAATAATAAACCTTCTGGCATATTCTTCATTCGAAATGTTACACTCAAAAATAAGATCAAAAAAGATTCACCAGCAATGAAAAACTATTCTGAAGTAAACTGATTTTATATTTCTAAACATATGATGGATCTTATCACTGTCTTGCAGATATACATTCAGCTTAGTATGTATCAAAATTACAAGCTAGAAATAAACCAAGAAAAAATATTTTTATTTTTAATCCTTGTTTCAATTTTTCACCCAAAAGTAAAACCTTCCCATTGGTTCACAGCACCAACAATGACATCGTAAAAGATTATGATAACTTAAAAAATATAACTTAATTTAAAAACAAAAAGCTGGGTCATATTGAATCATGTTTTCCACAACATAAAGAAAATAAGTACACCTTAATGATGCTTAGAAAACAAAGGATAGTGTATGAAGCAGGAAAAAATTTACAGGTCACAATTTTTGACAGGTCATGACATCTATTTCAGTAACTCAAAGACTTGCTGTGAGAGATAAATCATTGAAAAAGAATTACAAAATTGTACCTGTCTGGCCCATATTAACTCTTAACGGGTGATTTCAGATCATAAGAAATTGTGAGCTATCCATAATTTAGTTGCCTATAACTATAGATTCAAGCTATTATGTTCCCCTTTTCAGTCATCAAAAATACTAACAGCAAAGTTCTGAAGATAAGAATACTATGCAATGGTAATTACATATTATCTATATCATACATGGTAAATGATTTGAGGTCCTAAAAATTTAATCTCATGGTGGCAAAACACCACTGCAGGATTAAAAATGATAGAAGATAGCATAGTATTAGCCACTTTGTGCTGTATGAGATACAGAATAGGAAAAAAGTAAATAGAGGTAAAAATGTTTCCATGGATTGTAACTTGCTTTTTCAGTCTTTCACAAAGTGCTATTTGATCTCTTGATGTGGCTATGGAAGCAAGAACATACTATTCTTCATAGGATTGCAGAGGGTGTAGCCTAGTTTTGTTCATCTATGTGTGCCACCTACATAACTGCTCTTCCTGAGGTTCTGAATGACAATGTTTTAGTTAGGTGATGAATTAGAAAAGTATGTTGAAATTTACAGCAAGCCTTTCATACCTTCTTGTTGCCAGAAGCTGCCCAACTAGTAGAAATCTGGTAGACCTTATAATTTCAGGCCATTATTTAAGGTGGTAATCCATCAGAAATTAAGATGAATACATGATAGTAGTTTTCCAGATACTGGCTATGGACAAAAGATGAGGAAAGATAAGCTTTTAATGGTTACAGAGAATTCCCGCATACCACAGGATATGTTCAAGGTGTCCTGGGTATATGATGCCCTGCCTTGGTTCAGAAGTACATCATTCTCTTATTATGGAAGAAAGTAATTATTTTCGGATCCAAAAGTATCATCTCCTGAGAACTGTAAAATCCCATGGTTTTTACTTCCTAATAAGCTTGATAGGATGGCTTACTTTTGAAACAAGAGTAGTCATGATAATGGCAGATATTCTCTTCTTTAGCTGTCATTGTTTATGATACCAATTGGATTTGAACTTGACAGAAACTGTATAAGCAAAGGTGGGTTATAGGCAACAAATCAAAACAAATAAATTTGAGTTCTCTTTGGTGCTGATGGATGTTTGAATGACAGGGCTGCATGTCTGGGGCAACAAGAGAGCAGGAGGCAGAGGAACCAGGAAGAAGACAAACTAAAAATAGAAAATGCATCTCTGTCACAAAACTTCTGAAGTTACATATAGGCCTAACTTCACAGTATATGCCTTGAGGTGTTATATTTGAGTTCATTTGGGGGCATCAGACCTGCGGAGATAAAGGCAGAGGATTGTCATGGAATCCTGGCATATCCTGTATCCACACTGTTAGGAGCTGATAAAAAAGGTCAAAAATCCCTAGGTTTTCTCTCCAAAACTGACTAGTTGACTTGCTCCAAAAGGAAATGCAATAATGAATTAGTGTATGTGTAATATGGATTATTATTAGTAGAAGTAGTAGTTACATTAACAGTAGTGCACTGGGGCCTAGATGCAACACAGGGACCAATCCAAAATGGCAGCACAGAAATACCCATAAAACTGATAGATTGAGCAAACCAGATATGGAATGTACTAAGACATGTGGCCAACAAGCAGTATGAACAGTGTGATAGGAACTAATTTTGCCCTTGCTGACTTCTAGCAGAAAGAAGAGTGAAAGAGATGAGATAAAAAAAGGTAATATGGAGTAATGGGGAGAAAAGTCATCATGAAGGGGAACTGAGGGGAGAGAAAAAAGCCAGTCTGGTAATGCTCTTGATAAAAGCAGATGAACAGAGTTCACTACTTTTATTTTTTTCTATATTATTTTACCCTCTTCTCATTTCTCCAGAGGGGACAGAAAAGTGCACTGTGTGATATCTATCATAGTATTACTTTTTTTTACCCCAATTTTCTTGAAAAAAGAAAGAGAAGACACTGTAAAAATCTTTAAAACATAATTCATTTTTCTTTTTTTTATTTTTTTTTTATTTTAGTTTAATGAAACTTTGCTTGAAGAATGTTTTTAGAGAATGAGATTGGTTGATTTGAGGGAAGGAATAAATAGTTCATCTTTTAAAAAATATTAATGGAAAATTCAAAATGAAAGTAACTTTAACTTTTTTAAGATTTATTTTTACAATCTAAAATTACTCCAAGAAATGCAAACTAACTTAGTTTGCTGTGACCAGAAGAATCATATTCACCTTTTTCAGAAAATAAAGTGTTTAACTGAATAAACTAACCCAAATCATATCATCAGCTTCTAGGGAAAACAAAACAAACAACCCCAAAACCAAATAAAAATAATGGGGGAAAAATAAAACGAAAACCCCCACCACACTGAAATGATATGACACTTTTTCTCAGTGAGGATGAGATTTAAAGAAATACACATATCCGTAATGAATGAAGATGTTGAATTTAACTCCAAAACCACAGGAACAGGGAAACAGGAAGTTTGGAAAGAAAAGAGCACTGGTTGTGGAGATAGGAAAGAAGCTACATATTTACCACAAAAGACAGGGAAAATTGGCAGTAAAAGACTACTGACGCTTTTATTGTTTTTCCAACCTTCATATTTCTTGTGCTAAAGAACTAAGCAGTGTTGGAATTTTTGAAGAGTGTCTCTGATTTCTGTGTCAGGTGTTTTTTGAGGAGGAAAATAAAAAATGGCCTGAGGTCACAGCTTTGAAAAAGGTATGTTGAAGTTACTGAGGTAACTTGTGATGTTGAAGACATAGGGCAGCTGCAGAATGAGGTTCCACCTTCCTGAAGGTGTAAAAAACCCCAAAAGACTATATATCAAATTGTACCAGAAAGGGTGCAGCTAAGGTCTTGTATGCAGCCTGCTGACCTCCAGCAAAACTTATTAAGTACAGGATATGGTGTGCTGGAACTGCAGAATAGCAGCAACCTCATGAACACCCAGCACTGGAAGTTCTACAGAGTTATGATGAGTTCCTCAGTTTTGTGTGGTTTATTTTGTTGTTGTGTTGGGTTTTTTTTTCTTTAAACTAAAACCTCACCGTGGGGAAATGCCAAAATGATGTGATGTTCTTACTGAAAATCAGATAAGAAAATTGCCTGTGCCATGAAAACACGGACAATTAGGAAATGTAGATAAAAAAGAGGTTTATGAGTAGTGGTACAAGCTTTATTTGACTATGACTGTGTGTCTTCAAAACAGTCATCAGCAGAGGCTCTCAGGCATATGGGAATCCTGTTTTATAAAACAGTATTAAAGGTATGTTAGGTGAAGTGTTTTTAGAACAGCGTTACTAAGGGGCATAAGAGAGTCTAAGGTACCAGAAAATAGGAAAAATAACTGTTAAACCTATTAAATAGGAATAATTGTGGAGGAGAATTAGAGCAGAAAAGATGATCAGAATAACCTGATATTAAACAGGAAAGAAGGATAAGGTTTACTTTTATTAATGTCATGCTTTCTTTAAGAGAAAGGTTATGCAACCTCATTAGGAACTCCTAATCCATAACTGTTGAATAGAAATGTTAGGAAAACTGTTTTAGTATTATTTTTATGGAGTTCAGTTGTTACATTTTGTTCTGACCTCAGGTGTCCCCACCTGCCTCCAAAGTGAAATAACAAAAGGTGACACATTCCTTTCAACTTCACCATTCTTCATTTAAAGAGGTAAAATACTTTCTACTTTCCCAGCCAAATGGGGAAGTTCCTTGCTATAGTTCATTGTGATTTCTTGCCAATCCACCAAATCTGAACTCCTCTCCGAAATCTTCTTTTGTATTTGTTGAATATTGTAACTAATATTGAATATCAGATATTATAGCAAGATGGTAAAACCTGGCTGTAACAAACACGTCAATGAAGAGCAGAATGCTGTGTGAAGAGTAATGTGAAGAGTAAAGGTCCCTGATAGAAATTACTGACTTTCGAAAGTACTGAGATTATTGAGAACAGCCTGAATCAAATCCTCTCACAGCAGAGCTAAATACTGAAAATCATTAATAATACTAATTATGTAATGAAAAGAAAGATAAAATTATCTTAAAACAAAACAACAATAGCCCTCTTCAAAAACGTATTGTTAATCAATCTCTTCTGTGGATTAGGCCATATGCCATGAAGACAGCCTTTCTAATTGGAACTAATGACTTCAATAAGCAACAGATTCACCTGATAAACTTGGACATCCACATAGAAGGATACCAAAGAAGTGGGAGATTTAAAAAAAACCTCCTCAGAGGATCACAGTTTTATTTATTTCTGTGTGGAATAGACACTAAACATTTCTTTCCAAGAGACAAGCCTTGTTTGTCTCAGTTGTGATTCATGCTGCCAGATTTAATCACCATTCCACAATATATGGACCTGAGATTATTCATCTGGATGTAATTGATCTAAACTGTAGTTCAATACATATTATCACTAGTTCACAGATTTCCATATAATCAAGTGTCACTAGACTTTGTTTCTGCGAAAAATTTTGTTTTAACCATGTTGTCCTATTCCTCTACCACAGAGAATCTGCTAGTTATTTTGTTTAAAAAAATAAATAACAGTCTACATGAACTTAAACAAAAGGGCTGTATTAAGGAATACCCATTTAGTTAATGACTCCCTCAAAGCCAATCAATTTACTCCCCTTAGGTATTTATTTATTCTCACATATACATATGCTCATTATCATATCACAGTGAAGTCTTGAACCGCTAAACTGAGATGAAGAGTCCAGCAAACTCACTATCTACAACCGACTTAGGGAATCTCAATGTTTCTGAAAAAATCTGTTAAGATTTATCCTTATGAAAACAGGGGAATAATTTTATGTATTTTACGTATGCCATAATTCACTGTCTGACATGTTCTTATGATCTGAATCAGATTACTTATTACATTACAGCCCTTATTCTAAAAAAAAAAAAAAAAAAAGGTGGTGGTGGGAAGAGAGATGGAGAAATAATCCATTAAATATAATCAATGGCAATGTCTCCAGGGTCTGAAATTATACACACTTTTTTTGTTTTATGCTGGCAAAATTCCACTGTTTTCAGTATAATTGCTTTCATCTCCCAAAGACTGCAGGTCTGACATATTTGAAATTTTGATCAAAAGTGAAAATGGAGTAATATTTTTTTGTTAGAATTGTTTTTCATAGGAGCCATCTTGGATATTATAGTCTAGTCAGAATAAATCTTAAAAATGTGTCTTTTTCCATACTTTCTGACAAATTTCAGAACACGCTATTCAAATTTTTTTTTAATTATTCTTTAATTTCTTGATGCTAGATAACTGCATGATGTGAAGTACTCAATTCTAAAAATGTTATTAGGGACAATTAAAATATTGCACTACAACCCTTTTGACATTGTAAGACTCTTTTCCTCTCTTCCACATATAACTGCAATATTTAATTTGGCTTACAGTTTATGGTGTGAGAAGTGGTACAATAAATGAGGGTTTATCATTGTTTAATTATGCTAAAGTAGCCCAAAGATGCCTCAGTCTTTCCGGTATTAGCATGTGCTCAACATTACAATAAATTTAATCTCACAAGCATTCATTTAATTATAAATTATTTAGAAATCTTAATCTTATTTAAAATTCTAATGTTTATTATCCTGCTACCTACAGTTATTTTTAATAAAAATAGGAAATTAAATTTTAGAGTTAAAATTGTAACAATGTTTCTCTTAGGAAAGAAATGAGAGATTTTATAAGGAAGGACATTTCATTGTTAATGATTTCATAGCTAGAAAGGATAAAGCTGTGTTCTTCTTCTATTAGCTTTTCTTATTCAATTTCCCCAAACCTTGTGTCTACACTAGTGACCTGAACTATGAGAGGTTATTTACAATAGAATTATCAATACTCTTGAAATTTAAAAAATTCAGAACTCTGTGAATGGCAAAGTCTTATGATCTCATGATATATTTTATATGGTATTTTTTACTGGATGCTATAGAATTTCCAGACACAAAGCTTTAAGCTGAAGTTAAGGCTTTGAATTATATTAAACATCAGCAGAAAAATCATAAAGAACACCACAGTTTTAAGACAGAAAAACGGCCTTTCAGTAAGGGACTCCTGGACTTTTATTCCCACCTGTCTCTTTGATTTCCTGCACATCCTTAAGCAAGCCAAATTGATCAGCACTTTTTCTAAGGAGAATAATCAATATAACCCAATCAAAAGGCATCAGGCGAAGGTTCTTGCATTACTCTCATGATCTGTAGTCATCAGTATTATAAGAGAAATTTGGGGGCTTCTGATTTTTCCTCCATTATTTTAGGGGAATAATTGTGACAAACAACTTATATGATCAATTTCAATTTTAAAAGTAATTTCACAGTTAAAAGAGTCAGAGACTTATGTCTTGGCTTTTGATTCTGTTTTCAAAGTGCTGGGCATCCACTTCTGATGTGAAATTATTTGTGGATATTTGAAAATTTTCCAGGTCAGGCTCTGATGTCTCCCAGCCTGATAAATCTCTTGTTTTTGCATCTCCAAGACGTAGTTTAACCAGAACTTTATGTTTCTGGTTAACTGGGGAAGCACAGTTATGTAACCCAGTGACTTCCCAGCTGTGAGGAATGAGGATCTCTTCTTTAGAATTGTCACTGCCAAAGGCATAACCACATAACAAACTGACGTTGGACGAAGGCAGCAAACTGTTAAAAATATTGTTGATTAAGAATGAAAGATCCACATAACTACAGAGGCAAAGATGCACGTATAAAAAGTCTAAATTTTCTGACCACAGAATCAGCAATGACACCTCATCAACCATAGGTTGTTCTTTACAAACAGTTGAGGATTCTTCTCCAGAAAACAAATGAGTCTCATGTTACAATAAGATGAGAGATCTCTTATTTGCTCTTGGTCATGAATAAATCATATTTCATACCCCTCTTTGAGAAGATGAAATTGACTGACCAGGTCAGAAGATAGAAGGTAGCAGAGATGCTCCATGATTCAATATATTTGGTTAATACATCTAAGATAATTTATTTCCCAGTGAACCACATAAAGTTCCTACTATGCTTTTCATGTTCCCAGTATGGAGAACAAAAGTCTCTGATTTATTTTAATTAATCAGTATTCCACAGGGAAAAAGAGAGAGAGAGTTATATCCATTCAAGATCACATCATTTCATGAAGACGGCAGAAGAATGAACATGTTTTATTACCCAGTTTATCATCTATGACTCTGACTATTACCTTCTTTGAATTTTAGGTTCACAGTGTAAGTCTGTACTATTGTAATAAATTATTCATTTCAAGCATGTGTAGATGAGCACGAAAGCTTCATATCCATTACTGAAAAATTCCCAATGAGACATGAGCAAAGTATCATTTTGTCAGGTTCTAGAGCTCAGTACTTGTTCCCAGGTAGAATTTCCTGAAATAATCATTTGTTTGAAAATGAATCCTTATTATGAATGATAGCAAGAAATAACAATTGACAGTAAAGCATAGAGGTCGCCACTCTTCCCTTATGCCATCACTATTGTTTGGCAGGTATGTACAACTTCTGGGCCAGACAACATTTTGAAAGGGTTTGTAATTCCAGTGCACTGTCACTTCTCAGTATGTCAGGTTTGTATCAATTATAAATGAAATGAAAGAAAACTATCTTTAACTTACCCCAGGTTAAGAGTAGAATTGATGGTTTCAGTGACTCTGGGTAAATCACTGAAAATATTTTCATGATATATTCATATTGAATCACTTGAATAATTATAATTTTTCCTTATTATAAGCTCCAATATGCTATATATCCAAATATGCTTTCCAGACAAAGTCTGCTAGCTTTGTTTTGGGTTAAGTTTAATATTTTCTCCCCATTGTCTTCCACCAATAGCTCTGTCTTGCCTTTATGTTCCTTCATACATAAAAAGATCCCAAAGTATTCCACAGACATCATATACTTTAAGACCTAGAAGCTCCTACTGAACAGAGGAAAAGATTCCTATTTGACTGGCAGCACTGGGTATTATTTCCCACTCTCTGAATTTTAATGTGACTGTGTCCAGGTGGAAAGACAAGTTTCGGTGTTACAATATCTGATAATTGACAAGTGTGGATAATGTTTGCTCGATCTGATGAATAAAAAAAAGAAGGGTTTTATTTTAAAGAAAAAAGTTATTTTATTGTAACCATAATCAAGACTCAATTATATGCTTCCATTGATGCTAACCAAGAGAAATCAGTAATAAAAAACACATTTTATATACATTTCATCACGTCTGGGCAAATGTGTAAATTTTGAATGAAAAAACCCATCCTAGATTTAACTTCAGATAATCTCTGCTCATCTTTGGAAATACCGCTGACTCAAGGATTTATAAAGTTCTAATGTTTCAAATATTTATAAAATTTATGAAATAAATAGCAGATAAAATATCAATTGCTGCTATAAGACTTACCTCTCTGCCCTGAAATAAGTGTTATTAACATCTCCAGTCCTTCTTTACTGCTGCTAATGATACATGTATATATTTAGATGCAGCATATTTAGGATTTTTTTTCCCCCCACTTGAATTTGCCCATTTATGAAAATTCACTTCTGTGTAACACACCCAAGTATTAAGAGAAAAGGGCGGGAGTGGGAGGGGGTGGACATGTGTAGAATAGAAACTCTAATCAAGGTTCTGTGACATTACAAACTATCCGAGACAGATAGAAGTCAAACGTAAACTCGGTTCCTTCATCTGCCAAATTTTCTAAAAATTGTGCTGAAGCCAGAAGCCTGTTTATTTGTTCTTTTTTTAAAATATAAGCTGTTCAGTTGCTCCTTTGTGCCACTATTTGCAGCCTAAGGCTCACAAAGCAGACTTAAAACATCTAACTTAGGTTACTTTGGAAAGCCAAATCTCCAATATTCTCAATATAACTTCCAAAACTAATATTAAGTCCCGTTCAATCCAATAGAAGAACACTAGCATATTATTTGGATAAAATATTCCCTTCTTAGTCACTGCTGCCTTTCAAAATCAGGTACTACTACATTTTTTCTTGAACGTGGCCTGAAATACTAAAATTTTGTGATTAATTTGTTTTGTTTGACATTTTTTCTTACCAGTAAGGCGAGCCACTACAGCCCGGGTTAGGTGCTGACAGGGGGCAAAGAGGCATCTGGGCCTGCAGCCCACCAGCCCTGAGGGTGCTGCAGAGAACGTTCTAGAACTGCAGCCTCTGGGCGCCAGAGCAGCAGGCGGGAACGGGAGCCAATCGGCATCAGGCATTCTGCCCCAGATCCTGTAAATGGGCTGCGGCCACAGAGGGGAAGGCCCAGCAGCAGCTCTGTGTGGGGCTGCAGCAGCTGCCACTGCTGCCGAGGGCTAACAGTGGTCACTGGGCCAGCCAGGACTGCTGTGCTCCCCTCCACAACTGCCTCAGCCTCCCCGCAGCACAGAGAAGTTGTGTGAGGAACTGTGGTGTAGACCCACCTGGCTTCTCCTGTGGAACAGGGAAGTTGTGTCACTCATCAACACTAGATATATCCATGACTGTAAGTGTTTCAGTTTTTCTGAGCCCTGTTAGTCTATACTGTCAATTGCCTCTCAGACTGCAATAATGGAAATATTTACCATTTTAGGAACACCAGTGTAACTTGTTGCATTCTGGGACTCAGGGTAGCTTGAATAGCAGAAACAGATAGGGTTGAGGTTCTGCTGCAGCTTAGCCTTTAAACTTAATATGTTGTGTCAGGACTTAAATGAGAGAGGAAAGAGGTTCTGTTCCAGGACAGGAGTTTTGTGTTTGTATTGTCTTTCCCAGAATGTATTATTTTAGTTACAGTGGAAATGTAGGATAGGCCTGATATCTTCAGGATGTTAGTGTCTTGAGATGTGCAGTTTTTTGCTTGATGTAGTGAAGGAGAGAGATTCCTTAGGAAAGATTTTTCTTCATATATGACTATTTCTAATATCAACACTTAAAATTAAAGTATCCAAAAACTACTATGATACTCAAATCTCATGCAGGTACTGGTGAAGTTTGAGACCCTGGTATGGTATCCTCCCCCTCCATTTCCACCTACTGATGCTGGCTGAGATCATGCTCAACCCAGCTGTATCCGGGCTGAGTTGGCCAGGGATAATTGCCTGAGCGGGGGTCTTGCACTCACTCCTATCAAACCCCCTGCTCTCAGCAGGATGCCTACAGTCCTGGCAAAGCAGTTGCTGCCGAGCCCCTGCTGTGCTCAACAGCTTTAACCCAACAGTCCAAGGCAGGCACTTCGGTGGTTGTGACAATGCTTTGAGAGTTCTCTTTGAGTCACTCATCTCTGAGCTCAGGGATTTTGCACAAAGAGTAATTTCCCACGAGTGGCTTCAGTGACTTCAGTTGTTATGAAAAGTGAGCAGTGGGCCTCTCTGTCTAAATGTGGGTTTGGACTATCATGAGGCAATGCTTTAAGTGGCATTACTTTAATAAGTCCTTTATTCTGCCTGCATTGTTCTTAAGGAGACTAAATTTTGTATCCCTACATGAAAGCACCATTTGTATTTACTTTAAACAGATCAAAGCCTGCATAAATGCTTTATTTTATTTATTATGACAGTTGAATTTATTGCTATAAAAATATGGTTTTATGGCTACCAGCCTGTGTTTTCTCATGACGTGCCCTATCATATAGTCAGAGGATCAGGTTAATGTTCCTCCAGACATCTTTCATCATTTCAGGCGGTTAAAATCCAACACAGACATAAGATTGTGTGTTCTTTGTATGCTTTGTAATGCTTGATAACTTCTGGGAAGAGGATTTTTCTGGGACTATCACTACAGTGATTATTTGTGAATACAGAAATTATAGATTAATTTCTTCAAGACTCTGTTTTATCTGCAGGTTGTAAATTCAAGTTGCATGTTCATGAGAGCACCAGCTGAGGAATGAGATCCATTTCTCTTTGTTTGACTGCTTAAACTTATTATCTATATCTTATTTAAATATTAGTCATCTCATTTACTCTTGATCAGATTGGGGGGATTATATTTCTGGGTTGCATAGCAGCCTAAAAAAAGCGTAAACATTTGCTGATAACTTTATTGCAGCTGTGATGCCACAGGTGCCTGCTATATTCCCTAGACTGTTGCAGTAGTGATATTCCCAGTGATGATTTTGGTTTGTTTTGACATTTAATGGCAATATTTAAAGAACATTGTACTATCTAAGCTTTATACGAAGGCAACAGAATATGGTCTTCTTTCCACCCCCGCTATAGAATTTCGGATTTATACCAAAGGAAGGTGACAGCAAGAGGCAAGACTGGGTCTGTTCCAAAAGAGAAGGCAAACTGGGGCTGAGTGGCACAGCACAGGTGGGACTGTGCCTGCCTGACAGGGCACAGCCCCCAGCTATACAAGAAGGGCAGAGCTGGTGATGCTAAGAAGTCAAATTGTGTACTCAAAGGGCCCTGCCAGAAGGTGTTGGGTAGCAATTAAAGAGATTCTAGGTTAAGACTATTTTTTTTTTTGACTGAGCTCTGTTTGCAAGGAATCCAAGGGTCACAGGCTTTTTCTTCTCTTGTGAGAGAAATTTTTTTAAAGAATATTTCAGTTGTAAGAGGCCTACAATGATCATCTACTCCAACTGCCTGACCACTTCAGGGCTGACCAAAATTTAAAATATGTTAAGGGCATTGTCCATATGCAACTAAAACCCTGACAGATATGGGGCATTTACCACCTCTCTAGGAAGCCTATTCCAGTGCTTGACCACTTTGAGATATCAAATCTGATATCAAATCTGAGCCTCCCCTGATGCAGCTTTGAACCATTCCCAAAAATTAATATTAACGGTAATTAATATTTCTGAACTTTATTGGTGCAACCCAAGTGGCTGGATGGGAGATCTGCCATATCACAGTCATGCAGTAAAATACGTGCAATACTAACTCAACGCACTTCTTGTCTCGGACGTTTGTCTGAAATCATGAGTTGATGAAATACTCTTTTTCCTGGGTTTTGTTTGTTTTTTTGATACAGTCAACAACATTTCCCAGTGAGGTAGAGGTCTCAAAGACATTAAGATCCTTTGTCTTCTGAAAGGAAAAGCAATGACAGAGAAAACAAGTTCTCTAGTCTTCCTGCCAGTGCGCACACATTGAGAGAAACCACAGACTGATTAGAAAACTTGTTTTATAATGCCTGTGTTCTTGCAAGGTCCATCTCATGTCCTGAGCTGACAGAGTACACGGCAATAATCTAGGTAGCCTACAGTCCCGACTGCTGTGTTAACGTGAAGTTTATTTCTTTCATTGTGATGAGAAAGTCAAATTGTATCCATGCCGTTAGGGATTTTTTTCCTTTTTTTTCTCCCATTTGAAAACTTTGTGGCAAACATTCCACCATCTGCTTTTGCTTATTTTAACTAATCAATTGGGAGATGTTGCAGTAGACTCCAGCAGAATAATCAATAAAGGAGGCCTAGATGGTCAACCATGTGGCATGCTGGCTAAAAGCCAATTTCTCTCCTTATTAACACAAATAGTCTTTGGATTTCATATTAATACCCCTAGAGAATTAGCTAGATGAAGTTGGTTTGGGGAAGAGCTTGTGAGGATACTGATTTTTACTGAAACTGTTCTCAGGGAAAAATAACTACTGTGTAAACAGTTGTTTAGCAGACTTCTGAGTCAGAAGCAGCTGTCCTGTATTGTCATAGAAAGTACATTTTGTATCCCAATCATGCCTCATAGATTAGACAATGTTGAGACTTGATGTGCACTGAAATTGTTCAAAAACTGCAGTTGATATAAATTACAGTAAATTTAATGCATCAAAATAACTGCCTAATCAATACTAGTGCCTTTGATATCTTTTAAATAGCATTAATCACCATGAACTCATTTGGTATTAATGCAAATGTTGCAAGTGCTTCAATTGGATTTCTGCTGTAACTGAAGGTTAATTACTTTGACTAGACATTTGTGCTAAAGTTTTACCCAGTTTGCATGCATATAGAAACGATAAAAATAATGAAGTGAAGAATGGAACAATATTTCCATGTGAAAGGAAAACAGGTTTTGCTTTAGGCATTAGACAATATTAGTAAAGATGCATCCATTTTGCAAATTAATCTGGAAAATTTATCTTCATGTAAACATGTAGCAAATATGTAACCCCACCTGTTGTTATTATGATGGTATTGCTGAGATATTAATTCTTTACATTTATAGAACACGCTGCCAGAAAAGCTATATATTCATTAAATGTTTTCAATTACATTAATGTTACAGTTGTTGTTATTAGGTAAAATATTCAGTATTTAAGATTACAGAATGCTGGGTACCAAATCCAAAAATATTTCTTGAGTTTGCCTGAACAGAGACATGTCAGCTGAATAGCATTTCATTAAAAGAAAAAGCTTGAAGAACATTACAATTTTTGGATGTATTTGGACATATTTATGGACATTTTGGACATATTTAATACAATTTTTGAAAATGTGTGGTTGTATACATATACAAAATTTTAAGTGTTTTATGAACAGTCATACAATTTCTGTGAATAGGAAACATTATGGCTCCAAAATATTTAGGGACTGCCTTTGCAAGCAGACTAATCTTTATGCTAATTGCAACATTTTTCCTTAAATGGTACTTGGAATCATCATCTTTTTGTTAACTTCATTGTTAATTTCCTTTAGAACTGCTATGAATCTTAAAACTCTTGTTTGGTATTCAGGGTAACGTGAAAGATCCAACAAAAAGTCATTCTATGAAAAATGTTAGGCTTTAAATAGCGTTATATATTAAAATTTATATTTAATTTTTAAGTTTCCAACAAACTTGCTTTGACTAATTCTAGCTTCATATTGTTTTTCATCTTCAGTGACATTTGATGTTATCAATTAAGTGATCCTTCTTGATCAGTCTTTTCTGATCCTCTGTCATGCAGCTTTAAACCTGATTTGATTCCTAGCTATCACTTCTCTCCCAGATGTTTCTGTGCATGTTTCTTATCTGATCAGGTCTTTGTCTTTCACTATGCCATTCAATTTAAATTTTTTCTGAATACATACTGTTCTTTCTCTGCATAATACTTCCTAAACAAAAATTCTAAAAATTTTATTTCTTGGCTATTTGTTCCATAATAGCAATTTCAAATATCTTTTCATAAGCAGAATAATTAAGAAGCTCAATCTAATCTTAACTTTCAGAAATTCAACTCTTTCAGCTTCAGAAATGTGGACAATTGAAGTTTGTGTGGAACTCAAAATAGAGATTCTATGAGGAATAGCACATAAGAAAGACAAAAAGTAGTCAGAATTTAAAATGACATCATTTTAGAGGGCTTAATTGATTTCGGATAGTGTGTTGCGATTGTTTTCTCCTGTTAGTGCTTTTGCTACTTGAATTGCTTCAATACTTTGGAAAAACATTTTCCTTACGACGTTAGAATATTGTTATATCAGGCCACCAAAAACACTTTAAAGTTAAATATCTGCACTGATTTGGTTTCACAACACTCATTCTTTTTTTTCTTTTTGTGTTCCCTCCCTATACATATAAAGCACAAGAATTTTGTGGCAAAAATGTTTTAGAAAATTAGTACTTTTCATGGACTGCTAAGAAGATACTCATGATGATCAAATTCTGAGCTTGTAAATGTAAATATTAATCCTGAAAACCTGCTTTTTAAGGGCTCCAATCAGAGAACAAACATTCTGTGTAATTCATGTATCTAATCAAAGCTAACCAGCACAGCCTGAATCTCAAATGTCAAATGTTTGCAATAGGCAAACAACACCCATAATTCTTCATCTGTGCATATTCAAAGAATCTCTGTGTGAATCAAACACAAGTTACCAAAAGAAGTGATATGCATCACATTATTTACTCAGCTCTTGTGAGCAACATGGACAGCTGTACCAGGTCTCTGGTGGTTTTTTTAATTTATTAATATTGCATTAACAATTTTTCTTAATACATTTCTTTTTAACAATTTCTCAACGAATATTATGCTGATGGACCTAAGCACAAGAAAAGGAAAATCTTTCTCTTGTGAAGTTTTCTGTCAATTCTCCATGATTTGGGTACTCACACTTTCCGGTCATCCTTTCAGACTTATTTTGGTTTTCATCTAATGAATGGAAATTTTAAGGTACCGGTGTATTTTAGGTCATTTGTTGTTTTTTCCCTCCTCATTTCTGTTTAGTTATCTTAGTTTATCTGCATTATTCCTGCAGTGCTTGTGTCCGTTTACAGTCTAATTTTGATGTCAGTCTATATAATTATTACACCACCCCTTAAACCTCTCTATTGGCTCTTGTTAAAACACCCCATTGATTTAAAGATCCTGTTACTTACCAGAGTATGTTCTGATTCTCTGACCTCTTCACACTCCTTGTTGCTGATTTCAGTTAATTGCATGATTATCAGATTATAATGTGGTAGCATTAAAATGAATTAGCATGTAATTACTGTTGTTCCCGAGGGAGATGGGGTACTTAAAATAGTGCATGTTATTTCATGGAAAGCATGAGACAGTATATTGCCAATGATATATGCAGATATCCACAGCTCTTCCTTTCTACAGTGTGTTCATGGTACAAAATCCTAGAGAAGATCTGGAAATAGCTGACCAATATCTGCTTTTGCATCTTAGGTTCTTCATGTCAATTTAAAAAACTTTAATTTTTACTCGTACATAACAAAATGATTTCATATGATCTCATTTGAGTTGTATCATTCCTACTGGTATTTGTTTACCATAAATTTTAACAAGATTAAACACTATAGACCCTAATAAGTCACCATAAAATTATTTTAACAAGAATTAAATAATTAAATTTAAATATGAAAAAATTGTTAAAATACTTGTTTCAGCAATGCTTCTGATCTTGAGCTGTGAATATGAACCTGTTATTAGCAAAACAATGCTTAGTTTATGGGATATATTATTAATTACATCTCATTTCTTCTGAAGAATTTACCTTTTATGAGTCCTAGTGTTAAGGTGTTCTTATGCAGGACTAGCCAAATGGAATTCTTTCTCAGAAGTTGTGTACTTACCTCTTGCACTGGAAGGTCTGCACGCCAAAGCAGCTAACTAAATGGAAAAACAGTTTGTGTTTTAGGATTAATTCATTTTTTAAATATCACACTTTACTACTTAGAATGGTTTTCTTAAGAATATTTCTTTCTGTTGTTGACAGCATTTAGGAATTAAATTGGAAAAATTGGAAAATTACACAATTCATAAAGAATCGCTCTATCGCTAACTGCTGCCTTTTTGAGATGAAGTCTGTAGAATCACAACAGTAGGTTCTATAACAAGGGGCAAAAAATAAAAAATAAGTGAGCAACAAAAAAGATTTTACTTGCTTTACCCTGTTGTGCAATGCATTACTGGAAAAGCACTAAACAGTAGGCTCCCAAATCCCATGGCTTCAGTGTTGAGTGTTTACTTGAGTAGGGGCTGCTTTCTTCATCATGGGGCCTAAATAGAGCTACATTTAGGGCACATTTCTGGAAGCAGGCAAAGTTAAATGATTTCAGCACCTAATTTAAAATACCTACTATCCAGAATTTCTGAGCCCTTAGTTTGTAAAAGTACTTTGTGGATATTATAGGAAAATATCATAAATGCTAAACTGTAAAGCACCTAGTTGTGTGTTATTACAGATAATGTACATGAAATGCAGAGTACTAAACTGTTAGTGATAATGGAACAATCTTCTCTGACATTCTTTTAGTTACGTTACAGTTTTTTGTTATGTCAAAGCGTTTTTAAAATTTGTACTAGTGTGCCCAGATGGAAGCTGATAGGGGTTGTTTTGCTATATGAATTTGCACAAACATGGCTGAGGAGTGGGAATAATAAAAATAGCAGAATGCATTCATCAGTTTCATAAAAAAAAATCCACTGAAAATGCATACATGCTTGAAGGAAGAACTAAACTTAGTCATAACTTATTTTATGGCAAAAAAGGTCAGATTGGTTAAAGTGTTTTATAAGTGAATGCATAAGTAGCTACACGAACATCTACCTATACCTGTCCAGGATCTAATTGTACTATATTTATATAAAAACAATATAAATGTTTTAGGAAGAATTCAGAAGTATATTCATTTTCTATTTTCATTTTTATCTTTCCATAAAAACGTGTACAAGATAGGCTGATGACTTTCAGAAGCTTGACATTCTCAGATTGCAGATTGCTTCTTTCAGGGTGCATGAGTTCATCTGATGATGACTGCTCAAGCCCAGTGCCGTCGAAGTCATTCAGAAACAGGCCATGTCATAATAGCTTTGAGAAAGCATCTTATTTTCCATGATAACTTTGCAGCATGGGAAGTAGATAAGTAAAACTTACAATAGCTAAGGTCCAAAGAATGGTGGGTGTTACTTCCTGTAACCACTGAAGTTCATGCTGTGGGTTACACCATAAGAGGCAATACTCTTTGTAGAAAGCTCTATATCACTTCAGTTTCTTAATTAAGTGAAATCTGCTGTCTTTGAACTTACTAATATTCCTAACTTGGACAAAGTGTGAATTCTGCCAGAACAATGTCAGTCTTGCTGATCTAAAATAAAGGTTTTTAAACTCCTTTTAATGGAGTAATGACTTGTGCTGGTGCATCACCCACCCCTTTGCCGTATCTGGGCCGCTCTAAGTTGCCTGACAAGACTTGGCCTCCAAACAAAGGGTTTGGCAGTTGAGAGCCTCTCAGCTGTACCAAGCACTCTTGTGTAGCCAAGTAGGAGAATGGCACCGAGTGTGTCAGGGACCCGATTGCCTAAACAAGGTACAGAACTAATCGGTTATCTCCAGACAATCCTAGCAGTGGTACTGTTAAAACTTGAGAAATCACCTGCTTGGACTGTGGAAACTCACTGATGCCTAAAGTCAATCATCTCCCAGTCCTATAAACAGTAGTCCCAAGTGAGACCCTTTGAGCTCTCCTGGACCACAGTGGGCTGCAACCAGCACCTCCCTCTGAGAGAGATACCTCTCGGAGTCTGTGAACCCTCAAGTTCACGATCAACTCAGAGGCTTGACTGTGCATCCATTGAGTGACTCAAAGCATTTGATGTATTTGAATTCCAGGGGGATATTTAATAAGTACCTTTGTACATATCTCTTTTCTCTAGTCTCTTTATGTGTCTCTATCTCTACACCTATATGTGTGTGTGATTAAGTAATCTGAGTAAGTTTAAGGTGATTATGCTGCTGAGTTTTATATGATTTGATACTGTGCTTTATCTTAATATCATTAGTGAATTTAATTGCTATTATATTAGATTGTTGCCATCCTAAAGTTACACCAAGCACACCATATATCACTACACCAGAATCCCCAATATGCTGTTCCTTTAGTCATAAACCGTTGACCAAGTCTGGGACTAGGAGTGGATTCAACCATACCTAAACTCCTCTCTGAGAAGGAGTTTAGAAAGCAAGGGAGTCCACTCTGAACCTTGGGACTCAATGGGAGGGCATTTCTTTACTTTCCTTACCTAACCATAGTCATAAACCGTTGACCAAGTCTGGGGCTAGGGGTGGCTTTCGGTCCACTCTGAACCTCATGACTCAATAGGAGGGTCTCCCCTACTTTCTCTCCTCAATATACACATGAACTTGGTTTGATACACGAGTAAATAATTCCAATCTATCTGTAATCTGCTTTCTCTTTGTATACCTTTCCCATCTTGAATAATTAAGAGTGGACCTTGCCATCGAATCCTGTTGTCAAGCTTTTTACAAATTTATATGAAAATCGTTTGCTTTCTGATATCTTTAGTGGTGATTCTTTAAACAGCATAAACTATTCATTCGCAACATGACTAGGAAGATTGGGGTATGTGTGCAAAATATGTTTCTAAGGAAAAGATTAAGGCAGGAAATGTAGTTTCTTTCCTTGTGCGTATCCAAGAGCAGAGACTAGACAAGTAGAAAAATTACAGCAGACAAGACTCCTTCCACTGTGAAGTGTAGTAGGTCCAGTCACTATAAACAGTCATTTTAGAAAGTTACCATAGAAGCATCTTCCGTCTCAGTTTGCTTCACTGAAATCAGGCTTATGTAATGTTTCAGTCCTTCATCCTCATTGGGCCCGAAGTCATGACTGTAACCATTGCCTCCTGGGTATATAATATTTCTCACCTGTTTTTTCCCTACTATTTGTTACACAGCTGTGTGGCAGTGTGTTCTCCTTGATACTGACTTGAATTCTGATATTTTAATTTAAAGCTCTTCAGAATGCTTTGCAGTATTATAATAACCTATTTCATGATATTTTGTAAACTTTATCAACAAACATCTACTAATTTCTCTTTTGATTCCTATGTTCTTGAGCTGTCCTTTTTTGCCTATGACAGTTTAGAAATGTTTAACAAGACTTCTCTGAAAAGAAACCAGTTATGTGAATTTACATTTCATTTAAATATTTAAAGATTTTTAAAAAAAGTGCCTTGGTTTTGTTTGATGCTCTTGTATATGTATGTATGTTACATACATGGATGTTTGTACATCTTAGACTGCTTCACCTGAATTTAAGAAGCTAGGTTTGTAGGAGTGTCATGCAATTTTCATAATTATTAGATCAGTGCAGCTTTGGAGAGTTTTATGATAAACACAATCTTTTTGGTTCTTATCACAAACAGTGCAGCTGATGCTGGAATAGTATATGTATGCCTGAGCTATGTATTGTTTTTATCAGTCTAAATACATCAAGAGAAAGAGTTTGAATGTATTTTAGGAGAAGCACAGATGGGAATTAGCAAACAAGTGTTTAGAGAAATATCATAGTGTTTTCTAGGTATAGATTCTTCTATCAAGTCAATCTCCCTGGTCCAGTTCTCTTGCCCCATAGCATAATGATCAGAACAGTCATGCAGACTGAAAGGGCTTTTAAACTAGAAAGGAACAGAGTGGTGTGTTCAGAAGTTGCATCTCTAGCCTCCAGATCTGTCACTGAACTCACCTGGGATGAACTGGATGCCAAACAGCAAAAGATTTGTTAACTACACAGAACTCAATAGTTGTGCCAGTGCTTTAAGGAAGCTAAGAATCAGCTATCAAAGGGCTATCTTGAGAAGTGAATCAATAGAAAGCATTCTGCTTGCCAAGTATTTATTCTTAGCAAACAAGATTGCTTTGATGACAAGGTTGTTTGCATTGCCACTCATTAAATAACTGTATATGTGATTTTTCTTTTATGCCTTTGTTGAACATTTAGATGTGCAGAATTAACCATGAGCTGAGACTTTACTGTTTTGTGACGATTTGTGTCTGGTGATGAATAAGTTTGCCAATGAAATCTAAATGTCTGATGGAGGGACTAAAGGGAGATTTTTCTTGGCTAGAAAAAATTTACATGCATGCTTACCCTTTACAGTGCTCAGCTGCTCATAGTGATAAGAGAAGTCTAGATGATGCTTTCCTGTGTTTGTTTTTTTTCAGCTTATGCCTTGTCATATGAAAACACACCTATCTCAATGTATGGTTTTATTTTAAAAGCTCACAGTAAAATAATATTAAAGCATATGGAATGTGCATATGCTGTCAGCACATTCTATGATGAACAGAGCTGTCCACTTTAACAGAACTGATAACGTTCTAAAAATATTCAATACATTGTTCAGAGTGCCAGAAAGGTCATGGTTACTATAAAGTTGTTTTAAATACATGTACCAAGGACAAAATTACTGAGTAAAAAATTTTTGAACAGTCTTGAAAACAGCTATCTTTTTTCTGGAGTATATAATAATTTTGGGTCAAAACACTTAAGCATGTGAGTAAACACTTCATATGCTTGGTATTAGGTGAATGTAAGATTAAGGAACACTATAGAATTGTTTGACATAGTGTGCCCAGAGACCATCGGCTAAATCACCAGATGAATATTTGCATGAATTCTTACCCAGTTTATACACAGAATTTTCAGTGATTTGCAGATGCAGCAGTGAACATTTCCTGTGTCAGTTGAGGCTTTCTTGCTAAAATCAATCCATTGCTTATAAATTGCAGCTACCTAGCTGGGTTGGAGGGAGAGAAGAAGAGGATGCTATTATAGAATCATTATATCTGCACTAAAAGGCATGTGAAGGCTATGTGATGCATTCTTTCTTCTCTGAGGGAGTATTTCCAATGCAGTTTGTTTTCCCAGTGTTGTATTCTGTTAGTTCAAAATACCACATACAAAGCAGATTTATGCTGTAAAAGGGGAAAAAGGTAACAAACTTAATGACAACAACATTGAGATGAAAATCCATTTTTGATCAAAGATAGACAGACAGAAATCAACAAAATACCCAATGGAGGCAAGCAGTAATATGAAGTTAAAAAATTTGAGGTTAATATACCTCCAGGCAGTAGCCCACATATGGATTTTGAAGATTGGCAGGCCCAAATGTTGCTGCTCATCATAGTCACTACCAGAGATAATGTCAGAATTCTGTAACAGGCACTGGATAGGAAAAAAGTCCTAGAAAGCAGATAAAAGAAATAGAAAATTGCTTTACAATTTCAAAAGCTGTATTCTACACTACAAAAATAAAACCGTTTTTCACACAGGTACTAGTAACGTGCTGCTGCAGTATCAAGTTTTAGAGATGATAGAATGGTTAAAAGAAGGTATGTTTAGGACAGAGACCAAAGGGATATACTTTTTTTCCTTTATTTTAATCTATTAATTGGTTTAATATGCTGCCTAGTTCTCTAGTCATTTTATACTCTGTTTTGTTTAAGAAGGAGAAAAAGAAAGATTTGAAAGAAATTTTGCTAAGAGATGGCTCTGAAATGATCTTGTTCTCAACATTAGATAATGGATTCAGCTTTCTGGTTATGGCACTCCTTGGCACCATCTTTTCTTAACAGTGACCTGGCAGCTGTATTTCTCTTTCCCTGTTCAAAACAAGCTTAACAAGAATCTTGTTGGATCTTTTCCTCAGGATGCCCAGGTAGCAAATGAGGCCAAGGTTACTTTTTTCATTTGTTCTTTCCTAGAAATTTTCACTCTTTTTTCCCCCAAGATATAGATATTGGAACAGTAACATCTTCATCTTTCTTGGTTTTTAATTCTTGCTATATTACTTTAGAGTAGTACAATGCTGTAGTTTAAATTCAGTGGAAGCCTAGGTGAGTACAGAATGAGTTACAAGGTCATTAAGAGACATTTGACGTCATGTTTTACTAGCATTAATTTAGTTTCCTAATGCTTGTCTCTCTTAGCAGACTAGTGACTAGACCACTTAGTTTATAGTCTTGGTTTACCTAACTAAGCATCTCTGTCTAGTGTGCCATCCTCTAAACAGCAGGATGGTGATATCTGCGCAACTGGTATCCCAGTCAGTATTTTGATCTTGGTCCTGAATTGCACTTTAAGTAGGTTCAAGCAAATAAACACTTGAATAAAACACCTTACATTAGTGGACTATTGATCAAGACTGCCTAGCTCTGATTTCTCTGAAATTTGAGAAGCTGCTTTATCTAGTGTTTTGACTGCAAACTGGAGACAGGAATTTTTTAAAAGCTTCCCTGATTTTTCAACTTGTACTCCATCCTGGCATTTTAAAGCCCAAACTTCTTGAACATTAGTGCTTCTTCCATCTTTTTTTCTCCCCTTTGCATGGTTGTTGAGTTACAAAATGGGTACATCAAAATGCTTTCTGTAAAACGTACTTATTTCTGAGTTTTTCCATGGGCCATTCACAGGGATGTGAAAGGGTTTTTAGTGAGATTGTAAATAATTTAAATATTGTAAATATTCTGTATATTTTCCACTGTCTGGATATACTTGGAACTTTAAAAAATGACAAAATTTACTTTTTTATTTTCTGTTTGTTATTCCTTTCATCTGATACAAGTGTTACATCTTAATTATACATCTGTTATGATACAAAAAGAATGGAAAGAAGATGTAAACCAGTAAAACTTTTAAAATCTGTATCAGGTTGTTTTCCTTTGGTCTATGTCAAATCTCAAACAGTAATCTTTAATTCTGCTAGATTTGCATGTGGATAATACTGACACTTTCTTTGTATACCTAGAAAAGACAGATCTCTGTCCCCTGAGGCAAAGCTGGGATGCAGATGATTGCTTATATTCCAGTTCTCAATTTTTTTAAGCTTGCTTTTCTCATTACAGTCTCCTAGCAGCTGTTTTGTTCCCATCAGGAGTAAACTCTAAATCCATCAAATTCCATGAAGTTGGTGCTGGTTTTAGCATCCATTATCAAGGAAAAGCTGGTAATACCTTCAGGACTAAACCCTCTGCTGTAATGGGTGTTTTTCAGCAAATGTTTGATACTTCCTGGGGTATCTGCTTCCCTGTGAATTACTTGCAACAACTAGGAATATTGTCTCATCTAGGTAAGCCATGTTCACTTATTAAAATAAAAATATCTATGAGGAATAATATGCGTGTGAGATACTAGAGTACCACAGAAAGATTTATAACCATAAAAGACCTGATACATGTGTTGTCCATCAAGGTGAAAGTACAATGGATTCAGTCCTAGAAGCATCTTTTCTGAGAGACTGCATTTCTTTCCTGAAGAAAGAATTCTGCAGGCTGCTGAAGCCCATAGATCTTCTGATCCCTTAAATATCTCTGCCAAGCATTTAAATATTTGAGAAAATTTTTCTCTCTATTAAATGACCCTCTCAAGCTCCACAGTTGCCCTCAGTTCTATGAGAAATATTATAGATGTAATTTTTGCATGCATCACCTGAACTTGGAAAAAAGAAAACCACAGCAAAAGGATCTTTCTGTCTTTTTAATGATGATGTTTGTCCTAGTAACACATAAGGCAACTGCAATAGCAAGATGTGAGTTCCTGACTGAACTGGTAAAGGAATTCATCAGTCTTGTGCTGTATGTACTTGATGTACATAACCTCATGAAAGGTTAAACGATAAAATAAAATTCTTGTTGAGTGCAAAGCTCTGAGAACAGCCATGAGCAAAAGCAGTGTGTCATGAGATAGAGACCCAAACTACTTGGGCCACCAGTTACTACTAGGAGTGCCAATAGCCTGTCTTCCAGGGAACTATAGCCCTGGCTTCTTCCACCAGGAACTGGCCCAGGCAAAGGATACTTAGAAACATTTGACATCTCGTGAATGAATCCTAGACCAGCAAAGTAGTGAACATACGAAAGGGAGAAAATCATCCAGGACCAGGAGTGTCCTGTTCTGAAAGGTTTTTGGTAAAATATTTTACAGTATAATAAATACATTTGTAGGATGCTTTTTTCAAGCCTATGGTATATATAAAAAAACAAACATTATTTTCAAAAGTTATATAGAATAGGCTTCAGAAGCCTGGGAGACTTTAAATCACTGTCAAAGGTTACTTTTTGAAAACTCCAAGGAAAATCAACTTTTTGTTGTGTAATGTTGAAGGGTTTATGTAGGACCAAGCTCCCAGACCTTTTACATTAACTCTCACTAAAAGCACATAGGTGAACCCTAGCACACCCAACAGGGCTTTTATTTTTCTACTAGGATCAAATGTCTGACCAACAGATCTGGAAAGAGGTAAATACTGTTACAACCCTAGAAACTGCCTCATCTACGATAATTGTGTTTCTGTAAATATTATGAAAGAGGTTTCTACTTGTTTAACAGCTTGCTTTTTTCTTCCCTGCTTATCAATGAATCTTGAGACCTGAAAAACATGGTGCAAGTATGAAATACAGTAATAGAACTGTAATTTTAGCAGAAGTATTAATTTTAAATACAAATAAATTGGGCAAACCATTCTCTTTAAACATATTTAATTAATTAAAATACTTGCAGATAAAATCTGTAGTAGCACTGGTGCTGTTTTCTTTCTCTTCCATTCTTTCAAAAGAAGAAAATTTGTTCAATGATGTTGCTTCTGGTTAATTTATTATCACAATCTGTTTTGCCAAAGCATTCTGCCCTTCATTCCTCATATATGTTCCTTATTAGTACACTGTAGTGGAGTTTTACTGAAAATTCTAATATGGCTGCTCATATAGCACCTGTCACTTGGAATTCAGCAATATAAACCCTACAGATTCTGATGGAAACTTAAACAGAATACAAATTTGCCAGTGTAACGGGCATCTTTAATAATCTGTAGAGTTTGTAAGTTTTCAATGTTACCAACATGTCTTTCAGCCTTTTAACAGAAAAGAGACTTTGCTGTAGGAAATCAGATGCAGGTTGAAATTGAAATATTTCCCTAGAATGTAGCCTCTCATATTAAAATACATTACGCCTTTATTCACCAAATAGTCTTGATTTTTCCCACTCATTCTAATGCTAAAAACCTGTAAAATTTAAGTTTCTTTTCATTTTATCAGTGTGACTCAAATTTAACTCAGTCTTGACCACTGTGGCTCCTAAATCACAAAGTAATTGATTATACCTCCTGTAAAATGAACTGAGAAAAGTGTGCTTGTTTTGGTTGGTATAGAGTTAATTTTCTTCATGATAGCTAGTCTGGGGCTATGTTTTGGATTTGTGCTGAAAACAGTGTTGATGATACGGAAATGTTTTTGTTATTGCTGAGCAGTGTTAACACACAGGCAAGGCCTCTTCTGCTTCTCGCACCACCCCAACCAGTGAGTAGGCTGGAGGTGCACAAGAAGTTGGGAGGGGACACAGCTGGGACAGCTGACCCAGGCTGGCCAAAGGGATATTCCATATCATATGACATCATGCATTACATACAAATCTGGGGGAAGAAGTAGGAAGTGGGGGACGTTCGGAGTTATGGCATTTGTCTTCCCACATAACCATTATGCGTGATGGAGACCTGCTTTCCTGGAGATGGCTGAACACCTGCCTGCCAAGGGGAAGTGGTGAACAAATTCCTTATTTTGCTTTGCTTGCATGAGTGGCTTTTGCTTTACCTATTAAACTCACTTTATCTCAACCCATGAGTTTTCTCACTCTTCTGTTTCTCTCCCCCATCCCACTGGGGGGTAGTGAGCGAGCGGCTGTGTGGTGTTTAGTTGATGGCTGGGGTTAAACCATGACAGAAAGTTTGCCATTTTATGAGCTCTCTGCCTGTGCAAGACATCTTGTTTAGAACACTTAGTAAGCTCCACTCTAATCAAATTTAGCATTTGAAACCTGGACTGGCTGTTAATGGTCCAAAAATAGACCAGTCCTTCTGGAGTACATTTGCCTACAAAATGCTATCTATTGATGTTTTCTTGAAGCAACTGCTTGTCTTTGTCTATCAGGAATATCAGATGTCAGTTTAGGAGGAATAATTATAAGAAAGCTTGCATTTCTAAAATTACAGTGTTAACCCTGTAAATTAACTGCCAATCTATACATGTTAAACGTGTGCCAAATAAGCTTTAATAGGATATATACAAATTCCCAGAATGCAAATCTAAAACTGTCAGATTGCTGATGTTATTTCAAACCTTCTTCCTTTTCTTTTGTAATTTTGAGTCAAGGAGAAACAGGTCTTTTTTTTTTACTTTGCAAATCAGTACAGTCTCTAGGGGCATATGGAGGGATGGAATACAGCTGGCGTTTACATGGCACCACAGTGAAGCATCTTTTCTGTGCCAGTGTGTTATGTAAGTGATGTCTAAGAAATAATGAAGCAGAGAGAAGGTGACATTAAAGGGGAAAGCATGTCCTGTAGGTTTATGAAATGCAAATAGTATTGTAGAAAGAGAATACGGACTGATTATGTCCCAATATTGTAAACCAAGTAAGATTCCAATTTAACAAGTGTTGTTTAATATGAAATTCCTAAGGTACAAAGCATGCATAGAAGTGAATTGCCTCTCTATGGTAAAGCCATTTAGAATTTTTTATTGAATATAAGTATCTTATGATTCAATTCAACCTGAGACATATTCATTTTTTTCCCTCCATGAACAGCGGAGATATTACATTTGATACTCTGGAATTAAAAGGACAGCTGGTAAAATGTTTTAAGCCACCAGAATTCTGTCAGTTTTCACAAAGTTGTAGTAGTTGAGGGTACAGCTCAAAATGTCTTGGCTCAGACTATGTCTCAGTCTCCCAGAAAACTTGAAATGATGAATGAATCTCCTTTTGTGGTAGTATATTTTCTAGAATCTGTTTTAAGTGGAAGGTAGGAGCATATCAGACTCTTACTTGTCCTGACTTTGCTCTGACATATGCAAAGTCATATATCTGAGATGTTCTGTGTATAAACTAATAGGGTGAACCATAAAGTTATTCTCAAAGCAACATATATTGATTATAGACTACAAACACCTCAGTTTAACTTCTAGAAGCCATGATTCTTGACTGTGAAGCCCTGCTGAATGTCTGGATATGAGGCTGTCCCTCCCACAATTTACAACCAGGCATACTGTTTTTAAGGGTAGCATGTATTCAGACCTTATCTGCACATTCAAGCCTTGAGAGGTATACCAAGTAGCAGAAATCCCACTGTTTCCTATTCCTGTTTTCCCAGTCATTCTGTATTCTGCTTTTCTCTGTCATACAAACCACTGCTTGTAATTAGCTTTGCAAAGGAATTTAGATCATTCTCAGAAAACTATGGAGAAAACTGAATGGCTTTGGAATACGTTTCCAAGTATAAAACTACAGTGGAAGGACAGATAGTACAGCAACATACAGTCTCTCAGTCAGCCCTGAACAGCATGTGAATTGGAACTGAAATGGTAATTTCATAGTTTAATTCTTTGCAAACATATCTAAAAGATAGCCCAGATAATGATAATCTGGCATAAAAAACTTGACCTGGGTATCTGTAGACTAGTCCTTCATGAATGCAATCTTTTTACGGTCATCTGTGTCTATAAATTCTTGTTCTCAGGAGTTTTTTAAGTTAGTAGAGCATATAGGGATGGAGAATGTCTTTTCTTGGATCATTACTATGTAATATTATTTAATCTTCTGGACTCTTACTGTCGTGAAGAATTCTTATTCCTGCCCTTGTACCTACCTAGCATCTCAGCTTGTAAATTGCAATGCCAATATACGGCTGTGTTAGTGTTGTATAGATGCCAGATTTACCAAGCTACTTAATAACAGCTGTAAAGAAAAAGATCAGGCTGAACAGACTACAACTTTCTCTGAAAACCTTGTTAAACTTTCCACTGTTAAACTCCTTCTATTGTAAACTTCCTGTAAGGTCAGGTTTTGAAGCATAAGGAGTTGTTTCATTACTAAAATTTCCAGTAAAAAGTTAAGTCTCAGAAAACTGATGGTAGTTGTTCTTGAAAGCTGTAAAAATTTTTTCGTAGTGGTACTTATCTTAAAAAAATCATAAATTAAAATCTATCTTTTGTGATTTAAACTTGGATGTCAAGTTTTTTGAACAGCTCTCTTTTGAACAGTTATATCTTACCAATTTTGATTTGAATAGTCTTTGCTGTGACCATTACTGGAAGACTTAAGGGTTACTCAAGTCTTGGAGTTTGAAAACTTCTATTTTAAATGAACACAGTTCATACAAATTAAAATATGCAAAGCTCAAGCTGTAATTATTTATGCAGTCTATCAGTTTACCAAAACTAAAAATGGGACATGTGAATGATGTGATTTAATCTGCACAATATAGGCATTCAGTTGTTTTGAACATAAAAACCAGGACAGTCAGCATCTTGTATAAAGTGATATGCAAATAAAGGAAAAAAATATGTGCACATTAAAGGTTTAATTCTTTCTTACTTACAGGTCAGATTTGAACCTCTATTGTTCTGATGTATGTTTCATGTTGAGATAAACCTTTCTCATAATTCTATTTTAAAAAGACTTCAGAAAAAAGATGAATGGTTAATAATACATGCTAATTAACATTTTTGTCTCCATATCAATTAGAAAAACACCTTTGAATGTTGGCAGTTTTCTTTATCTTTTTAGAAGATATTGTCTCTTTGTAATAATGTGTAGCTGAATCCTTTAATAAGCATGTACTTATATATATAAATATTTCTAATTCCTGCTTTCAACCAGCACTTAAATTGCGTTTATGTAAATATTGCCACTTATTTTGCATGTAGTTGCACATTTTTCAGTCCTTTCAAAATACAGCCTCCATTTAAAAATGTCCACTAGAAGGCAAATTCCATTTTATGCTTCAGAAAGTTGTGTGAGTTAAAATCATGAAATGTTCTATATTTATAGCAATATAATAATTACTATTCTCTTTTGAGATCTAATTTGTTGAAATTTAAATATACTGCTAATGTACCCTCTTAACATTGCTGTTTCTGATACATTTGTAATCTAGAAGACTGAACCTCTGTGACTTTTGAAATACCATAAAGCATCTTTTATGCTTTTCTTAAAACATACAAAGACTTTTTAAAATATGAAAATTTCAGTGCTTGATTGGAAACGTCTGGACTTTTCACATAGATTTAAAAATTAGAAGGTCCCATCCTTCATCCCAACCTCAGCTGTATGTTTTTGCCTCCTTTCTTGTTGGTTCCAGTGCTCATCACACTCTGCTGAAACTGCCTGGTTTCACTGAGGTCTAGAGTTTACAAAAAGAGTACCAAAATGCGCAACAGAGAGTAAAGGAGATGCAGGACTACAGCAGCCAACAGTTAGGATCTGAAACAGCCTGTGATTTGGGGGAGATTTTTACCTGCACAAGCACAGAAGCATGGTTAAGGAAAAAAAGTATTCTGGGGAAAAAAAAAACAATCAAAGCCACACTGAAAGAGACAACTGTCCTTCATATGTTTCACAGAACTCATATATCTTCCTTCATATACCTCTGTATATTCATATCTCTGTGAACAGTTTGTGCAAACAAGTTTAAGTGTCTCATGACTAAATAGCCATGTGGGGATCCTATGTAGCATCTTAACACAATTGCAGTTACTGTACTTATGGATATATTTGCACAGCAATCCCACTCTTCATTTTTGCTGTCCATGGGATAAGTAGGTAAAAGCATAGCCTTTTTCTCCGCTATTTCTGATTAAGCACAGCTATACAGTTAGGGAAATTCAGGTTCTTAACAGTGAAGAGTACAGAATGATTTTTTTTTTTATAAATCCTAACTCTGAGCCACAGAAATATTTTTTTTGCCATTCTTAAACTACAATCTAATTTAACTGCAATTTAAATGCAGTTGCATTTTAAATGTTGAATTTAAAGAATTAATTTATTAAATTTTAAAAATTAATTAATTAAAACTAATTGTTTCAAAACAAATAATTTTAAATGCAACCGCATTTTTAACAGATTCTTAAAAAATCCTAAATCAACCCAAAGCCACTAGAGCTGCTGAACTTTTTATACATGGGTTTGTACTTTGAAAGCCCTAAGAATCCTTGCAAGGACTATCTTTCAAGAGTAAATAAGCACTCCTCACTCAATGATTCTCTGTACCATGTTGCACACTATTTGCCACATAATAAAACTTTGCTTTTACATCAAACTTAAATTGTAAGTAATTGTTCTCTCTGTCTTCTAAATAACAGGATATATGGTATCCAGCAGAATACACAGGTTGCTATATGTCTCACTGTTCTGCTGTTGTCACACAGTATTGAGTTGTTGGGACTCCCACTATCAGTATGAAACGTCAATTCTGATACATGACATCATTGATTTCAAACAGGTACTGTATTTCCATTGTCCAGGAACTGACACCAGTTGAAAAGATTTAATTTACATGTACAGGTATGCCATTTAAGTACATTTTTACTATAAATGTCCAACCTACCTTTGGACATGTGAAAGAAATGTCTACCAAGAAACAGGTCAAAACAAAGTTTCTTACAAAATGGTTTGTCCAAAGGCATGTTAAAAGATTGGAAGATTTTTTTAGTTCAGTCCTATGTGCTGTACAATCTTGCATATATACAGCATTAATTCAAAATGTTATCCACTTGTTCCCTGTAATTGTTCTAGGATACTTGGTTTTGGAAAAGTACCAAATATTGCAGCAGCTTGAGAATATATGAACGTATTCCCAGCCTGAAGACATGTCAAGTACTGATTCTGATCAAATAACTTTTAATTTGCCAATTAATCAGTAACGGAGAAAATAAAATGAGGGAATCTGTGATTCTAACCCTCTACTGCAACTTTTGGACAGCATTCTTGAATTTAGTTTGAAATGAAATCTTACTGGAAGAATACTTTCTTGTGTGAGTTCATAAATTAAATTTTACACCGTCTTTAAAAACACAGTTTGTCAGGTGTTTTCTACTCATCTTTCCACAGATCATTAACACATGGAGTAAGATAAGTCCTCCTTTCCTCATCTTTGTTTTTCTTTACTCCAGCTCCCCTGCTTTGATGTGACCCACTATCTGATTAACTTTTGAGTTAACTTTTAGGATCATGTGGAATGTTGCTTTTGTAAAGTTCTTGGGATATTAATGAAAGCTTTCCACAATCTGTGGAACTCCAGGTACACTTTGAAATGTTTTTATATCTTGTTTTTCTTTTGAATACTCATGACTGACTTTTGGCATTGATGAGAGGAAATACACTTTATAGGTTTCTAGATCCCATGTGTCTCAATCGCACTTTCTGGAAAAAATGACAACACAGAGATTGAATGCAAGGCTATAATTCAGCTTTGGTTTTCTGCTGATGACATAAACCACAAAAGCTTGTTGGTTTATGATCAGCAGCAACAACAATACACAGAGACTGAATTACTGCCTGTGTATTTGATTAGAGATAAAGTGGTGTTGCCCACTACCCCCCCAAAAAAAATGTACTTTCCTATTTAGTTGTAAACAGGTAAATCAAGACTACTTAAGGTGTAAGAAATGAGTTGCACAAAAATAAAATGGCTGACCAGTTTTCAGAAGTCTGTGACACACTGACTAAAACAAATGTATGTCTATTTTAGATAGAAAAATATTGAAATGGTATTTAATAAATTTTCTTTTGGCACCTTCTTTCCCTCTTCTCTCTCTTCAGCTAGAAGAGACATTTCAAAAAAGGAATTCTGTTATAACTGACTGGCACTGTATATACCTGGTGCTGAACTATCCTGCCTCTAAATACCTTTGAGAAAATTAGTGACATCACAACACCAACTAAAATTAGAGCCATCTCTGTTACTGGATAAAGTGACATAATATGGCGTCTCCTTGGGAAACTCCTTTTCCAAGTTCTTGCAACTCTTCTGGGGCTTAGTGCTCCTGCATGGATTTCTGAACCACTAGGTAGGAAATAAATGACATTTGCCAAATACAACCAAATTCTTAAACCAGTCATCTTTTATACATCCTGGCAGCAGTGAGGGGAAAAAAATCTTGTTTTGATTGGATCTTATTATATTCAACTTAGAGAGGTGACAAATATGCAACAGGTTTAGCAGAGTAGTAAATTCATCTCTTAGTAGAATTTTGGTGGAAAAATGAACGTTATGTGATTAATGCAGCTTATCAATTTCTGTCAGTATAATATGACTGTTAGTATAGTCCCTATTTGTGCTTGAAAATGTTGTTTTTCATCATTATTTGTATAACAACACTGTAACAAATCCTTTGAATGTTCCTCCATTATATGTCGTATTAGATATATTATGTGCTATATGCTAGAGTGCTCGTTTGCCATTAGTCCCTAAGTCACTAGCTACCAAACAGCCAATGAAGCTTGTAAGGGAATATACTCTGTTGTCACCTGATATATGTGTTGAAGGAACTGAGCATCTCAGTAACCAGAATACAGGCTTACCACATGCATGATTAGTAACGTCAGGTTGTTAGCCAGTTACTTTGAACCCTGTCTCTAATAAATAAATAAATGGAAATAATGCATTTATTTATAACATGTAAAATAAAACATGATTAAAAAAAATAATATAATTGAAGAAATTAAAAAAAAACCCTGCTTTTGCCACTTATTTACTTAAGTTATATCTGTATCACTCTTTTTACTCCTTTTTTCAAGCTGACTTTTCTGCAGAATTCAGACACTTAATCACATATTCTGTCTTTTTGCCCACCTAGTCTGCATTCATTAGAGGAGGGCACCTCCTAGAGGATCACTTTGGCTTTTATAGTTAATCTTTTGGGATTTCTCCAGGAAGTCTGGATTTAATTTTTTTCCTCCAAATTTATTTATTTATTATTCAGGTAATAGTCTGGAAATTTATATCAACTAAAATAAGCACTCTTTCACCACTTAGGTGGTGCAGTTTGCTAGACAAGTCGTCATCTCAGGTATCTGACTGATCATTTATCATTTGCCTCAAAGAGCAGTAGTATCCACCCCGCATCCCCAGATGAGTCATGGTGAAGGGTCTCACACAGCTTTATATTTTATATCAACTGTTACATTAACAGGTGCAATTGAGGCAAACACTTAAATGGATTAATGCATATGGATCACTTTTCACTGAAACTAGACACGCAGTATTCAACAACTTTCTGAGGCAACCACAAGCTTTAAGTGTTTTACCCTCAGAGACCTTTCTTCTAGGCATTTTAACACCTGTAAACCACAGCCATGAGGAACATACTGTGCAAGTTACTAAAAAAAAAATCAGTAAAGAAGGATAACAATCTAAATGGAAATTAATATCTTCTTGAATACAGATAGAAAGACATGCTTAATGAAACAGTGTTATAGCTCTTCAGCACTAGGATAGGAAGTTCTGCTAAACAGAAGCTGCTGACAATCATGTCTCATAGAAAAGAAGTTTTAGGGAGTATCATGAGGTGGCTTATTTTTATGGTTTGTTTGTTTGGGGTTTTTTTTACACAAAATGAGGGACAGCAAAGTAGAAAGCATCAAAGTGGTCTTTTAAAAATTTAAAAGTGGAGATGGAGGCAAGTATATGTTGTGATGAGGGGAAGAAGTCAGTACCTCAATATGAAATGAATGACAACAGAACAAGTCAAGCAGAGAAAGGGAGCTAGTAGAAGGATGCAAAGACAGCTAAAATGGTCAAAGTAGCAAAGCATTAAAACAATGTCTGTAGCATGAGAGTGGGACAAGATTGCATTTTTCAAGAGGCCAGGGAAAAAGATATTGCTGTAATTCATATGAAAAATGTTGAACATCTGAATGGGACTATTGCTTGTTTTAATTGAAAGGAAAGGCCGTATCTTAAAAATGTTATGCAGAAAACATAGCCTAGATGTTCTAGTGACAGAGCACATTGTGTTTTTATAATTGAAAAGAGAGGTAGTGGGGAAAAGAAGTGAGCTTGAGCAGCAGAGAGAGGTATAGATGCATTAAAAGGTTTTGTTTATTTACACCAGGGCGGACACAAGCCAGTGAAGACGGGGAAAAATGTGCATAGTTGTAACAGCACCACATAACAGGCTGTACTTGAAGAAGGCCCTTCAGTTCCAGGCTGCCACTCCATGAAATTTACACATGATAACAACAGGCACATTAAAACATGTTTTTAGCATTATATAAACTAATGATGTGGGCAGACTTGTAGACTAACCAAAAATATTACATGAAAAAGATAATAGAAAAATTTGAATGTATCTGTGTAGGAGAGAGAGGGGTACATGTTCTCTGTCACCTGCAGATGAGTCAGGTGGTGCCACCTGAGTACTTGCCAATTTTCCCTGGAGTAAAAAAGCTGTTTCATTCTTTCTGAGATTTCAAGTAAGAATACATGCAATGCTAGTTTAAGGTCATGCTTACCAAAATAACAAACGTCGTTTAAACTGGAGGTTTTCCCATCTTTCCTTTTTCTGTAAAAGTTGGGTTATTTTAATGTATTTGGAGTACCAGTGTGGTGCTACACTACCACTATCACTACCCAGCAAGTGGTGATATGTTTTCTGCTTGTGTTAATGTCATACTGAAGAAATAAGGACCAGACTTTATGATAAGAATGCTTAAAATTCTATGGTTGTCATTCAGGAATTAAGTCAGTAAAATCATGCTTTCCCCAACACCCACCCATAAAGTGCAACCTGATGGAAGTTATTCTTGAATTAAAGTACTCAAAAGAATACTAAAAATTTGAGAAAGCATTATCTGGTTACTAATGAACTGTGTCACTCTCTTGCAAAAGAACACAACAATTCAGGACTATTACATATGTAAGAGACATAACTTGCAGAATAATAGAATCATAGACTCAGAATCATTTAGGCTGGAAAAGACCTTTAAGATCATCAGGTCCAACTGTTAACCTAGCACTGCTAAGTCCACCACTAAACCATGTCCCTAAGCACCACATCTACATATCTTCCCAATACCTCCAGGGATGGTCACTCAACCACTTCCCTGGGCAGCCTGTTCCAATGCTTGACAACTCTTTTGGTGAACAAATTTTTCCTAATATCCAATCTAAACCTCCCCTGGCACAACGTGAGGACATTTCCTGTTGTCCTATCACTTGTTACTTGGGAGAAGAGACTGACATCCAGCTTGCTACAATCTCCTTTCAGGTAGTTGTGGAGAGTGTTATGGTCTCCCCTCAGCCTCTTTTTCTCCAGGCTAGACAACCCCAGGTCCCTCAGCTGCTCCTCAGAAGACTCGTGCTGTAGTCCCTTCACTGCTTCGTTGCCATTCTTTGGACATGCTCCAGCACCTCAACATCTTTCTTGTAATGAGGGGCCCAAACCTGAACACAGTATTTAAGTTGCAGCTTCATCAGTGCTGAGTACAAGGGAATGATCACTTCCCTGGTCCTGCTGGCCACACTCTTTCTGAGAGAAGCAAGGGTTAGAGTTTGGGTGCCTGAAATCTGAGAGAAACAGCATGCCTCATTTTTATTTAAAAACTTTTCATAGCAAACATGTTAATGTTACTATATGCAGAGTTTTCTAGCATTACATTGCTGATCTTTGCACAGATGAGTTATTCAACATCGTTTTCCCCATATATTTCAATCAGTGCTAGTTCTCCATCTCAGAATATTAGTCACACCAGTTCATGGCTAATTATTAATATTTCCACAATTTATACAGAATCCATAAAGAGGTTTTTTGTTTTGGTTTGGGTTTTTTTTTTTTGTTTGTGCATTTTGGTGTGTAACCTTTCAAAAATGCTGGACTCATGTGAAATAACTTCCATTTTTGAGAAACCTGTGATTTTGGCACTGACCTCTTTAGTGATTAATACAGAAGTTTTGTTTCATAGGGCCTAGCAAGAAGATGTTTTGGAAATGTCATAACACATTTGAAAATGACAACTAGACTGTTTCCTGCTACAAATGGTGAGAATAATCAAGAAACACTCAGATTTAACTTTTCCCTAAGAAAACTCTTCGAACTTGTTCTGAGAAAAAAATTGTGATTTTCTAGTTACAGCACCCACTTGTAAGGTAAATCCTAGATTTGTAGAGTTTGGAAATGCTTAGCTTACCTTGTTATATAAAGATATTTTTGTGAACATGCAGTTTTCCTTGAAATTGTTATAAGCACTCAAGAGGCAACTGCTCATCCTGCTCTTCCATCAAGTGCTGGTCACAGAACATTATTTTAGACATAAACATAGGTAACAGAAAGAATAATATTAAAACTCAGTGGGTGTTACAAACCTGCAGTGCCTTCCAAGGCACATGTAAAGTCACATGTTATAGAAGCCAACTCAAGCCATTTAGTCATAAGAATTCTGACTTGAAATGATGAAATTATAGGCTTTATAATCTGAAAGTATTCTCTTTTTGTGTCATAGGGGTAGTAACATTTTAGCCATTTCCCTCCTTTTGCCCACATCAGGAAATTTCAGTGCTCATTAGAAAACTGAAAAAAATTGTGCAGGTGTTTGGAAAATGAATGAAAGGGAGGGCAAGAAAAACCACAATAATACACCAAAGCCATTATAACATCATATAGGCAAGGTACTTTTCATCAAGTTCAGAGTTAGACAGCAGATACCTTTATAATCTGAACCATGAGATAGGTTTTTGGAGGTGTGAATAAAAGCTTCTAAAATATAGATTAGCAGAACCTAGTCATCATCCCCTTAAGTGTGTGGTAGACCTTTCTAACTAGATGTAAAAGATATATTCCTTGTATTAAATGTCACAGTAGCTAAACAAGCTAATGCAACTGAATAACAAAGAATAAAAGTAAATGTCAGGGGATATTCTAAAGATGTTATTTATTTTTTTCCCAGGGCTTCTGTAATGTCATAATTGTAAAAGTAAACTTGAGAAGGTTAGTTGATAGAAACCCTAAGGAGAAATAAGAGCTCTTACAACGTTGTTTAGTGTGTATGAATTATATAGAACACACTATTGTTCTTTAGCCTGAAATAACCTAGTAACCATTAGAATATTGAAAACAGCCACAGGATTTTCATTGTATTTTTCCTCCTTAAAAGTTCTTAAAATTTGATATGAATAGCACAGAGTGTATTTGGTTAGACATTGGCATTTATGGTAATGTCCTGTATCAGGGGTGACTTTGGCTAGAAAACATCTATACTAGACCTTTCATAACTTGTTTAGAACGGTAATCTTCACAATAGGCTTCTGAAACAACTTGTTACTTTAATGTTTGTAACAAATAGCATTTACAAAAGTGACTTTCATCTTCTGCTCATTCTGTAAATGTTAATTAATATTTGATAAGAACATGTATTTATGATGAATGCTGCTGAGACTGGTTAACTATGAGGAGCACATGTATTTGCTATAGTACATAGTTTTCGTATCATTGGGTAGCGTAAACCATGTTAACAGCCTGAAGAAGGATATAGATATTTTTTCAGAGTTGTTACTTTTGAGTCTTGAAAAATTTGAGAAGAATTTGGAAAGGCAAGAGCTTTAAAAATTCTGTTCAAAAGTAACATAATTGGGCTTAAATGTGTATTCATAGACTTCAAAGTTTTATCTTTTAGAAGAAGGAATTGCTTGAAACATCATTCACCTTAAATTTTAATGAACTTTTACATCATGTTTTGAGTTGTCTGTAGTTAACTAGTGATTGACCTAATGACTACTAACTTCCACTGGATTGATATTTAAAATCCATCTGTTCCAATACTGGCAGAGGTCATGAATCCTTGTCTAACATTAAAAAGATCATGTATATACTGCATCCTCAAAACACTGAGTGCAACTACACAGCTTTGTGGAAAAAAAGACATGCAATGTCAGATGTATCTGCAAGTTCTCAGCCAGGCTTTTGTGGGTACCAGAACTGAATTGTAGGAGCAGGGCAAGGGAGAGTACAGATTGACTTTTGCATTTGGGGCTGCCACTTCTCTAAAAGGTTGAAGAGAACAAAGAGGAAGATCAAGACATTCTTGATACTATTTTTAAGATGTGGTTATTGAGTTTGTGATTATTTTAATTCAACCTATTTATTAATTCTTTATCACAACTGCAACTTATTTCTTTTAGAGTGCAGAGTATAAACCTATATAGCATTTGTGGCTACTTTGACTACAAAGGGAAGAAATTGGAGAAAATGCTATTTCAGGTGTTAATACCTATTTTTATTTACAAGACCCAAATATTTATTTGTGAGGATTATGATGGATTGTGAAAAATAACACTTATTCCTCCTAGACTGAAATACTGTAGTTTTAAATACTTTGTTCTGTGTCGTACTACTATGCATCATTTCATTGAACAGTTTTCATATCCAATATCTGAAATGTTAGTAATTATGTTTTAATATATCTGCTTTAAGTTGTTTAGGATTTGGCTTAGTGTCATTATATCACTAATGCTATATGAAGTGTTGGAGTCCACTGCAAAAGGATGGAGAGATGTTTTTCTGTTAAAGATTTTAAGGTAGTGAAGCTACTAATTAGCTGAGAACTTTATGATAGACTATAATGGAAACTCATTTTAGTTGCTCTTTCTGAGGCAAATCTATTGTAAAGTTCACACTGAACTGATGTTTCTATTTGTCTTCATGGACATTACTCACTATATTGGCATTAGCAAATATGTTGTAGATCTGCCAGTCATTGCTCCAACACGAAAAAAGTAAGAAATTACTAAAGCTCTGCAGGTTACCTACAGGGTAATTATTATCTACAAAATGTCCAGTAGTAAACTTCCTTATTCTTAAAGA
Source organism: Phaethon aethereus (assembly GCF_964289735.1). Classification (NCBI taxonomy): domain Eukaryota; kingdom Metazoa; phylum Chordata; class Aves; order Phaethontiformes; family Phaethontidae; genus Phaethon; species Phaethon aethereus. Next base: position 21,473,542 of record NC_138584.1, read on the forward strand.
ATAACAGATATAATTAAAGTTAAAGAGATATAGTGGCTATAACATACTGATTTACCCCATGCCAGGAAAAAAAAAAAAAAAAGAGACAGCTTAGAGATGCTTGGACAAGGGAATTTTTTCATCACTGCTGAGACACTCTGAGTTTTCACTGGCAAGTGTTAACCAGGAATCAGTATTTTCATTGCATTGCTTTAAAAGGTATTAAGCAAATTTAGCAACTGGATTGTTACTTGTCAGTTTGCTGTAAGGACTTCAGCATTACAAGTCAAAATCAGTAGGGCCAGAAATATAATACATCATAAGAGCAGTTCTAAAATAATTTGAGAGGACTGATCTGAATAACAGAGGGATAGAATAAGAGATTTCTTTTTCTACAAGCTCTATATGAAATATATACGGTTTAGTATTTTGAATCCAACAAGCCATTTAGGCACATGAATAACCTCAGATACATCTGCAGTCATGTTGATTTCACAAATTAATGCTTCCTTCAACTGGCTTATCTAGTTAACCATCTCCTATGGAATCAAAATTTTAAAGAAAGTTAAAATGTCCTGAAAATACACAGTCTCCTCTTATCCTTATGAAAAGTCATATTTATTTATTAATGATGTGGCAATAATAGATCTAATTCATTGTGATTTATTTCCCATTTTCTATGAATTATAGATTTAATGTAGTAATTCTGCTTTCTTTCTACTGGAAAATCTGGTTTTCTGTTCATGTTCAAACTGCTAATTTTCTTAGAGTAATGAAAACAACGATGAATAAGGCAGATGGTAAAATGAAGGTGATCCTTGGCCTATACTACAATACTAAAGACTTAATTTATTTCTAGTTTGTAAAGGTTTAATATATGATGTATAGAGGTTTAAGTAGTAGACATACAAATAGTACAAGTTACAAATTGCATAAAAACATGTGATTAAAAGCCATGACTCGTGAGAAATCCATTTACCTCCTGCATTCTATTACACTGAATAACACTGATTCTTCTTTTAACCTTTTATGAATTGTGTACACATGAAAAGGTAATATACATGTAATACACAGCCCTGTAAATGATATAAGCTTTTTGCATCATAATTACATCATGTTTAAATTTCTGTTTACTTGGTCTGTGAATTCTATGATCATGGCATTTTATACTCATGCTATCCTATCACATATGACTTCATACCAAGCCATGAAGAAAGACAAACTCTTCCTTAGCCAACCAGAGAGAGATGAGTAAAATTGCAGTATCTCAGCCCATGTTCAGGTGCCTCAACAGAAGTATACTGCTATTAAGCACAGTGGAGTTCTGACTTGTGTACACAGGCCAATTTTATTGACCATTAAGTGGAAGCAAATGTCATTATCTTTTAATCTTTTGCAAACTGCTAGTAGGTAACTGTAAAATGAGGGCGAAGATATTTAAAAAATAAATACTAACATATAACACTCCATGAACTACCTTTCTGTCCTATACTCAAATTCATGTGCATGTTGGCACATACATATGTACATGCACAATATGTTTGTATTATTTTATCTTCTGGGAGTTGCCCATCATTTATGGCATTCATTGAGAATCGCCACAGCAGCTGACTGAAATGGCTACAATATCTTCACAGAATTCTATAAAATTTATGGAATTTATCTGATTCTGAAATTGCACAAGCTTTACAGTGCCATAACACTTTTATTCAAATATGATCATTCCTAATTAACACTGACACACAATGAAAAAAAACCAAGGACAGCATAACAGGGTATGAATTAAAATTAAGAAAGATATATTGGGATTAGTAGAAAGAATTTTACTGTTTCAGATGATCAATTGAAATGATAGAGACTTACAGTCTCTAAATTACTATAGTGGTCACATATAACTGATGTTATCTATTCCAAAGATAACCTTGATTTATGAATCCTTTTTTTTTTAAAGACAAAAATACTTTTTTTTTTCCCCCTGAATAAGTCAGTGTTAGATACCTTCAGACCAGGAATACTACTTTCTTCACTGCATTCACTTTTGTCCTTGTATACCCTTCAGTTTCCAGACAGATAGATTATTGCTTCCATCAGAAAAGGGATTTGATTAATCACCAGATCGTATGTTTTATTCAAAACCAGTGCCCTCCATACTTCATCCAGAGTAAATTAATGAAAAATTCACATAATTTGTGGAGAACAGTTTATTAACTCCTTTTTTTACTTTTGTTTGCAGCCTCAGAATAAAAGCTAAAAATCAGGAGAGGAACTACATTTAGGGTTTTGTTTTTTGAAGAGTGGGTTGAAAGGAAGCTAAATTTCATCAGATTCTCTTAGAAAATTAACTGACTACATAAATTAGTCTTCATTAGCAAAGCACTTGGGGGTTTGAAACACCCCTTGATTTTTCCCAGCCCCCAGAACTGTGTCTTTTACTGAACAATCTGTCTTTTGGGGTTCAAGGATTACACAGTAACATGCTAGTAGAGTACACGATATTGGCAAAGCAAAGCATTGAGATTTCAGGTCTCGGTGTTATGGATGTTCATGTTTTATAAATGCAAAAAGTATGAATTCGGAGTCCTTAGCAGTTTATATGTTGAACATTGTGAGAAATATGACATAAGGCAAAAATATTCCTTTGTAGCTAAATGTTCATGCTCAGTTTATGTGACATACTCACTTTTTAATCTAGCAATGTCAAGTGAAGTCACCTACCATAGAGAAAAACTGGATATTACTGTGAATATCTAAGACAAAAAAACTGCTCTTAAATAGCAGCAATGTCTTTTAGCTTAATTTGTCATACCTTTTCTTTTTGATAAATTATTGAGATATTTAATGTGTTCAACTTATCTGTATCCTAAAGTCAAACAATTCAATTATATTGTGACATCTGAATCAGCCAGCAGCCTGTCTAAACAGAAGCAAAAGGAAAATAGGGCTAAATGTGTCCCTACTCTTGATATCCACTTTGAAACTGCACACATCCAACACAGTGAACACAGAATATCTGGGTAAGAGAAACTTGAAGCTATGTCCTGTTGAGCCAAGTGTGTTTGATTCACTCTGAGGTAGTCAAATAAGCCATAGCTTTTAAGATGTTCAAAGCTGAGATCATCCACAATTTCCTAGGGTGTGTATGTGCTAAGCACTCAGGAGGTCAGGCCAGCAAAACAGGTTGAACTACCCAAAGCTACTAGCCTCTTCAAAACTGTGTTAGTATGTTCTTGAGTTGGACAGCTACAGTTTACTAGAGCAAAAAAAGGGTGACTCTTGCACCATGACTGAAACTGAATGTTGTTTGAAAAGTAGTAGATTAAGTATTGCTCATCAGATGGATGCTTTTGAACAAAATGGCTTCATTGGTCTACATCACATTTTTGTCTATCTTTTAATTAGAAATTGTTCCTATATTAAACATTGACATACATGAATTAAAAGCACTTACGTGAAAACTAGGGTTTCCTTCAAAATCAATGTTTAACTTTTGTTGACTTTCCAAATATTGCCTACCTAACTTGGAATTTACCCATCTTTTTTTGCTGTAACAGCTATACCTATTGCAAACACAGAATAATTGTTCTTAGTATTGTACTTAAGATAGTGAAGGAGACATGCCCAGTCCACAGAAGAAATATGACCCTGAGAAGTGGCTTGCTCATATTTGCACAGGTGAATCAGTTGCACTAAGTGTGACCATTCTTTGCCCTAATATGAGCATCAGCTTTACCCCTGTGTCTGCTTTTCAAAGAATTGGATTTGAAAAGTGGAGGAATATAAGCACATCTTTTGAATATGACCAGCTAATACAGGTCACTAGTGCTACTGAATATGTAATAATAATATTTTGTGGAGGTTTTATGAAAGTCAGTGAATTATTTTCCTACATCTGTTGGATTGGACTTATTTCCTTGATTGAAATATTGAATGATTAATAAGAATTACTAACAAACTTCTTCCTCACATTACACAATTGTCTCAAGGCTGAGAAGAAAAAAAAAGTCACTGAAACTAGGTATGAATCTCCCCACCGGGAGCTATGGAATGAAGGAATTTTTTGATTATAAGCCAGAACAACTGGAAAGACACATTGGTGGGGAAGTATGATAAGACAGGCATATCAAAAGAGCTGATTTCTGGTTTGGGTTTGATAGGGCCCAGGGGAAGGAGTAAGAGACAGGAAAGAGTCAGAAGGGAGAAGCTCTGGGTGTGCTGACAAAGAAGGGGCAGGAAATGGATTGATTTCAGGAGACAGATGTTTCTCTTTATATTTTAATGTAACTAGATATTATCAGTTATTGATTATATTGTTTGAATTTATAATTCTTACCCAAGTGTTTTTTAGTATTTCTGCATTTTCTGTATCATTTTAAAGACTATTTTGATATGTGTATTTTTGTAGAGTATACACTAAAAGAAACGAAAACACTTCCCGTGACCTGAGAAAAGATGAAAAAAATATATAATTTAATAATACATTGTAATTTACTAAGTTGAAGGGACTAAGAGAAGACTTATCTGAAAATAGTATTCTAAAAGGATGATGCCCAAACTGAGAAATATTAGGGCCCATTTTCCACACCATTTGTTGAAGCATAGTAGAAAATGGAAAAACTATTGAACTAAAATTCAATTCAGATGCATAATATTCCTTGGATAAGTTGTTTTTAAAATAGCACAATAAGATACAAACCAATCTTTGATTATCAATATAACTGTGCTTAAACGAAGGCTCTGTTTGCAAAGAATTTAAAAATGTGTCTGTGTCAAATTGAAAGAAAAAATTAAAATTAAGTTTACTTAAAAATACAGACAAATATTTGAGCTGTGTACATTTGGGATTTGCATTACCATATATAAAGCCATGCAGAGTTTTAAAAATCAAATTCAAAGGTCATTTTAAAACTAAAAAAAATAAATAATCAAATCTTCTATTTGGTAAGTGTCCAAAAGCAATGTTTGAACACTGTCATGATTTAGAATCTTATTTGAAAACAAAATATCAAACAAAAGTGCCTTAATTTCACCAAGGAGTTTCATTTTAATACAGTTTAATAATGTCAGATTCTGTGGAAATGTCACTTATTGCCATTTATTCACTATTGTTGTGTTGCTTTAAATGTTCTTAAGCATTTCCAAAAACAAATCAAAAGAAGTCTCTGTTACAGTTTTGTCTTGTGTAACAGCAAATAAAATGGAAGACTTTAGGGAACCAACACTGAGATGAAGATTTATACCTAAATTGATTGTCATTCTTGGGGAAAAGACTAAGCGTGCAGAAGCCAGTCTTACAGTGTTTCTATAGAGAGAGCTTGTGAATGTCACCCCGCAGTCATGCTCCCTACTCTAAACTGGCCTGTCCACCCTTTGGGGAAGTCACTCTTCTCTTCTGTCAGTACCTATGAGTAAGGCAGAAACAAAAACAATAATAGCAATGAACATAGCACTGACCAATTAGTAACTCAGGGGTAAAATCGTAATGTGACATAAATTCATTCCATCAGTTCTGCCAAATCATTTCTATCCTGATTGCTACAAATAATATGACCGTAAGTCTCATTATTATTAAGCAGCAGAATTATGAGCAGCCAGAGGCATAGTCTGTTTGTACTAGGTACCAGCAGAATATTTATTGCTCTCTAACGCTTGTTATAATTAGTGTCCCAATGACTCAGACCACAGAAATCAGTTAGTAGAGATTTCCTTCAGAATGTACAAAATATTTTTTTATGCAAGGATTTCAACAGTTTTCTCTAAAAACAAAACGTAATTCGTCTTTAAATATTTAGTGATTGCTTTCCGTAAAGGGAATAGTGAATTGTTCTATTTCTTCTCTTTCTAGGGTATTGATTTTCTTGAGATTTTAGACCCCAAAGCAACAGTGAAGTCTGTCCACCCATGGATTTAACTGTCTTTTCTCAAGTACTTTGAAACTATGTCTTGTGTTTGATGCCTTAGTAAGAGAAAGGTTGTTGAGTCTTTTGTTGTGTTCTGTTTTTGGGGTAGTAGGGTGTGTGTGTTTAGTTACTTGTTTTTCTATAAAGAAAAGTCCTAATTCACGTGAAAGGGAAGAATGGATTGCCAAATACGTATGCTTCTTCCTCTTGATTAGGTAAGTTCGCATCTTCAATCTTTAAAAAATCACTTAGCTGAAAAAAGAAACAGTTTCACACAAGGAGAGATGCTGTTGCTCCCATTGAATTAAAAATAAGGTTGTATTTGGTCTCACTAATGCAGAATTAGATCCATATCTATCCAGATGATCAGCTGAAAATCTGCTAGCACCCACACAGATAATAGGTGAGATGGAGAGTAAACTTTCTTCTTGTTAGCAAACTATAGAAACATTACACTGCAACAAATCTTCACTATCTATCCTGTGTACTTTTGTGTTGATATAGCTGAGCAAAACCACCTATATTGCCTCACTTGGTCCTTCATACCACATGACAAGTCACTCGGCTTAATAGTGAGAAATGAAGAAACATTATTTTTAGTTTAAAAAAAAAAAAAAATTCAAACCAGTAGAAGTTGATAAACATTACTTCTTTGTTCATGAGTTCTTTTTACAGTTCTTTGAATTCAATCAGGATGTAAAAAAAAAAAGGAAATATTTCAAATTAAAAAAAAAAATACTAATAATACCCGAACTCATCATTTAGAAAATGCTAAAATTACTATTTCAACCAACAAGTCAAATCAATACACATATGGGAATCATTTCAATGCTGCCTAATCTTGAGCAGTGTGTTGAAAACTTTGCCCTGGTGTATTCTGAGACTCTCTATGCAAATAATGGTGCCATTTTCTGTAACTATCATTATGCCTTTACCAAATGCTTGCACTCTTTCACTTTGAATAGGTTGTCTAGACTGATGTTCAAATTCTCACTTGTCTCATAGTTCGTAGTTTGATGTTCAAATTCTCACCCATTAATGAAATGATGGAAAACAGGCATCTTAGAGAAGCTAAAAGAAGACAGAAGTTTAGTGTTTTCTACAGCTCTAAAAGGAAAAGAAAAAATCAAGGGCTTAGGCTTTGTCTTGGCTTAGTCCTTGTCCATCTGCGTAGGAAAGTATGGAAACAGGGACTTGCAGGACACTCTTCTCCCTGTTGCAGTCTTCCCTCCCAGGGGAGGCTGTGTGTAATTTATCCATGTTACACAAGCAAGATAAAAACAAGACTCTTAGCAGCTGTGGATCATATTGGCCTGAAGAATTCTGTTTGTGTACAATCAGAATGAATGCTAAATAAGCCAGCTTGTTATTGTGTTTCTGCTGAGCACATCAGGCCTGCTACTCTATGTCACCTAAGTATAATTTGGAGACCAACAATTTTTTGTGTCATATATTTATATATACAATATAGCACAGATTTTTTAAGGAGTGATTATAAAATACAGCCCTAAATCATCTTTTTTATGGAAGTTAGGGTGGGCTGCCTTCATAATTTTTCAATTTTTGTTCTCAAATGGTGTTTCACAGAACTTCCCAAAATTAAATGATGTTTCTAAACAAGTAATTCTATTCAGTTAATTGTGAAGGGTCCTTCTGGTACTGGATTTCTCCACTGGGAAATATACTTGCTTGTAATCAAAAATATATTTTTATAATCATAGATAATGTCACCTAAATTCACTAAAGTACATGTAGTGACACAGAAAAAATGGTTTGGATAAGTGAACTTTTCTGAACAAAAATTATTATTAAAAGTATTTTTTACTTCTATTGTTTTGTATCCTTTTTGTTTTTCAACTTTTCCATATGTCTATTTGTCATTAAGATAGTATCAAAAATATGAATCTGGTGGCAATGAAGAACTGTCCTCACAACAGAGGCAAGATACGTCCAGGTAGGTTACGTACAGCAGTGTGCAGCGCAGCATCTCCCAGTTCCACTTGAATCCAGAGCTGAAAGTGGTCCGTCTGCACAGGAAGGCAGATGAGCTGTACAAGATACTTTCCATGCAAATCCTTGCAGCTTGTCATCCTGTTGACATGCTGCCTGCATGTCAGCCTCAATACCTGTTTACATATACAACCCATGTACCCTCATTTCCAGGAAGGGAAGTTTGAGTACATTTCTGCACTTTTCCCAGGCTTGCAGAAACATTTTAAGCAACTTACGCAAAACTTAGATCAATCATGACAGAAACCATCTTCATGAAAACATATTTTGATTATTCTTTCAGTAGCTTTGACTTGGCCATCCTGCTACATTCTCGTCCTACCTCCTCAAATTACAGTTCTGGTATAGTGACTTCTTTTCCAAAATAAGTAAGGAAACAAACTCATACCTTCCACTTTTTCCTTATAATCTACTACTTCTGATTCCGTTGTTTCCCTGGTTTTGATGCTATGTCTGGGTTTCCTGTTATCTCCTTATTTGGAATCATGCTGCTTTTTCTCATGGCAACGTTTCTTTGATGTGTGCAGTGGAAGTTAATGAGCTCTCCCAGTACATTCTGGTCTTCTGTGAAATCTTTGTAGAGTATAAGGAAGCTGGTTTTATTTAAAAGTCCAGCCACATGTAGAGTGCGGATCTTCTGAAGACATAAAACAAACATTAAGTATATGTCTTTTTTCCATTTGTAACCTTGGAAACTGCTATAAAGCATTATCTTTTGAAAGTGACATTTCTACGCAAGCAGTTCTGTACAGTATTTTCTTCTCTGTCACTATCTGAGGCTGACAGAATACATACCTCTATTCCATGCCAAAGGAACTGATGGTTTTTTCCTTCTAGAAAAGGCTTTTTTCTTTGATTTCACCATGATCTTCCTTATCTTCTCCTAGCTGTTGTTTTTTCTGGCTTACTTTGGTATAACTGCTACTTTTCATTGTCTGAAATCTTTTACTGGTTAACTTCCCTCAGTTCCCGTTTCCCTGCCCTATTCTTGTTTTACTCCTGTTCTGTTGTTATGTTTCCTGCTGCTTAGATTTTCTAGCAGTTGCATTTCTGGCTTATTTTTGTCTCACTGTTACTTGTGATTTCTGTTAAAAGTCTCCTACTGTTTAACTTTCTCAAGCAGTTGTTTTTGAGTTTATTTTTTCCACTTCTTGAATTTGCTGTTAAAAGTCTCCTGCTGTTTATCTTCTTCTAAGTGTTGCTTCTATAGGCCATTCTCCTCTCCCAATCATTCTATACGTTCAATCTCTGTACCAAATTCAGGGGTGAATTCAGAGGGCTTCTGTATAGCCAGGTGGATCCGAGCATGAAGAAGAGAGAGATCGGGTTCAATCCTTAAGTGTTTTCTAGCAAGTATATTTTAAAATAGAATACAAATATCTTCAAATTCGTTCCCTGCAATGGAAAGTGGCCTTTCTTGGGCTTTCAGGTTGAGTCTAGAAAAGAATTTTCCACTGATAGACTTTTCCTTCCTAATAAAGTAGCATTCTTATTTTTTGTAAAATACCTTAGAAAGGTGTGAGTTTTTAAGATAGGAATCCCAAGCTTTCAGAATTTCAAATCACAACTGATGTTTTATTTCTGAGATTTAAAAGCATTTTGAACTTTCACTGATACTTAACATAAGAACATTCATGCAGGGTCAAATGCGCACTATTCACTTTACCAGAGCGTTGGAGAGAGACAGTGTGAGTAAGACTTTCTTAACAACTCTTCCTGGTACTGTTCCATCTTTGGTAACTTATTCACTTGGCCAAAGACAGCAGCAGTATTCAACAGCCAATATTCAAGGCACTCACTTGGAAAGAGGAAATCAGTAGCTCAAGTCTTTGCTCCAATAAACATTTAATTATTGATATGAAGTGGAACAGTTCCAGCTAGAAATGCTGAGAAATATTCATCTCAGAATACCTTGTAACCTACTACATTATAAAGTACAGCTGGAAATTCACCTGGAGTTTCTGCATCTGAAGCGATCAACAATTTAGTTATTCTGAATTGGGTCTCACTGCTGTCATTTATTTTGCAAAATTTTTAACAAGGTTCTGATTTAATCCCACTGGGTAATGGGGCATGAGAAATACCAAGGTTTTCATAGGATATTTCATACTCACTCCAGTTGTCTTCATTACAGATTCTAGTCTCTTCTTGACCTAGCTGGCTTACAGTTAGTTTGTGATGTGGCTTGTAGGATACTAATTTCTCAATTAATAATTGACTAGTTTGATACTCTGCTAAATTAAGAACCAGTTGAAACTTCTTATATCTCAAGGACCTTTATGATTCTTTAATGAAAGGAAGTGTTTTTTATCACAGAGAATATTTCTATTTCTTGCATCTTTCCAGTATGAATGACACTCCCTTGCCTAGCACATTATGAAATACTTATTCTAAGAAAGATTCCAAAAGTTATTTGGATTACAGTTACATACACTATAAGGTAGTTGCAGAAGCTGCTAAACACTTCTGGAAATCTTTAATGTAACTCTATGATTATAATAATATAAAAGTGAGAAAGTTGTTGAATGCTTTTAAAAGTAATACAATGAAAGTATAGTGTTCTCCTTATATGCACTTTTCATTATTAATATATTCTGCCTGCAGCCCTAAAGTCATTTATTATCATCACTAGAATTTCACCAACATCATAATTTGCAATTTTGCTGGAAGTTTACAGACTTCAGCAAAATGTTGCAAGATGATCATATTCATTCATACAGACTTTTTTAGGTCATTCCAGTCTTATTTACTGTAACTGTAAATAGAATACACTGAACTAAGTGAAATAATACCTACTGTTCACTTTTTGTGCAACACCAGACACCACCTCAATTTTAAGGTGTGCTAGCAGAGCACTTGTCATTCTTGTCACTCTCATCCATTCCAGTTTATGAGACCAACCTTCTGCAGAATCAGCCTATGTAAAAATACTATGTCGACCTTTGCCTTCTTCATAATTGCATAATATTTTATAACACTTAATGGAGACATTAAGCATCCTAATGTTAGCAACCAGATCTTGATGAGCTGAGCAAGGAGTGAGAAGTTGAGAGGAGATGCTGAATGTGTTTATACTTATATTTTGGCATTCCATGATGCAGAGAGATCCAAAACGTTATTTTTATTAGGAAGATAAACAGGGATAATGAAGAGAGAAAGAAGAAAAAGATAATGTGATTGCAGGAGGTATTATAGTAGAAAACAACAAAAGGAAATATAAGAAAACCAAAGCAACTTTTATATTACTTTATGGTAATGTCCAAATGACTTCTTGCATTATCACTTTCTCTTCAGAAAAAAATTCTGTATTTTAAATAAAAATAATGAAAACTCTTTCCTGTTGGGGGAGGCAGTACAAGACAGATGAATATACTCTTGGATTCTTCCAGCTCCCTTATGGTCAAATGTTACAAACATTTTCCTATGTCTGGTATACTTCTGAAAAACAGGGTGAACAAGTTTTAACATGCATGTATTCTGGAGTCATGTTATTTCTTGAAGAATCTTTGTCAGGATCTGGCACTGGATTGGTTACAACAGTCAACTGGATTAAGGATCCCTGGCTCCATTTTAGTCTCCTGATTTTTTATAAATAAAAAATAAATCTAAAACATTTTTCATTATTTTTTTCTAGATTCAGGCATATGCAAGTAAATCAGCATTTTTATCAAGATACATGTTGAAAATAATGATCTCTGGCACAACCTTGCAAACTCTTTAAAAAAAAAAAGTTTACTCTTTAACATGCAGAAGAGAGAAGCAGAGAGAAACATTGTCCTAGCAAACCCCTCCTTTTTCCAACATACTCTGTATTTTGAGTCTGATCCTGATAAAGTGGATTTTCAGCGTCTGAGAGAAAGTCTATCGTGTCAGGGTTCTGTGGATTCTTTTGATGAATCATTAACCTGATCAGTTATTCCCATTTAAAGTCTGTTTGTTTAGTTTCTAAATTCCACTCAGTGACTCCCTGACTTTAAGTTTGTAAAGATATAACCTGCTTCCCCTATTGGGAACTTTATATTTAATTACTCATTTGTCCCTAAGATGTTTCTCAGTTTTGTTGGCGTAGCCTTCATTTGATGTCCAAAAGAAACCACCTTCTGAGCATGACATTTCTGAAAGACCAGTACTAAAGCAAGAGGAGTCCCATAGCAGAAGCGATGACTTGGATAGCATCATCATCACAGCTGATCAGAAGCAGATTTCTGCCCCCCCCCGCTTTTTCTCTAAATTCCCTGACCTTCCTTTCTTTTTCAAAATGGAAAATTTGGGTTAGTATTGGGGTAGTGAGGAGAAGAAGGAAAGGTATTCAGGACAACTATTTTATTTTTTTAAATCAGATTTTTCCCACAATGTCAGCTTTGTCTTTTTTTAATTATTATTTAAAACCCAATATTTTATTTTGCCTTAGGGAAAAAGAATTTTCAAACAAAAAAATGCTAGCTCACAGTATGAGCACTGCTAACATGTCTGTCCTGTGAAGCAAAACTATGTTTAAAACATCTTGAGCCAGTTGCACCTTGTAGAAGGAGTAAAGGAACTGATTTCTCAATAGCTTATAATTTACTAATGCAGGAATATAAGAACAACTCATTGGCTTCAAAATTCAGGCCTGCGTTCTGAGATACTTACCTTCCAATTTCAGCAATGTATGCCTGAGGCATTCACAAAGGCTATTTGCATAATCAATGTGGCACTGGATCCAACCTATAAAAGAGAGGCTTTTTCTTACTTGCAACTAACAGCAGAAATGAATCTACGCTTCCAAAGATGAATTCTTTAGCTGTCAAGATTTTAGACAGCATCACAAACAAAATGTGTATATATTTTCTTGATAAAAGCACAACCACACATACTGATACATTTATGGCTTGAAAGCATATTCTTAACTCTTGAAAAGGTCTTTGAATGAGAAAATTGCTAAGCTTTCATTTTTAATAATGCCCTGGTAAAGAATGAATCAAGGAACTAAAATCACCCAAAAACCTCATTTCTTATAGCCATAAGTGTCAAGGGCATTCACTGTGTTCTTGATAACCGCAAACATTGACATCACTGGTGTTCCAGATCAACAGCAGTATATTTACTTGCTAGGCTATTTCCTCTGGTATGAGTGAAAGCAGTGTGAAAAGGTCATATAAAATAAGCTACTGCAGACATTGAATATTTTTGTTCATTTCAGAAGACTAGAAAAATTCTCTTTTTTATTCCCATTGCCTCAAATGTTTTTTTCTATTTCTTTAACTAAGAAAAAAGATTGGCCAAAGAAAATAAATCTAAAAGTTATGGGCAGAGGGAGTGAAATGACATCAAAAAAATCAAGGATCCAACTCCTATGGTCTTTGAATAGTAACTGGGTACTTAGTTGCCCTTACATCCTTTGAAAATCTCTCTCTTCACTTACTCTAATATTTCCTTAATTTTAATAAGTAAGGAAGAATGGGAATATCATCATCTTGAAAATAAGGGTAAATTAGAATGGGTTTAGAAGTTGTGAAGGAAACTGAAGACTAATAAGGGTGAGGGTTAAAAGTTGTGTTAAGGGGGGAAATATTGCAACTGTCTAAATTTATGTGCCAAGTCCAAAAATGTTATCCAGCTTATCTTGATAACTTCGGATTTTCTTACTGCTAGTTATCTAGATTCATCTAGCATTTCTAGTCTCATTTTGAATGTTCCTGATACATTTTGACAACTTCAAGTAATTAGATGCAAAAAAGACCGGGTTCAAATTTAAAGAAATATCTTACAAATACCATTGTGAGGCCTGACCTTGAAACCTGAGAGTTTCTGGTGCTCAGCAGCGTAATTTTCCCCACTCAAAACTTGAATTAATTGCCACAATAGAAAAAGTTTAATTTTTTATTTTCTTTTAATTAAAAAAAAAAGAAAAGGTAGATCAACAGGAATAACTTATGCGTTTTACAGTCCACTTTGGTGAAGTTAGTTACTGGGCCACCTGGTCACTTCTCCCCCTTCTGCAGCAACATCTTACTCACAGCATGGGATTGTCAAGTCTTGAGGTCCTGTCATCTTTCCTGCTGGGTGGCAAGGCACAATTCAAGCTGCCACTGATCTTGTAAAATCAGCTGTTTCCTCATTTCACTAGCCATTCATTGCTTCTGCTAAAGTTTTTGTCATTTCAGCTTTTATGATTAGCTCATGCTGAAAACTAGCACAGTTGTAAGATTCTTAAGTTATTTCTTCAGCCCTTCATGTCATAGAATACTCTTAAAGTGATCTTTCTGTTCAGTTTTGTAGGTTGTAACTTTTGCACGGTGAGGTTGAAATTCTTGGATATAATAACCATTCCACCTAGGTGTAGACTTACTATTATATTTTTTTTCTCTGTTTTTGACATGCCTCTTTGCCTTCAGCTGAAATACCTCCCAAAAACAGACAGTTAACAATGCAAAACCAAGCAGGACAATATACAAGTTCCATGTTTTTGATGGGGGTTGATCCAAGCTTATCTTACAAACAACAAGCAACTATAGAGTCCAACAGAATCATTAAGGTTGGAAAATACCTTCAAGATCATCAAGTCTAACTGTTAACCCAACACCATCATGCCCCCTAAACCATGTCCCGAAGTGCCACATCCACACGTTTTCTGAACATTTCCTTCCAGTGATGGTGACTCCACTACCTCCCTGGGCAGCCTGTTCCAATGCCTGACCACTCTCTCGGTGAAGAAATTTTTCTTAATATCCAATCTAAACCTCCCCTGGCGCAACTTGAGGCCATTTCCTCTTGTCCTATCGCTAGTTACTTGGGAGAAGAGACCAACACCCTCGTCGCCACAACCCCCTTTCAGGTAGTTGTAGAGAGCGATAAGGTCTCCCCTCAGCCTCCTCTTCTCCAGACTGAAAGGAGCTGTTCTTCAAATCACCTTCTGATGCTTTTCATCACAAATGATAAGAACTACTGGGAACGCTTGCTAGATGATATGAGTTGTTACAAGTCTTACAAAACCTAAGTTCTAGATTCTGTGATGTCTGAGCAATTCAAGCACATGTCTCTCATTTTTGGAAGAGAGGTATAACTACTAGCCAGCAATAGATCAACTATGAGTGGAGACACCTCCAGGACCCCTTCTTAAAACTAAGGCACTCTATAACTGAGCATGGAATGTTGCACTACCTAGGGAAGCAATATAAGCCAGATTTTATAATCTAACAGTTAAAATATTCAGCTGGAAAAAGACCAAGGTTTTGTTTCTCGTTCAGTGTAATACTTATTCATCTTCCATTAGATGTATATTTAATATGAAACCCAAACAAACCAGACAGTAGAAGCCAGCTCCCATCTCTTCCAATAAGGTCAAGTAGCAAAGCAGTCACCTGAGATGAAAGACCATATTCCAATGGATATTCATTTACATTAATTGGAATAGCTCTAGCAGTAGAATTGCAGTATTAGCTGCATACCTAATTTTAAATAATTTCCAGGGAAGTGAGAGACCTGGATTTCTATCTGTCCAGATCATGAAGACTGGGAATCTGAAAGGCAGCTGTCAACATTTCAGTTCGGGTTCCCAAGATCTGAACTAGCAGAGGGGCTTTTCCCTTGGAGGTGAGGAGGAGAACGGTTTAAACATGCAGTTTCAGAAGAGCTAAATGCTTCTGAGCAGAGTCAAGTGTCTTACTGGTTTTGAGATTAGTTTGGCTTTCTAGCATCTAAAGTCTGTTTACTGATATTTTCTCTCTCCATGTATTTTTGAGCCTGCCTGTGGGTCTGATTATCAGGAAAGTGACATAAAGCATAGGTATTCCTATGTGAATACCTCAGGGTATTAGGTAACTGTATATCTTTAAAAATCTGTCCTTACTATGAGACTGCAAGATCTGCAGGGATCTTTCTGAATTAATATAAGAGGTTAGATAAGCTGTGGGCTATCTTATTTTCTTCTTGTGGTTATAAAAGCTTCCCTCAAGTATAGAGGCCGTGGTAGCTGAAATTTTGAGAGAGGTAGCTGCTAGGAGCACTTTTGTCATGAACTTTTTTCTTGAGGCATATTGCTTCAGCCCGGGCTGTGTCAAAACAAACTTTTTTCTGGCTATATTGTGACTTGTGTAGATTCTGCCTATGGCGATGCTCTTCAGTGGATTTATAAATTATTATTTTATTAAGTGGGTGGGTTGTGAGTTGTATGCTTATTTTGGAAAGGAGGCAACAGGTGTGCCTGTAAATGCCACAGGGGTGGACAACCATAATTTTAGGTTGACCTTCTGCCGTAGTGTAACATTTCTAGAAAAATAAAGGCTGCTTTAACAATATAAATGTATCTATTTTCTGAATCTTATTATGTATTACACATATCTGAACTTAAAACTTTTTTTTCTGAAGGACATCTCTATAAGGAGATCCAGAGTTCTTCCATCTACATAGGTTACAATGAATCTTACGGCCATGAAAATTAAGATATTGTAGATAATTCCTACCAGAGCAAAACTTCTGTTAACCAAAGTGACTCTATAGCAATACCATCCACAGCTGTGATTCTGTACCAACTCTTTTGTTATTTTTTTAGGCTATCTAAATGTTAAGTGGTTAAACATTTTCACATAGCTTGAAAAAAAGCCCTGCCTCAGACACTGGCAGTGGGAATGGAGACATGACTATAAGTTAAGGTTCATCAGGCAGTTAAATTTAGTTTTTTATAGTGCACAGGGAAACGAAAAAGTTGCAGGTTCAGTTTGTTGGGTTTTTTTGATACAGGAAAGAAAATGTCTTTTTAAAGTGCCTTAGAAGAGCTTATGCCTGAGATATGTTTCCTTTTAGTTTCTACTATTACAATGCTACTATGAAGTTTAGTTGATGTATTTAAGCCATCCTTCTAAGAAAGGATCTATGAAAAAATAATCACCTCTCAGGAGAAAAACCATCTGCACTTTGATTGGCATTTCTACTTTGTCTTAAAAGAGCTTGCAACTCTGCCCTTGAGGGTTATCCTTCACCTTGTCTTCTGAAAAAGTGTTGTTCAGATGCTATTCCAAAATATGTTCACATTGCAAGGAGTATGCATAAGCTTCAAAATACTTTCTGCTTATAAGTATCCAAAGATAACTAGCTTAATCCTGATGGTTTATTTTTATTTTTTTATGAACTGTATTTATTTTTTCCTTTTTTTGCTAATCATTTATTGGAGGATTTGATTCCTATTGGAAAATTATTTGTGTAAACCTCGACTTTAATCTAATTTGATTAGTCCTTTGTTGTGGTTTAACCTGGCAGGTAGCTAAAACAACCACACAGTCATTTGTTTATACCCCGCCCTGCAGGATAGGGGAGAGAATTGGAAAAAAAAGGTACAACTCATCGGCTGAGAAAAGACAGTTTAATAGAACAGGAAAAAAGATAATAATAATAATAATGCTAAAAGGATATACAAAACAAGTGACGCACAGCACAATTGCTCACCACCCGCTGGCTGATGCCCAGTTAGTTCCCAAGTCACGGCACCTCCACAGCCAACTCCCCTGGTTTATATAATGAGCATGACATCATATGGTATGGAATAGCCTTTTGGCCAGTTGGGGTCAGCTGTCCTGGCTGTGTCCCCTCCCAGTTCCCCATGCACCCCTTGCCTTCTTGCTGCCAGGCCAGCATGAGAGGCTGAACAGCCCTTGACTGCTTAGCAACAACTAAAAACATCAGTACATTATCAACATTATTTTCATCCCAAATCCAAAACACAGCACTATACCAGCCATCAGGAAGAAAATTAACTCTGTCCCAGCTGAAACCAGGACATCCTTGCTTAAACAACTCTCATATTGGTCAGAGAACTCACTGAGATTGTTTTGACAGATATGATATATTCCAAGTAAACTTTTAATAGCACCTTTAAGTTATAGTCCAAATATGAGGTAATGTTGGTTACTGGCCACTCCAAGCCAGAAGATTTTCCTGCCAAAGACTGAAACATTATGTTTAAATCTGATCTTGAGGTGTATGAGCATAAAATTTTCAAAAGCCATCCTAGTTCTCCTCAGTTGTGTGGTCAGTTGGGAAATAGGTCACTTGCTTTGTCATGAGAATGAATGTTTAGGGACATCACAAGGTCTCAAGCCTACCCTAGTCTTCTGGGGAGGGGAACAGCTATGAGGAAAGATACATTAATGCAAAGCTGCAAGGGTGCATTACTGGGGGCTGAACGGCCAAATTGTTCTGAGTTTGTAACACAGCACTGTCTAAATAATTCTCTGCCTTTCCTAATTTATCAAGGTGATAGATCCTCAGGCCACAGACTATAAAAATGTTTTATGAAGCAGAACATTTTGTTGCATGGCCACAATAAGATGATTTTAGTTCTTTGAAAACTTCTTGAATCATTGAACATGCCAATAAAATACCCTGATATTTGTTGCTGGGTGAAATAGGAACTTTCTAGGCTTTAAAGTGAATTCAAAAAGGAAGTTCAAACTTTTAGGGTTTACAAAAATAGACGTCAGAACAAACTTCCTTCCAAGATTGTTTTTTGTTTTTCCAGTCTTAACATACCATTAGATCAAAACCTTTCACAGAGCAAGAAGAAATTGTGACATATGTATTAGGACAGTTGCATAAATATATCTAACAGATGTTGTAGGAAATAAAAAAAAAAATGTTCTGAATTTTAAAATTTCAGCATAGCTGTAACTTTTTAAGTCCTTCTATTCCTACTGAAAATTTAGTCACAATCAGCATAGCCAGTTTCATGTGCTTCCCCTAACTTCCCTATTTAAAAGACAATTGATTTGTGCATGTGCACGTGCCTAATCTGGTTAACGAACACCCTAGCCAAATTAATGTAGATTGATTATCCATGAAAAGTGGGTTAATTGAATAATAGCTATTCATACAAATGGCTAGTAGATATTTTATTGTATGTACATCTGAAGTTGAGATATTTTGCTGCAAAATAAAACAGTAAAAACAAGTATATTGATGCACATTAAAGGTGATTAATCTATTTGTTAGTGTAATTTAATTGTCTGTAAAATTAGTTGCTAAGCAGTAGGAAAAAATAGTTGGTTATTATAATTGTCTATGTGAGAGTGAAGGAATTATTTTATTGAGTGTTATACAAATAAATTCCAATTTCCCAAATATATGTATTAGAACAAAGGATGGTGTCATTTGCAAGCACAGGAAATACTACAAAATTATAACATATAGCTATTCACATTATCATCTTAGTTAATTATTGTACTTTTTGTATTCAGCAGTCTATGTTATAAAGCAGTTTAAAGTGAAAGCCACATAAAAGAATTCATTAACAATAGGAAAAAAAAGCACCTAATTGAGAAATGCCAGCCAGTGGCTCCATCCTCAATAGAAGAAAAATGGACTCTATCACAAAATGCCAACTGTGGCCATGTTCCCTAATTTTCTTTCTGAGGACACTAAGCAGCAGATTGGATTAAAAAGGAACTGCCAAAGCCATTATCTTTCACTTTCAATAAAACTGCACTGTGTCCAAATGAAAAATGCCAGTCTTCATCCCTCCTTTCTTGAGGAAAATAGTAGAACCAATTAAAAAAAGTCTGGTCTGTACATCTTTTACATTTTGTGCTTTCTAGGAAACAACAATAGAACAATAAGTCATTAAAAAACTGCAATAGCAAAAGAAAGTTCTCATGAAGTGCAACTGGGGGAACAGGACATCAAAACAAAATTAAAGATTGGAAATATGGCCACACAATAGATCCAATGCACATGCTTGATAGGTTTGGTGTTCCTCATACATGTAAAATGATATTTTTCTTCTGCAAGAGAGGATAACAGAGGACTTTTAAGAAATGTCAGCATCAAAACCTAAAATTGATACTTTGTTTCACTGAATTTCAAAGTAGGAATCGCCATATCCTATAGTTTCTTAAGCCAACCAAAAATATTTTGCCCTACCATCTGTAGATTACTTGGAGTCTAAACTGAAGGATAAATGACACATAAGATGATTGTTTATTTTCTTTATTCAGAAAAATCCAGAAGCCTTTGCTGGCTACAAGTTATAAATCAGGGATCATGGTGGCGCTGGATTAATGGTTGGACTTGATGATCTTGAAGGTCCTTTCCAACCTTAGTGATTCTGTGATTCTGTGAAATGTGGCATTATCCAAGTAGAGATACTTTGCAAAAATGCTCATCACACACATTTTCCTTCCAAAGAGCTTCCTAAAACCAAGCCCTAAGCCACGGTGTGATGTCAAAGGTTAAAAAATGTGACTCTCGCTTCTGATTGTAATTCATGCTGGATAGAGGAAATTCCCGGTTTCTGGGCAGCGTTTGGGAGGTGAATACCCTAACAACAGTTGTTTTTACCCACTGACTCAAGCAATTTTCATTATGCATTGAGTTTTCATGCAGGAAGAGGGATATCACAGTGTTGTTCCAGGGCCTGTATAATCGCACGGTTCCAGACTAGCTTCATGGTGTGCCCAGGATCATTTACTGTCAGCTGCCGACTCCACTAACAGGGTGGTGCGTTCTGCATGAATTTCGTTTGCCATCTCAGTTTAGGCACATCTAAATGGAGAGTGCCCTTTATCACTTTGCACATTACTTCTCATAATGACCTGGATTCCTTGTCTCTGTCCTTTTCTTAAGTTACTGTATGTGCACAAATCCATAAATGATATGAATAATACTGTCACTGGACGGGAAGTTTAAGTGAGTAGACAGGTATGAATTTCTGTAAAGCAAGGCCATACCTCTGCCGAACAGATCCTTTCTCCTTTTTTGTGCCCTGAAAATGCCAATTTGTTAATGACAGTTTTGAAGTACCAACAATGAGATGTCCATTCATGCCACTGTAAAATTACATTACCTCTCATTACATCACCACTTGGTGTCAACAAGTCATAGCAACACCATGTCTTCCTAATGCCATATAGCCAGTAGACATGCACTGCATACACTATGGCACTCTTCACTCTCAGAAGAGCTGTTCTTCACTCTTAAAAGAATAAATAAATGAATAAAACCTTTTTGTTGGTGATAACTAAGCAGTAACTGTTTTCTGTGCAGTTGTGATAATATGTTTGTGATAGTGAGATTGTTTTGTTTATGTTAATTGTTTCGTTGGTGGTGCCTATGCATACATCATCTAATATGAATCCTCTTCAATCTGTTGCTAAGCAGTTGTTGTTACTGTGGATGTTGTGAAATGGTAACTATATGAAATAAATAAAATGGAAAAAATGATACTTTCCTGAATTGCACAAACATTTCTCGCACATGATATTTTCTCTTCTTAGCATATTTATCTCAATATCTATTTTGAAAACTTAGATCCTTTATAGAAAATATGTAGGATATAAATGTCTAATATCTATCTATTAATCTTTTCATAGGTTTCTAATGTTGGGTGGGTGGCTTGTGTGTAAGAGAGAATTCATGCTGACTTATTCGAAGACTACTTGTTCCCAGACAGTTCTTTTTTTGATCCACATATACAATAAACACAGAAGAAAAGAATTTTTGAAGTTCAAATTTCTCATGGAACTGACAGTTTAATAAGAAACTATGGTTCTCAGTTACCTCCCTATTATAATTTATACAATACAAGTCTTTGAAACGAGGACTGAAAAGCCCAGGCAGGCTTCATACTAAGAGGCTATCATCTTCATTTAATCAACACTACAAAGACAAAAGATCACAAAAATTGTATTCTGTAAATGCCCCAGTGTAATGTTGGAATAAAGTTAATTTCATGAATGGAGGTCATTTCACATGCATGTTTGTTTGGATAACTGATAAAAAGATGGGTTAGTATGTATTAGGGGGGGAAATTTCTTGTTGCTGGGGGAAGGTAGCAGTGTTTTGCTTTCCACACACTCTGCTCACACAGTTGCTTATCTACTAATGGATTAATTGACCATGTATTAGACTTCCCTGTTGTACTCTACTTTCCAGCAAATTAAATAATCTTGTTCTCAAATTGTTGCTAGTGGCAGTGGAGGTTCAGTCTATTTCAGAAACGTTGTAGTCTGAGGAGAGCTATAAATAGTGGCAGGTTATTTTTTATGAAGCTTTACAATGAGTATCATAAATATCTGGTGATTTTAATTGAGTCTTATTAGGATATTTAATCTCTACTGATTAGATGACAAATAATAAAATTGTATCTATTTAACACCTGTGAAAAGCAAAGTAGCTATTTATTACATAGATTTTAACATTAAGTAAATACATGCAGTAACACCTTGGGGTTTATGTGCTTAACACACAATTGTTGCATTTTATATGCTTTTCCCCATCTCAAAAACATTAGAATAGATATTTCAAACAGCCACATGGTACACTGTAGGTCAAAGACCAACTGAATAGCCAAAATATACTAAGTGAGATTTTGAACCCATCACATTGGTATGTATCTGTTATATAGCCACTTATCATCAGTAAGTAGTTTATTTAAATATTCTTAATCATGAGCATTTAGCATTCAACATACGGGTGCTGTCTCAATGAAAAATTAAATGCTTCTCTGAAACTGTATTCAGTGTAAAGAATTACTAGAGGTTTTTTTATAAGGTTAGAAACATCTGTGTTAGGATAGGGAAGAAACCAATATTGCAAATAACCAGTTATGTTCATCTTGAGCCTTCTCAAGAATCAAATCTGCAAGTTTCAGGTACTGAGATATTATGAAGTAATCAATGTATTATCTAGCAGGATGAAGCAAACTCTAACCTAGGACTGAAAGGAAGGAACATTGTGCAGATTTAGAAGATGTTATAAAAGCATAGAAAAAAATGCAGAAAGTGTAATAGTTGTGCATGTGACTTTAGATCTAGTTTGAGTTTCTGTGAGTAGTTTTCCTACTACAGTGCTGGCTGTCCTTACTGTATTCCCAATGTTGAGTTCTGCGAGGGCAGCCACCATTTGGAGCAGGTATCAAACTTTTTCACTGGTGGACTATTGTAAATAAACGTTGTTCTCATCCTAATTGAATGAACTGTGGGTATTCTCTCATTTTGTCAGGTTTTGGTTGAAGTCAGAATTCACTTGGAAGAATGTTTGTTCAAGATGACAATTGATAATGTACCATAGTCAAACTGAGAAATTTATCTTATGTGTCTTTCTGAAGAGACTCATTCACTTATATTTTTATTGTATATGCAGGGAGTAATAAAATAAAAATATTGAACATGGTAATTGTTCCTTACTCCACTGAACCCTCTGTTTCACTAAACATGATTCTTACCAAGCAGGTAAGATTCCAAATTTAAGGTTTCTAAAAATTCTGTAAAGCCAGAGTTTTGTATGTCAATCCAGATTAGCTATAGTATATACCAGAACAAGACACACTTAATATAGAATTTAATTTCCTCAAAATTAAAAATTAGTATATAAATAATTTTAATGCGTATACAGCTTTCCATTTGTTACCTCATTCTGTAGTTTTTTTCATTACATTTGTAGTTTCAGGTATGAAATAATGTGATAGTATTTTTCTTCCCTCTGCCTGCTTTCCCTTCTAGCAGTTTGGAGTGTGAGAAGACATGTGTTTTGATTGTATCACAAAAGAAAGATTGCTGGTAAACCAGCTAATGAATTAAAAATAATAGTGAAGGAGTGAACAACAGTAGACTCTCTTGTTTTTATGCAGCTGTATAGACATATTGAAGGTGTAGTATGACAGAAATTAATATATTTTTGTCCTGAAATTACTTTTCTCTTCTATTAGCTAGTAGAGTACCAGAACAGAAATGGAGGGGAAAAAAGGTGGAAATCCTACAAAAAATGAAATTTACTTGCTCATCACAAACAACATTTGTGGAAAACTACTCCACTCCAAACCACAGATCAGACCATCTTCTTCTGAAACCCTGTGATAATTACGCAGTCTTTTACTTGCATTTTATCATTTACATTCTTTTTTTTTTTTTTTTCATTTAATTTAATTTCAGGTAGTGTCATTTATGATGAAGGATTTGTTTTCTTTGACTCATATTTTGGATTATTATTTTTAATTTCCTTTTTCAAAAGTTTTATCTATTTTATACTGGTTCTGAAAGTCCCAAAACTGTAGTCAATATTTGGTAATATTAAATAACAGTGAATTAGTGAATCTTCCACCACTTTTTTACCGCATCCCCTATTGTATCTCTGTTGTATTTCATTGCTAGTGTTCTGAGAGTAGCAGATTGACTGCAGAATTTTCCAGGTCAATTTTCTGAGATACCATCCTTTCTCGTTCCATCTCTTCTCTAAGATTTAGATATCAATACTTATTTTCTGGAAAACACAGTTCATTTCCTTTTTAAGAACACTTAGCTTTCATTTACAGATACTAATAAAGAAAAGCTCATGACTTCCTTGCTGAAGAGGAGTACTAACCTTTGTATAAGGGAGTGCATTCCCTCAGCTCTCAAGCTGTTCTGTTTCAGGACTGAGAACAGAGTCTCTTTCCTGGTAGTCCCAGGACTAACGGTGAGTACTTTCACACTTCAGGCCAAAGACAGAGGAGCACCCATGTAGAATTCTTGTAGGATTTGGTGCTTATAGGGCTGGGGGCTAAGAACCCAGAAGAAGAAATCTGCCCTGATCGAGGCTTGTTAGGGATTCAAAGTAACGTTTTAATGGAGTGTTTCATGATACAGGGATTTAGGGAAGTGCTTTCAGTTAACTGCCACTTATTTCTTGTTCTCTCCTCTCAAGCATGCTCCTGGCTCAAGGGGGACATCTCTCTTTGATCAGCTATGCTGGGTGGCTTATATATCAAGCATAGCATAGGTTAATAAATATGATTTTTGAAATGATTACAAAGTTTCCTGGAGTTTTAAGCCAGAAGGGACCCTCAGATCATCTATATCAGGTTATTAAGTTTTACCAAGGCTTTATTCTAAACTTAAAGGTGTTCATTAGACCAAAGAATTTTAGATCTCATGAGGTTTAACTATGCCATAGGCAAAGACTGGAACTAATCCCTAATGCCCTTGCAATGGTAGGAAATTAATTAGATGAAATATGCCTGGTTGATCCTAGAAAATAATCTCACTTATGGTGTTCAGGAAGGCAAAACAAAAAATAAAGGTCCAGCTTCACCTTCTAATCCCTGGATTTTTTTTATATCTTTATCATCAAAGACAGAAAGCTCTCCATTACTGGAGATCTTTTCCTTCTGTAACTACCTATAAACAGTGATCACATTGCCTTTAATTTTTTTTTTAACCACCGGAATACATCAAACTTCTTAGTCTTATATAGAAAAGTTTATTTTCCAGAGTCAGGATCATTTTGGTAACTCCTTTTTAAATTCTTTCTAGGATTTCCACCTGCCCTGTGAACTAGATTTTTGCTGTAATCTTACTACACCAGTTAAAGTACCTTATTTCTCAAAGTTGTATACAAAGAAAATAAAAATTCTCCCTTTTTGCCCTGTCTTGTCCTCTCTATGTCTTCTTGGATCACATTTGCTGTTTATGTGACAGCATTGCGCAAATGGGATCTTTATCTATGATGACCCCTAAATATATATTGAAGGCACAAACGGGGGTAAGCATTTATCTAGGGAAACTTCTCCAGTAATAACTTTAAATTCCATAATGAAGGAAACAAACATAATCCTCTCCCTTGCCAAAACAACTGTGCTAGTGACAAACGCAGCGACACTAAGTGGCTGACATTTGTAGACTCTTTAGAAACCTGCTTAGTTGGATGAATTTTAGCTCTACATTTCTTAGTAGATTTCTTGTTTGATCTGTTCTGGTAATTGTTAATGTTCCTTGTTTTTGCATTGCAATTTTCAGTTCAGCTGGCTTTTCCAACTGCTTGTACCTTTGATGTCAGCCACGTGTTGATTGACTTCAATATATGTTAATAATATTCCTTATTTATTTGATTTTCCTGATTATTACTCAGAATGATAAAAAGTATTTTATAAGCTTCGCTATTTTTGTGAATGTGTGGGCGTTTAACTTTTACTGTGGGCTTTCTGTAGATGTCATAAGGATTTTGTCCTTTAAAGTAAGATGTTTTGTTGCCTCTTTCCTTTAATGTTAATTGCATGTTTCATTGTCACTGTTTAAATGAATGTACTCCTGTTTCCCACTAACAGTTAGGGCCAGAATACATTTCTAAAGATTCAGCCTGTCTTTTGAGATCTTTGTGAAAGGGAGATGTAGAGAGGAGCTGCTGATACTGACACTGAATTGAAAGTTTGGAAGAAATTCTGAATAAACCTGAAATGAAGCCAAGGTTGAAAGACATTCTAAACACGTTCATATGCATGTACCAGGCTCCAAGTATTCTGCAGCAGTCTGAATCTAAGGTCTGGTGCCTTTGTTTTTTTAATTTTGTGTACCTCATGTTTACTTGGAGATAGGCCACCAGGAGCAGAATCTCATTTGATCTCTTAAGATAAGCAATATCCAGTTAGGTTGGTGTTTGAAAAGATAATATCCCTGGGAAATCTCAGCTGCTTGTTGAGAGTGGCATATTTCAGTATGTGCCATTCTTGCTGAAAATTGAACCTGGCTTTGGTTATATATTTTAAAAACTTGATCTGAATTTATGTTGCTAGAGATTTTTAAGTCCAGGTGAGTCTCATGGGAGTGCAGATTTTTGTGATGCATAGTTTTGTGCTCAATAGGGCAACATCCTGGAGTTGGTTCAGGGAGTGTCAGTGTCAGTCACCCTCTGATTGATGCTGGCATTGAATAACTGCATGTGTACCCAATTTTGATTAGCTTTGAAGCAGAATAGAAGCCATACTGCCTTTGATAATCCTTCTAATCCACTCAGACTTCATGTGAGTGACAGGACAGCTGTTAAGAATGTGAGAAGCAAACTTGAAATGGTGATAGAAACTTTCTACTGCATCTCAGCCTTTGTTCGCTCCAGGTTGGATCCTCACCACTGTGTTCTAATTGCATTCTTAGTGTTTCCAAGGTGCATTCCTTTGGAAATGCCACTTGAAGGAGATATTTGGTCAATAAGCCTGTTTGTACAAGCTGAAATTCTTCCTTTTTTGTACTGCAGCCTCTTCCCTTCCACAAGCACTGAAACATTGCTTAAAATAGAGAGGATTCAACTCCATCCATTTGATTTGCAGAAAAGTAAGTATCTGTCTATAAAGTGATACATATATTTCACTATAGGATGGTTCAACAAGGATCAGCAAGCTTTCACAGTTATCAATACAGATATGTAAAGCTTATACCATGTAGCATGATTGCATCAGTGAATAACTTATTGATTTTGGTTTTCAGGTTTTTGTGCTTAGTTAATATCTATATGTTTCATTACAGCTTTCAGGCTGAGAACTATTGGAAATAGCACTATTTTAAAGAATACATATTATTTGGGCACAATAAAGGGAAATGAGAAGCCCTGAGTTTGTGAAGTCATTTTCACTGTTGTTGCATTGGTGTAGAAGGCAGATGGTTTCACTTTCATCTACAGGAATTTTACCCATATGCAATTACATTCATGGATGTGTTGATTTCACTGAAAAATCTGTCAGAAAGCTGTTTAGAGAAAACAGTTGACCACCTCTCTGTCCCAGTTGGCAGACAAGTGTGAAAAGCAGTCTAAGTTCAAGCTCCAAGTGTGAATTTCTTCATCCATGCTAAAACAGGCCCATTTTGGCTTTGAATACTAATTCTAGGTCTATTCTGGTGAGGTGGCTGGCAGAAGATCACAGTCATGTCCTGGGTTCAAAAATCCATTCTGAACTGTTAAGGTCAACAAAAAAATAAGAGAATCTGATCTCACTTCTTTTTATCAGAAAACTGTAGATTTTATCAGAATGTTTAAATTAAATATGTTTGATTAACATAGGGAACTCCAGAGAGCTGCCACAAAATAGGATTGTCATCCTGTTTTTTGATTCATGCTTCATTCTTTAAAATTGTTAAAATATAATGTGCTAGTCCAAGACAAAGTGCTACTATTATTAGTGAAACATAATTAAATAGGTATCAAAGGTAGAACAATTGTCATCAGTGCCTATAAGTGAAAAGGAAGAGGTTTACACCAGGTATTCTTTTGGTTGAAAGCAGGAATGAAAAAATAATAGGTGAGGCATTTATGACTTACAGCTCACGTGTGTTTGCAAACCCATGAAAACTTAATGTGGTAATAAATAAATGACTAGCAATCTAGTTCTACTTTTACACATCTTCACTATCTTCATAAGCCAGATTTCTGAGTTTTCAGTTCCACATTTATAGCTTTAGGAGAAAATTTCAATATAAAAATGTCTTTACCTCAGGTGCGTAAGCTTTCTTCTATACCAGGTGAAATAATAGTATGGAATTTCAAACCATTGGCAGAGGAAGGGCTTAACCAACTGACTTAATTACCAATTAAAAAACAAGATTTGTAAATTGTTAATAATGCTGAGATAGTGCTTTCAGCATATTGCTGCTCTTTAGAGTTTATATAAGAAAAGCTGTGTCTATTTGGAAGTTTGAAAAACAGTTAATTATGCTTGCTTCATACTTTAGTTCTCAAGGATAGGTATGCTTCAAGATTACATTGTCCTGTTTGAAAGAGCATCCTGAGAGTATTAAAATGTGGAAGATCATCCTCCTTGCACTGTTATTCTGTATTTCATTCAAGTAATGGTGGGGATCTTTTCACCAACATTAATCAACAAACTTGTTGGTGTTCCCTCTTCACTGCTCCCTTCATCGCCTAACCATGATGGGAATATAGAAAAATGACTTGCATTGTACAGAGCCTTACAAACCCGATCCCATCTTAAGGATTACAACATGGAAATGAGGTATCCATAAATATTAAAAATTATCAGCTTCTCACAGATGTTCCCTCTGCTTATTATCTGCAAAATTTCTGGATCAAATGTTCAATATGAATATGTTAGTATCCACTAAAGATTGCTTTTGGCAGCATATGTGTTGATATCAGCAGGAAATAAATAGGAAAACATTAAAAGGTATAAAACTTTAAAACAATAGCTTAAAGGTGTTTTATAAACTACAGATGGCTTATATCATTCAAGTGGATGTCTGGTGTAGAATGAGAAACAGAGAAGTCTGGAAAAAAAGTGGAAATGACTGGAAATAATGGGTCCCATGCAATATGTTGTATTTAAAGTAGAGATAAGCAAAATGAAAATTGCTGCTCTTTTCTTGTAGATAGTGAGGTTATGCTAGCATCTGTGAATAAGAGTGGTCCCCCATTTTTTAATATAATACTCTATAAAGTGAAACTTGTCACTCTGGATCCTTTCCAAAAAGGTGATGCTATCAACAATATATTGATCATTTTTCTGTGCTTACCTTTTTGGAGAGTATGTGTTCATGTCATGTAGAAGAACTGTCGATCTCTAAAAATAAAATGGGAGCTAGATGAAGCAAACTTTCTTTTGTTGAATTATTAGCATCATTCATAGCACCTAAGCTACTCTCTGAGCCAAAAGGAACAGATGAAATCTCTTTGTAAAAGAGCCATTCAGAACTGTTTATTCAGAAACTAAACACGGTTGAACATGGATAGAGCTTACAGGTTACATTGCTCTCCTAAAACACCCCAGCACTGTGAACTCATCGCTGCAGGCAGTGAGAATGGCAAAGGAATTAACACAGCCAGGGAAAAAAAATATCACTGGAGGAGCCAAGAGGAAAGTAAATCACTGGTGTTTTAACAGGCATGCTGGTGTGATCAGGATGGGAGGGTGGAGCAGTTACAGTGTTGATAACTGACAGATACCCAAGGACTGTATTAATGATAGAAACAACAGCTAGAATTTGCAAAACAAGATGTACAGAGGGGGCATAGTCAATAAGACATTATACATTGAAGAAAATATTGTATCATAGTGAGATGTTTCACTCTGACAAAACTTAAGTGATGCTCCAACATAAAAAAAAAAGAGATGAGTTTTTTTTTTTTTTTTTAATGATTACAAAATACATTCACTTGTTTGGTCATTAAACCTCTGCCATCTATCTACAGAATGAAGATCATCTGCATCTTTCTCCCAGTAAAATTGCAACACAGGTAATTAGTATCTCGTTACTTTTCATTTTCTTGGTTTTGTTTCCTTTTTGTAAACTGTAAACTTTTGTAAACAGCTTATAGCAGCTGCTTTATTTCACTGTTATTAGTAAGTGAGATGAAGTGCATGCAGTGTGTAGTCCACAATTTTGTATCCAAGCAGGTTGGTTAAAAGGCATTGCAGAGCAGTGAAATGACCAACAGCAAAGAGGACTTTGATGATCATCACTGAATTTGAGCAGTTTTTGTTAGGATTTAATGTGATCTCTGAACCCCAGATTTTTTTTTTTATTTTTTTTTATTTAGAAGGTCAAACACAATTTCCTTGGAAGGCCTAAATGAAGCCCATCACAGAGTGCAGTAGCAACTATTTTCCCTGCTTTACTCCTCAAGGACCAGGCATTTAATGAACAATTTGTGAGGACCACACTCTTGTCTGCTGAGTGTTCCTCCAGTGCAAACAAAAGACGAGAATCTGATCTGTGTATTTTGATATTTTATAACCACTTGCCTGGGATTCTGAGACAGGTTTTTCCATTTTTTCAGCATTCTTTTAATCCAGCCTTACGAGCAGAGGCAGTTCGGTGTCTCAGTGATGGTGACGTTAGCAGTACTGATTGGATTTACTTCTGTAGAAAATCCTCTAGTAGCTGCACTGAGGGAGAATTTCCTGTAAGAGCTGACAATATGTCATGTCTCCTGATCTCTAGTTGCTACAGAGAGACAACAGTTTACTTTCCTCACTTTAACAAGGTATTCTGCTCTATTAACTATATATGACACCTAATCAGCCTTTTATAAGTGCCAGAGAAGTCACTTTTGACCCAGTGCATAAGGCCAGTGAAAGAATGTGGAGACAGTCATTCATGTGCCACTGGTGTCTCACACCACCATCAAAATAACATTTATCTGGTGTCTAATAGTTGCTGTCTGTTGGGAATCAGTCTCACCGTAAGACCCCTTCTCAAACAGTATGCAGTCTACTTACCTTTCTGTATCAATGGTTTCACCACCTTGCAGGATCATTTGAAAATAAAAAAAGGGAGCCTATACTAGTTGCATATATGATGTAGAGTCCTCACACCCTGGTAAGTGGCTGTTGGGACAGTCTTTTCAGACTGGAGCCTCTTAATCCAAGGCTTCATCACAGAAATGCCAGAAAATAACCAAGCTGCACACTCAACACTGGAGCAATTGTTACCTAGACATTAACAACCACAAAGGCTCAGTTCCCACCCTAATGCTCCAATAAAGCTCCCTATATTAGGAATTGTGCTACAGATATTTAAGAGAGACACCTTGAGGCATACACAGGGACACACAATATACCTAACCTGCTTCAGGAAGACAATTGCAGCTTCAAAGAAATAAAAGTGCCCAAATGATTTCATTTTTAGTTACACTTTGGACAGGTGATACAATTTCAAAGGTGAAATTGTTATTTACCAGAAACTGTGTCCAAGTGGTAGGTTTACTAAATTTCACAGGTAGAAGCAGTACAAGCAAAACAAGTGTTTGTTAATGTAAATCGTTTGCAAATGTTCTCCAGAGAAAGGCATTCATGTCAGTTTAGTCTGGCAAAGCAGCCAGTGGATTTGATGGAAAAGTACTAAATGCCACATTTTACCATTGCGGGGGAAAAAAAATGGTATTTGTGAGTAAGACAAACGTGCAAATGGGAGATATAGAAAGGAAGTTTCATTTTTTAAATATTGTAAAAAAATATTGTTAATACTGCTTTGAAAATTATTTTGGGAGGAAAAGTGCCCCATTCTTGCTTTCAAGAGTCCTAGATTGTTTGTCTGTGACTATATACTGCAAGTCAGGTGCTTTCCAGTAAATCCCAATCCCAGTATCCCAGTAGTACAGACAAGCAGACTTGCTGGAGAGCACCATGACTGCTTGCTGGTCTGTATGTCTGCATTTCCTGCTGAAGTAAAACCATGGTGCGGTAGGTGGGGAATGGCTTATAACTATGCCTCATGCCTCTTTGCAGCTAAAACATAGCAGGGATTGTACATCTGGACCCAGGAGCTTCTGAGCTCTCTCTACGCTGCTGTTTAGACGAAGAGAACCAAACAATTATCCACACTTAAAATTATTTTTGTACATTCATAGCTTTTACATAATGCATCCATAAGTGACAAAAGTCACTGAATAGTACACTTAATGTTGTACAATATGTTTTGTTTTCTCCTGCTACTCAAAAAAGAGAATTCGCTACAGGTGTGATTATATGGCAAATACACGATATGGTAAAAGTTCCATTCCTTGTCAAAGGCAGGATATGCAGTAGGCTGGTTAAAAATATCAACCTGTGATCTTTGGAATAACAATAATTTTATACAGTTAATAACGTTTTCAAAATTACGAACAAAAAAGACAAGTTAACAAAAAACCTTGTGCAAGTTACCTCACATTATTTCCTTCTCTTAGTAATTTCATGTTTACAGTCAATTTAGTGCACCATACTACATTCTCTGACATGCTTTCCTTGGAGTTCAGTCTAAAGGCTTACAGATCTATTGTTTTAATGGCAATTAATGTTATATTATGTGTAGCTTTTTGCTTTTATTATCTGGCTTCCAGTTTTCTAACTGCAGTTTATACAAGCACAGAACTGTGGCTCTTTAAACTTTACAAAATAAAAAAAAAAAGTAGAAGGTTTTTATTTAAGTGGAATGAAGGTTAGAGGGATCTATTTCTGTAACAAGAACAAGTGGAGGATACAGATAATGTAGACTGACCTTGCTTATTCAATATGTAGTTAAAGCACAGACCTGTAGACAAAGAACTAGTGTCTTATGGTAAATGCCGCTGCTCTGGGATTGTTTTTTACTGTCAGTCATTACTATTCTGTTCTCAGATTGAAGGCACCTTCTGCCTCCGGGCACTTAAAGGAGAATCCTGATGTCCCAGAATCTGTAACAATCATTGACTTCACTATCTCACAAAACACAGCTGAAAACATGACATATATACTTTCTTCCGCAGATTTTGATTCACACTTTAGCACAAAGCTTCCTCTTATTTATTGATTGTTAGGACTTTTGGGGACAGATTCTCAAACCTTCTCCTGCCTGCAGCACTGATATAGCAGAAAAAAGAACAGGGAAAGCCTTCCCTGTTAAACCATAGGGCACAGACCCATCAGAGCCGTGTTTAGCCGCTGAACTGAGCCTGTTTGCTCTCATTACCCTCCTTGCAGTCAGTGAGGACATATGGATTCCTCCAAAGATCCATTCAGTTCTGAAGAATGATTCATCAGCACTTGGTAACACCTCCACCTACTTACTGCTTTTAGAGGCACACTGTGGCAAATTGACAACTTAGGAGCCCACGTTGCAGGTCTACCTACCTGTGTCTGGTATGATGAGACACGAGGGAGAAAACACCATAGCATGTGTCTGTGTAGAGCAATTGCAGTCAGTACAATTTGAAACAGCTCTGGATGCTTCATACTCTGAAGTATTTCATCCCCCAGCCAGATTCAGAAGAACATTTTAAAATTTCAATATCCTGGAGCACAAATGCAACATTTATCACATGACTGTAATTTGATCCTATCTCAGCTATCTGAAGAGGTTAACATTTCTTTTCAAAATATCACAAAACTTTCACGCAAAGTCTTCTAAAAGTTTCCAACTGAGTTTATTCACTTTTAGTCATATTAAAACCTTGCCAAAAATATCTCTGTGCATATTGTAGGTACCATGAAATCTGATAAATCTCATTGTCATGATATTATAACGCTGCTATGAAGACAGAGTGGGAACATCTGTGATTATTAAATTGTGTTATTTTTGAAGGCGTTCTGGATAACATTTACAAGTGTTACAGAACTGCGCCAAATTGAAACACCCTCGAGCTGAAAAATTGATTTCCTTGGAGCTACTGCACAGAAACATGAGACTGTAGCACATTAAATGTTGACTTTCATATATTAGACTGTTTTGCAGGGGTTCAGAGGCTTCTGATAATAGCTGATGGTTCCTTATAAACACACTGAGATTTTTTAAAGGGAACATTTTGAATGTAATTCTTCATCTGTATTGTAATCAAAGATTGCCTGTGTCCTCCAAAATAAGTTACTCAAAGAAAAGCATTTCACTGTCAAAATACAAATGAAAAAAATGTTGTCCCATGTAGGAAAAAATATAAGTTTCACATTTTTTTGTTTTAATGCACAATTCAGACAACAGAGACAGTAACAGGCATTTCAATATCTTCCGAATCAATTTGAAATTCATATAAATTGAACAAATGAATTACACTGCTTTTATATAAAATGATATTTTTTCTGACTAGAGATGGAATAAAGTATGTGTCTTAATATACTCTGAGTAGATGTAAACCCAGGAGGAGTTCAGCTCAATTCTGTCTCCTGATCCAGAAAATACCATGCCAAGACAGAATTAAACTAAGCAGCCCATGGTAGTTTTCCAGTCACTGTGCTGCTTTTTTGAGATTGTTCTACTGTGAGGTTGCTAAGAAGCCTGATATCTTTAACTGCTAATCCAGTGGGAAGTTTCTCCCTTAAATTTCAGAATTCTAGGAGAAAATAATAGTTTTTTCCATTAAAAATATAATTTTGTTTTTGTTTCTTGCCTTGTTTATTAAAAGTTACATCTGGATAGCAAGGTATTTTCCAGTACCATAAGGATTTTTGACGTCTCAGGTTTTCCTATCTTGTTAGAATGAAAGGTAGGCCTGAATTTGCCATAAATCAAACATTCAAAGAGTAATTAAAAATATCTCAGTCAAAATACTTTAGATAGTTTGATAATTTCAGTTCACCTTCAATATTTTTAATTTTCCCTTTTTTTCTTTATGCAATATACTTACATTTTAAAAAAATCAGTTCAACTGAGCTATATCTTAAACTTATAACAGAAATAAAGATTTAAAATAATTATGATGCTTCATTTTTCCCCTAAATAAATTTACTTACATATGTATAAGGACAGCAAAATGTTTGATCTTTAAAAAATTGAGACCAGACAAAACCGTCACAAAGGTATACTGACAGGTTTGAGCAATTTTTTTCTAACCCTATAATAAATTGTCAAATGTTTTTTGCACTGCTATAGAAATAGTGATATTAGAGATGACTACATTTCAACAGAATGAGGGAGATGGTGCTGAACTTTCAGTCTGAAGAATACTCAGCAGATTAAGATATATGCTTTGTGATGAATGCATTTGTAAAAATGATATTACATTATCGGTACTTTTCCCATGTTGTTTTGAGTGTAACCTGATATTTTTAAATAATAAGCTTCCGCAAGGCAATTCTACCCAGTTACTGAAGACACAATTTCTGACAGCAGAATCCCAGAGTTACAGTAAACAGCCCACAAGGAAAAAAATCATTGCTGTTACTCCATCCATAGTGAGGAAAAATTCCCACCTAGTACACTGGTGGCTTTAGCGATACTGTTCTTAAATTATGCCCTGAAAAATATTCTCATCTCATGTATCTCCAAAATTATTCTTTAATTAAATCAGGAAAAGGAGAGGCATTTGTTACTATTTTCTGTTCCTGCTCAGTCTGGATTCATCCCAAGACAGTATCATATATAGCTGCTGTCCCAGTCACATTCTCTAAATGGGTATTTTTATAACAACTTAAACCTAAACATCTGTTCATCAGTTAGTCTGGGGCAGTGCCCTTGACATGTTTTTGTGGTTTTTGTTAAACAAATGCATTGAGGTCACCTGCAAGCATTGCAGAGGCAAGCAGAAACCTTTGCTTTCCTTCTTTCCCATAAGCATTGGCACAAATTGGCACAGATTTGTGCACATTTTAATGTATAAAGCAAGAACGGTTTAAGCTTTTGACAAAGAATGTAACTTCCTCTCAGTTTACATCATTTCCTCCTGTGAGGCAAGACACCTATGATGTCTAGATTCCTTTTGCTTCACTGAATTTTGATTTATTTTAACAAGGTAATAAGGCAACATTCTTGGCTAGAAACTCAAACACACTTTCTAGATTGTGATATCTTGAATTGATAAGATTCTTTAAATCCTGAGGCAGAAGAGTTTGCCTTTTTGTTTCTGAAGTTCCACAACAGAGAACCATAAAAACATGGATGTTTCTGGTGGATCAAAACTGTATTGATTGCATGTGATAAAGAAATACTGCTGACTCTCATCCTGAGATTGGGACATCTTTTTCTTTCAGTATGTGAGAACAGGACATATGATGTTGCGTGTAGATGAGTGTAAAGGGCAGTAACAGTCACAAGACACAGTGATGAGAATAATTATGTAAGAAATTATAGAGCATGACATAAAATGTTGCAAATTTTTTTTTTTATCTGCCTCCTGTGTGATAACCCCATTCCCTTGGAACTTAATGCAAGATTGAAACTTCTTAGCAATTTAAAGTTTCTTTTTAAAGCACTTAAGTCAACGTGTTTCTCCCATTTTGCTATAAATTTGAAATCTCTTCACAAAATGCTTTTCTGGCATGTTCAAGGCCAGAAACAGATCATACTGTAGTCTAAAGTCTCTTTATCTGAAAGTCTAGCAGGTTTAACATGTCAGCTTTGCACCTCTGGAAATGGATCATTACAAGACTTTCAATGGGGATATTGCAATCTGAACTGGCATTTTTGATGCACAGAAGTTATTTTAGATCACATTTAGAGGGATACTTAGGCGTCTTTTTTATGACTACTTCTTTAGCCTGCATAAAAGTAGAACAATTAGAACTCTGATATTAGGGGCCAGGAACTTTAAAAATATGTTTCAATTCAAATTAAAGTAGCACATTCTTTCTTCCTACAAGGCTAGTGAGAAACCATATTCAAACCATTATCATTATGTTTTATAGGTCTTTATTGCACTTATTAAATATGGTGTTAATTTCTGTTCTTCAGAACAGGTACACACCAATTAAAATTTGTGTCACTAAAACACTCCATATTATTATCTACCAGAAAAATTATAGCTTGTGTATTGGTGATATCCTTACGATAAATTGTGAAGTCAGTCATTTGATCAATACTGCTCTAATGTCTATTTTTAATACTTATACTCTGCTCAATGTTATTTTCTGAACTAGAGCTCAGAAATGGATGATGTTTATGTGGTATTTCATTATTGTCCTTCATGTGTATTCTTTTTGCATATTTGGTTAGGAAAAGAAAGAATTACATAGTTCTTTAAAGAAGAAAAAAATAGTCCAAATGGAGAATGTTGCTAGAAAAAAAGGTGAGGCTACCTAAGTGCAGATTCCTAAAAAGGTACTAATAGCTAAAACAAATTTTATTACTGAAGGATTCTATGGCATCACAACCTGAAGATGGAAAATATTATCTGTACATTAGCTTTGAAAATATCTGGCCCTTTTCAGTGGAGTTTGTACTTAATATAAGAATTGCTTAAAATGTGATGTCTGATGGAATATCTGTGGGTGGAGATATTAACATTATTAGGATCAAGGTTTCCATACTAAATATGACATTTAAAAAAAAAAAAATCAGTTCTGTATTAGAATGAAATCAAGAAAAGACAGGAGAAAGAGAGGAGGAGGACAGAGAGAAAATTATTATGAACCACAAAATGGCAGTTACTCAAAATAATTAGAACATGCCTTGTGGGATATAATGATTCAACGTCTTTTTCTGTTTAAATCAGGCATTGTACTTCAGTGTCTCAATCCCACATGAGCCACCTCACTGTTGCATATCGTATATTCTGGTCCAAGTGTAGGGCCAGAAAAAGAAGCAAGCCTTTCTTCTATTTATGGCTGATACATTTATATTCATCAAACTTCACACTTGCATGAACAATTTGTGTCAATGTAGGGGTGTTTTCTACTGAAGAATTCCAAGCAAGGTCTATGTAGGCTTATCCTCAATAAAATATAATTCATCAGTTTATCTTAGAGATGGGTGACCTGACCTTTACATTGGTGGTCATATATACAACTTCTTAATGACTCCAATTTAAACTCAGTATCCAGTGGTGCAAAAAGCACAGAAACAGAGTTCAGTGGAATGCTATGATAGGACAATACCAGCCTACAGGGAAAGGCTGAAAGTGAAAGAACTGTAAAAGTAAACTGAAAGCTTTTCCAGAAGCCTAATTAGGAGAAAGGAAAAAAAGAAAGGGGGGGGGGGGGGGAAGAAGAAGAAGGAAAAAAAAAAAAAGACAGATGGAGTTCAGTTGGCTAATTTTCTACCTGACTGCCTGGATGAAAAACAGAGATGTACTGACCTTGTCCATCTGTATTTCTTAGAAGTTCAAATAGTCAGTCTGCTCCGGTTAACCAAAAAGCCTAGGTTGAATAGTTACTAACTGAATCTTAATCACTTATAAAACGTTTCTTAGTATTACAAGAAGGTCAGAAATATTCCTTGCAGGTATGTTCTGCTATTCATCCTGAAAATATCACTTTCCAATATCAGATGGATGAACAGCTTTAGCTAAAACGAGCAGAATCTAAATTGTCACCAAAAGCTTACAGTAAACTTTTTTTTTTAATTCCCCCACAAATTTCAAAATAGCTTTGTACCTCATTGACTTGTTTTTCACTTTCACACTTCATACCCTACTTCTGGCCAGGACCAAAGTACAAGTGTGAACATCTTGAGGTCAATAGTGGTCTTTTAGATCAGATTATCTCAAATAAACAAGCCCTCAGCTCCTCTTGACTTTGACTTTCTAACCTAACCACAAAAGAGAATTACTGAAAATATGATATCTGCAGTTCAGTTTTTTCTTTTATCACATTTTGATCAAAATTACTTAGTTGTTATCACTATTTTAAAACATTTTACGTTCCTCCATCCTTTAAAAGTACTGTTAATGAGTTATGTAATGCTAATCTCAATGATCTTTCTTGTCCCAGTAAAAACAATTTCTGGATTACTATGGAATCAACAGACTGAGTTGATTAAAGTAACTGGAAATTAATATAGATGGGTTGGGTGAATGGTGCATCTAACTTTCCACACAAAGTTCTCTGATGCATTTTGATTTTTACTATGCTAAACATCATTGCAGACGTCTGGAAATGTCCATTTTTGATATATTGAACAAGTTCCTGAAAGTCTTATTTTCCAGAGTTGTTAGTTTATAAAGTAGAGCTAAATGATGGACACGCAGCTTGCATTTCACGTTGGACCCGCCAATTTCCAGGTTTGGGGGTTTTTTTGTTGTTTTTTTTTAAGAGATAGTTGCAAGAATAACTTTTCTATTCCAAGTGATTTCTTTCTAATGCCAAAGCAAAGTTTACAAGCCTCTTGTTAAGTACCTGCAAAAAGTTTTAATGTTATTTGTCAAGAAACCAAACACCTATCAAGAGTTTGCTTTTGCTTCAGTTCATACAAGTGACCCTTTTAGTCACAGGATCAGTGATTTATACGACAGGTGCCAAAGGGGTTTTTCTGAATCTCAGACTGGTTTGGGACTGGCAGCTGGAAGAGTCAAGTCTTCTTCACTATTGCTCATTCCTGAGTGGAAGCTCCTGACTTATGAAGAGGAAAGGTACTGCAGATGTGGTATGACACCTCTGAGACTCTCCACTTCACGCCTTCAGGTGATGGAGCTTAATTTATAAGAGTCATTTGTGATAGATATGAACCTGTGATATTTTCCTGTAGCAGATACCTACATCAGCAAAACTCAAACTCTGACAACGTTTGAAAGCATAGGCTTTTCTTTCTGTTTTTCTTAGATTAAAAATTTTGTGTTTATTCTAGTTTATTTCAGTCAAATGAAAAAGAAAAAAAAAATCCATTAATATCAAGAGACACTCGACCTCAGTAAGTCTCCCTGACTGTCAGTAAGGAAAAAGGGATATTTCTCATAATTTGCATATTTTTTCTAACTATTTGGATAGTCCTGTCAGTTTTAGTTTCCTCTGCACCTTTCAGTCATGCCAGGAAGGCTAGCAGTTACTGGGATCATTCTTTTATCACATGCTCTTCAAATTGCCTCTGTTCTTCCCAGTGCCCTGAATTGCCCATGTTTGCACGCTGTGTCTTAAACTGTTACACTTTGGCAATTCAAGTATTAAGCATGTACCTATCACTCTTGGTTTAGAGATTTATTCCTCTGAGCTATTTACATCTTGGGTTTATTAAAGGGTTGGGAACAGCCTGATTCCAGCTGCTACTGCTCACTTGCACAAGTTGTTTATTTTCTTCTATGCTTTCCTGCTGAGGATTCTTGGCCATCTATTGGAGTGAAGGACTGGTCTGTGTGTCTTGGCCACCCATGAAGATATTCTTTGTTTTGCCACTTGAATAGAATTGGTCTGACTTACAAACTGCCATGTAAATTTTATAGGCATTTGTTTCTGCTTCTCTCAGAGCAAACTTATTTTGGTTTTTCTTTTGTTTGATGCTGCCCAATCCTAATATGTATCTCTTAACTTGTCTTAACTTCCAACTGTCACCTTCTCTGTCTTTTTTATGTTGACTCTTGTGTAAGTAATTTTTTTGTGAATTTTCACCAGTTCTGTGGCATTCCAAAAGGAGCTAATATACCAAAAGAATAAAAATTTCATCTTTCTCCAAAAGTAAATGACTGTTGCTGCCATTGCTGCTTTATTTGACATTTCTGGCATTCAGCTAGTTAATATTACTGATAAAAAGGAGGGATTTGGATGGTCATGACCATGTTATACCTTATTGTGTCTTCTTAATACAGAAGTGATGAGGTCCACAGTGCCTAAACCAAGGAAATGGACTTCTGAGGAATGTAGCATTATGTATAATGTTGTGCTCCCAGCTGAGAAAATATAACTGTTCTGTGTTGAAAAGTGGGCAACCTGCTGCGTATCTGAGACAGTCAGTGCCCTAACAGTAAACTCTATCATGCTTAATGTGTGACCACATTTATATATTCTCCCAGTTTATCATATATTTTAAAGCAATATTTGCCTTGCCTCTAAGGCAAGACTTCACAAAGAAAAAAACATTCTAGGCAACTGGACAGAATATTTTAAAAGATTTAACACCTTTTTTTCTTCTTTCATTTTTCCCTTTGGTATTTTTAGCCCTATTTCCTTTTGGTCTATCTCTACTTGTGGCAAGCATGACTGATCTGTTTTATTAAAGTCAGTAGGATTGTGCTCAGTATAGGCAGATGATTTAAACTTGTGTCCTTCCTATCTTTTCTGAGACCATTTGGGAATTCTTAGTCCTGAAATTACTATGGATCATAACAGCTTAGTCCAAAGTAGAAGGAAGGGAACTCCTAATCAACATTGCCGTTAATGCTCTTGATAGTGAACTGAGAGTTCTTTAAGCACCTTTTCAGGTAGACTTGAAACTGGCTGATGGCCATTTCTTGAAAGCACTTTGAACTTAACTTGCCAACTAGAGGTTTTATTTTCCCCTTCTTTAGCATGAAATATATTTTTGAATTATTTGGAGTAAATTAACTTTTAACTTAAAAACACTATGACAAAATGTTTATAATGTTAAAGCATCATCAGATTTAATATGCAAATATTTTTAAAATAATATTAGAAGATTCTTTTGGAGTTGCAAGCAAAGACCTCAAAAATACTGCAGTAATGTTGGTAACAGTGAGATTTTTGGTTCTGCTCACTGAAAAATTAGTCTTGTGTGCTTGCACTGTGTTTTTGCCAGCTCTCCTTCAGATTTCCCAACGGTTAGAGAACTTGCTGGCCAGTTTCAATAATTTTTAACAAAGAGACAAAGTTCATCTGTGAAAGTTCCTACAAGTAAAATATAATGGTAAGCAAGACCCACATTATTCCTCTGTGGGAAAAGTTGCTCTATTTGGTATTCTGGCTAAATCAGTGGTACCCTGATACGCATATGTTCAGCTTGAAATGAAGCAAAACGTAAACCTCCTCTAGTCCAACTAGTAATGAGGGAATATGGACTACTGACAGAGAAGACAGTTCTGAAGGAAGATGCTCTGAGTAAGGAGAATACAGAGTCATTGTAAAATAATAATTTTTAGGATACAAGATGTCTGTAAGAAAACAATCATTGGTCCTACTGCTCACTGAATAACTCTGTCCCTTTCTTTTTTTTCCATTAGTGAAAAACATGTTTGCCTAAGTCCAGTTATTTGTTTTGGATATAACTACCAAATAGACTTAGTAAGTACACTTCAGTCATTCTAGGCAAAACACCTTGAGAGCCCCATTAGATGCTCTGTAAAATCTATCTATTAAGTATAAAAACTGAACAATCAACACTGATAGAAAGCCGCTGTGATCAAGTCAGTTATTTTAGCAACTCCTGGAAAGATGTCTTAATAACTATGTCTGTAACTGAGCCATGTATATCTAGGGTGGTATGCAAAATAAGTGCAGTAGAAACTTAGGTGCTATATGTGTAGCTTGGAACTGTATTAGAAGCAAATTCTTAGGGATTATAGCTAAATGTACACACTAAAGCTTTTCAAAACATTATTTTCTCTTTCTTGGTGAACAGGAAGTATAAAACATTCAGCTATGTAAAAAGAAAATGAATAGTTGTCCAGCTCCCAAGCAAATGAATGTGAATTGGTCATCCAAATTCCCTGAGCAACTTTGAAAATATCAAAGACATTCCTAATTACAAAAAAAGTACAGTGGTATCTACAAAGTATAGCTCTTTGAGTTCTAATAACACCTGGGGCTAAGTTGAGCAGAATTTGGTTAAGTACAGTACAAGTATGCTTTTTTTTTTTTTTATAAAACAGAAGGAATTTTTATTTTATTTAACTGTCGGGGAGAAATAGTTTTGAAATATATTGATGCTGTCATAAATTAGGGCCAGGAACCAGGCAAGTAACGCACTATATATTAACATTTTCATCCTAAATCAGACTACAAGAGTCATCTGAATAGTGAAGAAAAAAGGAATCCAGCCAAACTCTTTTCATTAAAACCCTGAGTCATGTTATCTGGCTTAATGTAGATTTCCTGTTGCTGTTTCTCACTGGTTTCACATACAGTTTTCCTTGAGTCATCTGCCAAACTGCTGAAAGCACTGGAGTCAGTTCCACAGTAAATTCTAATCAGAGCCATGTCAAGGATTGAATCTCTTCAACTCCCCTTGCGTTGCATTAATGGGGGAAAAGAAGTGGGGTCATGTTTAGTCTGTGAAAGGTACAAGATTCCACAGATTAATTTCATTAAAATCTGTATCAGTCTGGTGGCACTTTTCCTTCAGTGTTTTCCTCTAGCTACTAAATGTAAATGCAGTAAAGGTTTCCTTCCTTCTGCCTTTCCCTTTTCTTCATTTCATCCTTCACTCTTCTCTCTCACAGGGGAGAGGCTGATGAAATGAAGGAAAAAATGTCTGTCGTCTTTTCCTATACAGGACTGGCATCCAGAATTTTAGTTGATCTGGAGCAATGAAAGGAAACCAAAATTAGATGCTAAAAATATCTCAGGAGGTATTTTAAGGTAAACAGAAAAGGAGTGTGAAATGGGGAAATATGGCAGTGAAAAATTAGAACTGAAAATAGAAAATGAAGGTTTGATGGAAGACAAGAAAAGACAGGAAACAGAATTTAAATGGGAGAGAACAAAGGGATATGAAAGAAAGGCAAAATCTGGAGGAAAAGGAGGTTTGATGGATCATGTTATTTACTCAAACAATAGTTCCAAACATTCTTAGAAGCTTCTGGAGAATTCCACTTTTGTTTCATAATGCTGCGTGTGTCTGAGCTCCAATGGGAATATCAGTTATTCAAGTGTCAGTGAGTGTCAAGTGTTAGACATGCAAATGGGTAATAAATAAGAGAAGGCATTATAATAGTTCTGAGCTATTTTTGGCAACCAACATTCTGGGAGTAACAAGTAAAGGATTTAAAGAATTTAATTCCCACTTCTTTTGGAAATCTTTCCTACATGGTCCTCCTCCCTCTGAAAATCCCAGATCAGATTTGTGGCAAATAAGGAAAATATGTGGTGTCTTATCAAAAGAAAAAAATTTAAAAGTGGGTTGAAGTAAAAGTCAGGTGTAATGAGGAAAATGGATTGTGCCAAATAATGAAAGGAAAATTTTGAAAATAGATTTAATATATTTGTAATGAGAAAAATTAAAAATGAAAAAAAATTGTTGTTTTATTTTGCTACATATTACATACCAAAAGTAGATGGAACTATCAAAGCATAATAGCTTGAAGTACTAATTCAAAAACAACCTTGGAGAAACTGAAATTTTATAAACAGTTTTTCAGCATTACTGGAAACTTATAAAAGTCTTTAAAACCATAAATATTTGAAGGAAGGAGCCATGCATAGGCTAGAGAATAGCATATATATAACAGCAGAAGTGAGGAAACAGTTCATTTTTGGTTTATTGCACGTAAGATTTGATGCCAAATAGTTACCAAAAAATGCAGAATATTTAAATGCAGTATATAAACTTGAGAAGCTGAATATGTGAGGCAATGTTTGCTGTGTAATT
The DNA here is from genome assembly GCF_964289735.1 of Phaethon aethereus. Classification (NCBI taxonomy): domain Eukaryota; kingdom Metazoa; phylum Chordata; class Aves; order Phaethontiformes; family Phaethontidae; genus Phaethon; species Phaethon aethereus. The sequence goes on from NC_138584.1 coordinate 21,517,787, forward strand.
TATACAGTAAATTACAATTCTGCAGTTCTAGCGGAGCACATGCAGTCACTTCTAAAAATAGTTTTAGTACTTTTATATGCTCAATATTGTGCATAATTGTCTCAGTGAAAACAGTTGCACATCTATTTGCTAATAAAGCAAAGATCACTTCTACTCCAAGACATATTAAAGAAATGTTGCCAACCTAATACTTCTACCTTTGTGCCATTTAGTGGTCTGTATCTCTACCCATGACAATGTGGATTTTCTAATTGAGCAGAAGCGTTTCAGCAGTAAATTACATTAATTGGTGTGTTTTGTTCAGAGTCCTATTTTGTACTTTGCACTTGGTCAGTGCAAGAAGGACAGTAGGACAGAGCAGTATGATCCTGTGGTCTTCCTTCAACTCTTCTCTGCTTTGAGCCTGCCTTGTACCTGGCTCAGCGCTTACCTCTCAGTGTGGTGCAGGAAACGAGAAAGTTGGGATTTTGATTCTGGCTGTTCCATGGAAGGTCTTTCCTCCCAGTTCCTGTCCCGACAGTTTTCTATGGGAATTTTGGCTTTGTTGTGAAAGTGAGAGAATCATCTGAAATTATCCTGAGTCATATTGCAATTATTTTGAAAAATGTGTCAATAGTCATTCCTCTGAACACTTTTATCAGAATTGTCAAGTAAAAAAGTAAAATTGAGTAATGTGAGCTTAGTCTGGTGTCTTTAAAAGTAGGTTTTTTTAGATTTCTACTTATACAGAGTTGTTTGCTAAGTTTTGAAAATTCAGAGATGCTGAAAACAAACAAAGTACAGCTTAGAAACAAAGCCGGAAAGGAAGCTTGCATAACTGATTTTTTTTCATTTAGGAGCCACCAAAAGATCAAACAAAAGCATCCTGGATCTAATCAACTTTGCTTTCTCTTGTTTTTATTCTTTTTTCCCCCCAGTATATGAAAAAAATGTAACTGCACATACAATAGACGTTATCCATCCAGAAAAGTACACAAAATTGAAGAAATTAAAGACATTTCTAGCAGCACTCCAGTTTTAGTTAAACTGATAACAATAACTATTCTAGCTTTGTTTTGCTTGAGGAGTAAGGACACAATACTAAGGACATCATTCCATAAACTCCAGAAGCTGCAGATTATGGGCAAAAAGATTTTTAATGGCCTTCTACAAGGTGTAAAGTGCCAGAAATACAATGCTTGCACTGAAGGGAGGAGTTAGTACCATATTAATTAGTTTATAAATACAAAAATGTATTTGGAGACAGATCAACCAAAGATTAAAAATTTGTCTCAGTTTCTTGAATTTCACTTGGCTATTTCTGGTTTGACCAGATGGATTTGGCTTTTCACCATTACAGTGTTAAAATTCTCCTTTAGACATGCATATTCTAAATTTTCCTAGCTTTTTAAGGAAAAGTGGCATTAAGAAATACCTGAAAATATTAGCTGAGATGCAAGAGAAAAATTTAGCTGGAAGGAAATAAATTTGAAGAGGGTGTCTGGAGTATCAGAAAGTTATTCTAATTTTGACACTGAAAATTTCAAAGCTTTCAACTTTATCTACTGTGGCAACGACATTTGTGATGGCTTTTGCAGTTTTGACCTCACTTTGCTTATTTCTGCAGCTTTTCTAGGTTGGGGGTAATGATGAAGGTATTTTGGCTCCCTCGCGATATGTTCCTAGGTCCCTTTTGGAAACAATTTTCCATGTATCCAATGTGTAAAACAAAAATAATTCCCTGTAATTGTTGCAGAAAACATTGCAGGTATAACTCACTGATTGTGTCTTCTGATCCCACCTGCCTAGCCACATTACACCTGTGCCTATCACCACTCCAGCCAAAGCCAGCACAAGAACCTAATGGAATGTTATTTGGAGCCTAATTAACAAAGCTGTGGTATCTGAGATTGAATCAGTGGGGTTTCAAACTCTGTGGTAATCAGACCATAGACCATGGTCCATTCCACGGCAGTGGAATTGTCCCTTAATGTCGTTTTAGAAAAGTACGGTAAGTAGCTCAAAAAAAAAGTCATTCCACAAAGAAATTATGCAATCCAAAATAAATTCACAAGTTAAAAAAAACAAACTCTGTATTATCATAGCAGCGTGAAATGACTTATATAGACTAGGAAACTCTCAGGGAAGGATTGAATGTGATATGTAAATAAGTAACAGAAAGTGTCACTTTCATAAGATTGGCTTGATCACCATTGCAACTGAGACTAAAATTTCAGTCCTGATCTGTGACTTTCATTACTTTTGAGGGTTTGTCTCAGGTTATTAACATCATTTTATTGCAGTACTACTATGTAAATTATAGAAAAAATGAAATATGCCAGATACTATGTAATTATTCCTCCATATTCACAATAAAGCACAATTGAACATATGGCTGCCATAGTTAACTGTACTTTTTGTTAATCTCTGCATACTATTTAGCTCACCTAATTAACTACACATGGTACACTAGACACTGCCTTGCAGCAGAAAATCAGGGAGGAATCCTCTGGATGAAGCATCAAATGCCTAAGAGAAGAGGAAAATCAATATCATATACTCTTATGACTTCACTTCCTCCCAACTGTGTGTTTCTTTATTTTTAAACAGCTATTCTTTCTTCAGTAGCCAAACATAGAAACTTTGGACCAGAGCTGGCCTTTTTTATCAGTAAAATACTGTCAACTTCTCTAATATTCATATTATTATGGAATGCTCAGGAAAAAACAAATGTTGAAGTATTTAAACATTCTTATCAGAAACCGATCCAGTAAGGGAACCACATTGATCTTGATATATACCTATAATGAGACCAAACAACTGAATTCTTTACAGGTAAAATTATGGTTTTGAATTAGATTCAAATCTTAACTTGTAAATTGTAGGTTTTTTATAGAAAATCATCAAATTCAAAATATATGGTCATTGAAAAATGAAATTGCTGTTTTCTTAGATGCTGTAGATCACAAAAGAAGCAAAAATTTGGCAAAAGGATATACCTTCTTTGTTTAAATTTAGATAAAGAACATTTATTCATAGTCTAAAAATTCTTTGTACGGTTACCAATATACATATAGCAAATGGTACCCAATTGTCCTTAACAAGCAGGGCACAATCTGGTACAAGGAACGTAGCGAACTCCATGGATAACTGTATACATGCTGATCACTTTCACATGTGTTACAGAAAAAATTATCTAGCAATGATGGACCAAACCGGGGAAGAGATGTCCTGGCTAACAGAGACGGACGGTAAAGTAGCCTCACAACCGGGGGAACCCAACGCCGTGCGGCCCGTTCTCGTGTACACAAGCTGCTCTTAGCTTGGGCTGTCCCCGACTCTGATGCTGCAGTGTGATTAGGAAAAGCCCTCTTTCTGTTGTTACTTTGTTACTGTTCACATTAATTTTATTTTCTTAAGTCTCCAAGTTTAATTTTTATCTAGAGGTTGCTGCAGTAACACTACTTTTGATGTAGCAAAATCCAGAGAGAGCAATCACAGACCTCTGTCTACGTGATAGAATATATGCACTGAGTTGCTTGTTGCAGCTGTCTGATCTTCCAATACAACAACCGCCCCCTTAGGGCAATCTTGATGAGTCAATGATCAATATACCCATGCAATTAAAGGAACAAGTATTGCTTTTCCCATTTCCTCCAGCCAACCTCAATTGCTTCAATCTTGTCTCGGGGATGACTCTCTATCTTGTGCTAAAATACATGCCAGTGTTGGACCTTTGGCCACTTTGCCAACACCGTTTCCTTTAGAAACCTTAGAGAAAATATCGAATATTCAAGAAATGAGGTATGCAAAACATTTTGGCAAAAAAAAAAAGACTTTTTTTTCTTGGTTGGTTTTTTGTTTCTTGTTTATATCGGTAGTGCTTACAATTCATGGTTACATGCTTACAATTTCTGCCATGGAGTTCTAGAACAGTCTTTCTTCACAACAACATGGTTGGATGCAGGAACCCTTCGACAAACATAGCTTTTTTATGCTTGTTGTATAATAGCAATAACCTTACGAAAACTCACGTTACCAAGATACATTATTGTTTGATTTAACAAACAGCTTTTCTTTCCTTTGTTGTCTGTGTGCTGAATACACTTGCTCCTGCATGCACTTTATGCTGCTGCTGTAGAGGGTTATGGCTTAATTAAATGTCTCTTCCTTTTTTCTTAAGGTTTTATTTCAGGACCTTTTTTAAAAAAAGGCAGTGAGCTGCTTGCCTCTAATCCACTTTTATCCCTCTCATTTACAATCTGAGAAAAAATGAGCACAGTGGATACCTCCTAGTGAGTGGCTGACAACTAAAGATGAGCATAAACTAATACTTTGTTATTATCTAGCCTAGAGAAAAGTTTACAGATACCCAGCTATTGACCTTTCCAAGTAAACATATTTAAGAATTCAGTGGTTGTGGGAGCTTAGACAAGCCACAGCATGAACCCTTCAGAAAATGTCCAAATGCTTGTACTTAAACTTCAAGTGTATCCCTGAAACAATTTTTCTTTTTTACAATTTGTCTAACATTTCAAACGCAATGGAACTGAAGTTACATTTTTCATATTATATATATTATAAACCAGGTGTACAGTTTGAACATTTCTCAAATGGCACAAGCCATTTAATCAGTACCCTTCACTCCCTAAACTTGCAGAAATGCTGCTGCAGTGCTATCTGAAAGCGTACACTGGTGAGGAAATTATGAACACTTTGAAGTATAACAACAATAGACCTCACCTAGACTCCTTCCTTCCTTTCTGTCTTTCTTTTTTTCTTTTTCTCTTTTTCTTTCTCTCTTTCTTTCCTTCTTTCCTTCTCTCTGTCTTCTTTTTCTTTTTTTTTTTAAATCTTTTTTCCTCTTTCTCTTTGTCATCTTTCTGGTTTTCTTTATCTCCCTTTCTCTCTTTTCTTTCTTTTTTAAAGGAAAAGGCACTTTCAAATCGACTCATTTAAGTTAGGTTTCCATTTAATTGATTATGGTCAGGATTAAAGCAGGGTGGTTTTCCTACAAAATTAAAGAAAAAAAAAATTAAAAAAGAAGAGCGTATTTGTCAATTGCTGCCATTTACCATGGTGAGTTCTGTGGCGCATGTTGATATAGAGAGAGCAGGGGATTGTTTTCTGACATGAGTAACCAAAACAGATGAGCTTTTCAAGGCTGTAGTTTCCCTTAACTCTTGGGGAAAAAAAAGGTTGAAAATTCACACAAATCTCATTAACTGTGAACACGTTTGCTTTAAATAAACTTTCATTGGTTGCCTTGAAGTTTTTCTGTACCTTTCTATTCAAGTTGTAAATATACATCCCAATTGAGGTTACCTACATTTTTTCTTTCCTCTAAAATGTTGCACTTGAGTTATTCTCTTGTCTTCCTGCGGACAGAAACATGCAGTGAGATGTGTTATGTCTGATTACAGTGTTTTATGTGTTGTGGTACTCTTTATTCCTGCAAGTTGGTGCTTGGTTGTTTTTTGGGTTTTGTGGGGTTTTTTTCAACTACCTTATTTATTTTTATGCTAGCTACACTGCAATGTATTGTTCCTAGTTAATGTTTGCAAGCTGAAGCATACCTGTGTCACAAATCCTGACAGTAAATAATTAAAGTATTTAAATAAACGTGTATCTGTATGGTAGTTTTGTGGTTGTACAAATTTGTAGAGCAAGATCTTATACTGATCTATAATTATAACTGCCACTGACTAGCATGATCCTTACTGAGTCAGATTAATTTACACATTAAGCAGCCATCTGTAGAAATTTTCAGAGTACCTTGTTTGCAATGCCAGGGCTCACACGGGCATTCAAAAGTAACTTGGCCCCTGGGGGGGGTTTATCACTGCTATTGGATACTTTTTCTGTGAACAAATTATTCTAGACACTGACACCTTGTACCCTTTGTCACTGCATTATATCATGATCAGCAGAGGCTTTTTAATATTTTGCATATATAATGACATAGCAATTTATAAACTAAGAACAGTATTTTATATATACATATATGTATATGTTTAAAAGTCCTTGACTCTCTGTTAAAAATCTTTGCAATATTTCTGAACCAGAACAGATTTGCCATCATCTGTAGTTATAAAAGATAAAAACACAACATATTTTGGCTACAGTAAGAAACATATTGCGAGCCTGTTGATGCTAATTCTCTAAAAAAAAGGATAACAACTGCAATGTTCTGTGTAAGAGTCTTCTTATGCATGAGTGATTTGTAAGTAAGCACAACTTGTGTGCTATAAAGGGGAGATAACAAAACCCACTTTACTTGATGCAAAAATAAATTGCAAGAACTAAGGATAAATACAGTTTGTAAACCCAGTTTTCCACGATGAACAGTGTTCTTCAGTTATCTTCAATCAAATGGGTGAACAAGAGAGCAGCTGGAGTTAGAAAATGAAGGTTATAGTCCCCATTTCTATCATCAACATGCTCTGTAATGGGGAGCAAAGCACTTCATTGCTCTGCTATGCTTTTTCCTTTCTCACTTTTGTCTGTTTTACCTGTTTAGACTACCAGTTTTTTCAGACAGAAAAGAGTCTTCTAGTTCTGCTAAAGCATCTAGCACCAGGGGGCTTTAATTCACATAGGGGCTCTGAGCATTATTGTAATACTAGTAAAAATAACTGTAATGAAACAGCAAAAGCACAATCACCTGCCAAATTTAGTCACAAAAATGGGCTCTCTAATATGTAGAGAGTGTTCTAGTATGCAATAAAATATTCATGATACTGAGGCCAAGAAAGTCATGGATATTCATGGAATAGATCCAACAATAATGTATTAAGTCACTTTCCATTTTAGAACAGCGCTTTTAAACAGAGGTAGAATGATTTAGGGTAAATCTGTAATATGTAAGAGGTTCTAACCCATGGCAAAACAGAATCCAGTATGCCCATTTTCTGACTCAACAGTATATGAAAAATGGTAGTAGGAGTCCATCCAAGCTAATTAAATCAGATTAACAAATACATTGGAAGAAATCAAGCTAATTTGTACACACATGCACACACAAAAGAGCTTAATGCCAGTGAATAATTGGCTATCTCTTGCTAGTATTTCCCAAAAATATCAATTAATCACAAACCCAGGGATAGTAACAGAGATCCCAGTTACTACAGTGAGTAGGAGAATCAGACCAGATCAACCAGCAGATTTTTCCGAGCCACTGGTGGTCAGATGCAGATTCTTAGGAAAGGCAAATGGACTAGCCCACAGTAGAGTTTCCTAGGTTGTGATTCAGTGGTTCAGTCTTTCTGAGCCTCCCACCCATTGTGTTTAACAGCAACCTGAAGGGATTTCCTTCAAAATAATTCACATCCCTCTCTGAATTAATTTACTCTTGCTATCTACAGCAGCCTGTGTTAGTGAAATCCACAATGGCAAGCTGTGTGAAAAACTACCCTTTTTGTTGGTTTCTTGTGTTTAAAATCTATCACCTGATCATTTAATTAGAATGCTTTAATTCTTACTTCATTAGAAATATTGAATGTTATTTCCTACTCAGTTTCTCCCTATCAATGGTCATACGGGCATCTCAGTCATATTTTACAGAATGAATTCTAAAACTAAATTTTTTCTATTTTTCTCCTCATACAGGCCTTCAATAATTCTTTTCTTTAACCAAGCATTCTTCCATTCCCCCAAGTTCCTTATGCAGATAGCATGACCAGAACTGCACACAGTATTTGAGAGGAGTAACACAAACCTGTAAAATGGCATGACCATCTCTTCTGTTTTGTAGCCTTCCAGTAATTCCTAATCTCACAATAATTCTTAACATTATGTTATTCTCTCAGATTGCTCATGAACACAGCTATGAAAATTTTGTAGGACTATCCACAGGATTGTCCACTTCAGACTGTTTTATTCCTATATGAATTGAATGCTCTTCTGGCAATTTTTTTTTTTACATCACTATTCACCCACCTTCCCAGATCATGTAGAAATTTGTTGAACAACTCATGTTTCACTTATTAGTCCATAGAAGATCCTCTTAGGAAACTCTATTATTAAAAGCAATCCTGCACCTTGTTTCTCCCCTTTGAACCAGTATATGAAAACATTTCTTCTTATTCCATAACAGTTTATTTTCTTTAGGAAGTTCTGATGAGAGAACTATTGTGAAGACAATGAGCAGGCCATTCCTTTTCTTAATAATTCTCAACTAATTCTGCCTAGGTACATAAAACAGGACTTTCTCTATTGGTCTTCCTAGATCTACTAACTATGTTATTTTCTTTGGCACAAAAAAATCAGATATAGCTGACAAATCTGTAGTTCTACAAGTGACACCTTGATTTAAGCAGCAGGTTAGGCACCAGAGTTTACTTAACAGCTATTTCATATTCGTAGCCCTTTAAAACTCCTGAAGAACATCTGGAAACATGGTACCATTTGTTTTAATGGTTTATTCTTAAAATTCTTCTTCAGGTGCTTCACTCTAAGGCTCAGTCTCTCCTTACCATTCTCCCTTCTTTATTGCCCCATTTCCTTGGGCTACATTTTTAACTCAGTTATGTATAAAGCCTTATAAGCATTCCATAGAATTTTCTTTGTACTAATATTAATCATGTTAATATTTATTACTTTCCTCATCTAGTCATTACTTTCCCTTTTGATTTCTAAGAAATTCTACTACAGAGATTCCTTTACTCTGTAGTTTAACCAGGTTGATTTTATCATGTTTTCCTTAAATCTTTTTTTTTTTTTTAGTGATGTAAACTTTACTCTCAGCCACTTGATGCTGAAAACTATGAAATAAAGTTGGTGAACAGAGGCCTCTTGTAATATAACTTGTGCTGAGGTCATATATTACAACCTGGTAATGTCGTGAAACCTTCAGAACTCTGCTTGATAATCATAGAGTGATACTACAGAAGCGCTTACCAGAGAATGCCATTGGTGGCTAACGGCACTGTCATCTGTGTTGTGCATATTCTGGGCAGAGCAGACTTTCTGTGCTTTGTGATGCTGGAGAGGTTTCCCTCCCGTATAGTTCCCTCCATGCCTCAGCATTGTAGTTGCAACCAAACAAAACTTTTTGTTTGCTTGGACTAATCCTACTCACAAATCTCAGCAAGATCTTTGAGAAAACCTCCCTATAAGACTGAACAAGATGTTTGTGAGAATTTTCTTTTCATCGAGGCTCACATCAAGACTTAGAGTGGGTGTGTTAGGATCTCATAATTTTTTTGCAGTATTAAGTTTATTCAAAGGTAGTTTGCTATATTACTTTTCTTGCTGTATGAGATGATGACTGTGCATGTTAAATGTGATCTTAATTTAGAAACAGATTGGGACTAAACAAAGAAACTAAGGTTGATAAAGATAATATTTACAGGTGTTGTGTTTTAACCCCAGCCAGCAACTAAACACCACACAACCGCTCTCTCACTCCCCCCGCAGTGGAATGTGGGAGAGAACCAGAAGAGTAAAAGTGAGAAAACTCATAGTTTGAGATAGAGTTTAATATGTAAAGCAAAAGCCGTGCACACAAGCAAAGTAAAACAGGAATTCATTCACCACTTCCCATTGGCAGGCAGGTGTTCAGCCATCTCCAGGAAAACAGGGCTCCATCAAGTATAACGGTTGCTTCCGAAGACAAACACCAAAACTCCAAATGCCTCTCCCCTTCTTACTTCTTCCCCCACCTTTATATACTGAGCATGACGTCATATGGTATGGAATATCCCTTTGGCCAGTTGGGGTCAGCTGCCCTGGCTGTGTCCCCTCCCAGCTTCCTGTGCACCCGCAGCCTGCTCGCTGGCAGGGCAGTGTGAGAAGCTGAGCAGCCCTTGACTGTTTAGCAACAACCCAAAACATCAGTACATTATCAACATTATTTTCATCCCAAATCCAAAACATAGCCTCACATTAGCTTATATAAGGAAATTTAACTCTATCCCAGCTAAACCAGGAAAACAGGTTACTATTATAATATAAAAATTGAGTAGATTATTATGAAATATGTAGTATATCTTCCTTGAAAATAAACTTCTTGCATAATATCGCCTTTGGAAATAAATGCTTGAAAGGTCTTCTCATCAAATAAGATATGACATGCCTCTTGGGGCTGGCCATAGGGAATGGTAAATAGAAGTAAGATAAAAAATGCAGTGTGAAAGAAATTATGTCCATGATTATAAGAACAATTGGCTGGCAAAGGAGAGCTTTATTCCAATTCAAAGATGATTTGGGACAAAACCTTAGCGATTATATAAAAATTCTTATTAAAACCTTCTCTTCTGCCCAAGTCCATGAGTTAAGATAGAATATAAGGGAGGGTGTGTGAGATCACCTTTTCTTTATGGGAAGAGCTATGAGATGAGGACTAAAATAGCTACTATGAATAGGGAACATAGCAAACTTCAACACAGTGATCTGACAAGACCGATTTTCTTAACAGTTGGTGTGGTGTCCCAGCTTATGCAATTCCAAATAATTTGGGGAAGGTTAAACAGTCTTGTGATATGTGCACAAATAAGTTTAACACACAAAACTGTACTGACTGTCATTACAAGACTGACAATTACCATCACACTTACAACACAATTTCCAAAACTTCTACACTAATTCCAGCTACAGGAATAATACCACTACTGGGCATTCCTACTATTTAATAGTGCTATTCTGCCCTGCTGGTCTGCTTTCCTCTCTATGAGGATTTCAGAATATTCATGTATATTCTCTAATCATGTATTTCTACACTTGAAAAAAAGAATGCTAATAAAAATGTGCACAGTAACATGAAAAGCTTAACAGCTGCCTGGAGAGTTATGGAACACATTTCCAAATGCACATTACCCTTTGCTGAGGCTTTCCTAAAATACAACTTGTCATACAGAATTCAGAGGAGCCATAATTTGCAAGACCTTCTTTTAGGGTATGGAATAACTATTTACACAGTCCCCAGTCCAAAGCTATCAGTGGTTTAGTCTCAGATTTCTCAGAAGAAATAAGTTGTGGCAGGATCAAGCAATTGACCCAGGAACTAAACAGGATTTAAGTTCATCTAAAATTACAGCCCCCAAGGCCTCTACTCCAGCCCACCTCATCTAAGAAATACCTACAATTTACTATGTGCCTGCTTAGGGCATCGCATCAAAGCAAGCCTTCCGGACCCAACTGCTGTGCTTCAAGAGTGACTGTCAGAGTTTGATGCCTCACTGCAAAAGCTGGGTAGATCTGCACCTCTGCACAGGCAGACCTGCAGGCATCACAAGAACTTGCAAGACAAATGCATAGTATTAGAGAATTCAAGTGCTACTTAGAAATTTTGAAGTTTTTGTATTGCTATTGTGGACTTACAGACCCAACATTTTGGTTTTGCTGAGAGTATCCTTTCTTTCGATCTGATCTAAAGCCAATCTCTACTCACTGGAATCCCTGAAAACTCAAAATCAAGTTTGCACAAGTATTATCCAAAACAATTATTTAAACATAGAACTGCCGAGTTTATAGTGTCACCTATATTAGACATGTCCAAGAGCAAGGACATATTGTAGATGCAGCTGAGTTATCCTCTATCTGGAGGAAAATCAGCAAGATTTGAAAGGCCAGTTCTGTGCTCCTTTGTCTAGCAAATATCTTCCATGTGATAATATTTGAAAACATGGTTTCAGAATTATTAACCACCTTGTATGCCAGTAACCATTACTTTTACCGGAAAGTTAAGATACAGGGAATGTTTGAAGAGTAAAACTAGAAAAGGTGGTCCTAATCTAGGCAAATTGGGAGGACAAACTAAAATTTTAAAATCTATACAGTCTGTAAGCCAGATGGCTCAGAGGGGAATTTAATTGTAATACATAAAATCTAATATGCTGCAGACACAGTCAATCTAGGTTACTATTTTTCCCCTAAAACAAATATTGCAGCAAGAGGACATACTGTAAATTGAAATTACAGAAAAACTCTAAGACACTGGGAAGCAATTTTTTCCTTAACTAAAAGAGATTCTGCAAGACAAATGTACAGAAAAAACCTACTGCAGTCTTCCAGAAACAATCAAATGTTATTATACAGGAAAGCTGGGATAGAAAAATATGCCTTAATTCGTCAGCTGTTTTGCATTAAATCCAAATTTTTTAGGCCATTATTTTTTTTTCATACTGTGCATATATGTAAACAGAGAAGTTCACTTGTGTGACAGTTTGGAGACACAATAAAGAATTGCAATAAAGAGAAAATATAAAAGGTTGTGTGAGGGAGATAATATTTATTTATTTCCTGGAATAAAATTTATTTGCGGATGCTAAGAGTATGGCTATGTGGAAATGTGCAGACAGCCACAACCTTACCCAGCCTGTGTTCTAAGCTAGTGGGGAACATGCCAGATTTGGTCCGGTGCTGTATAAGCACACAGTGTGTTTGAGGTAAAGAGTTCTGCTGTGAGATCTTTCTGCATCCATCTTTGTAGAGATGCTCTAAGTGGAAAAAAAAAAAAAAAAGAAAAAAAAATCTAAGTTTGCATATACTCTGTGAAAAATTCCTAGAGCTTGGCAGCTAAACTCTCCAAGGATTCCTCTGCATTAAACGTGTGATGTTCTTAGGCTGAGGATTCACTGCAATTTTCTCTGCAGTTGTTCCTCCTACCATCTAGAGGCAGGGAAAATACTCCTCCAGGGAGCCTGCAGTCTACTCTCTGGTGTTTAGGGAATGATAAAAAAAAAGAGTGACGAACCCCGAATTGTTGGTAACAGAGGGATGAGGCACACATGAGAGCCTGGAGACCAAAGCTCTCTTTGGAGACCAAGAGAACATGTTAGGTGTGGAGGGCAGAAAGGCCACATCCAGGACGGTGCAGCAGTGGAGGCACCCAGCCAGGCTGCCTGAAACCACGTCCCCCAGGAGCTATGGCCGCCATAGCGCTGTGCAGGGGGCCCAGCCCAGACTCTGCTGCCAGCAGCTGGTTCTGAAACTCCCGCACGCGTGTGCACGTGTGGGCTTTCTCCCACTTGCCATCTGTGCCGGGCAGGGGATGGCGTTATCCTGCTCACAGCCGTTCTCATTGCTTAGGAAATGGCATTATTGCAGGGCCCTGCGGGCACTCACAGGCCTTACAGCCGCTGCCTGGCCTCACTCGGGGTTCCCCACCCTGCCCAGGGCCCAGGACCCCATTTCAGTCCCCCGGGGTGTCTCTCTCTGCCCCGGCTACGACACAACAGTGCCAGCCAGCCACGGGCCCTGCCGCGCCGGGCCCACACGTGGGCCCACGGCCCAGGCCCAGCCCCAGGGAGACGCCTGGTGCCCGGGGTTGGGGCTGCCCCCAGGCTGCCTGCTGCCTGGCTGGGGCACGGGGCAGGCCCTGGCTGCCGGCCCTGCCCTGCCAGGTCCTGCCCTTCCCCAGGGACCCCCTGTTGCCCCAGCCCCCGGGGCGGCGCTGGCAAGTGCCGGGGCTGTTCTGTGCCTCAGAAAGGTTTGAGTGTAAAACCTCTGCATATTGACCCTACCTACAGTAGGATCATTTTGGAAAAAAGGATCCTAGGACTGGTCAAGTATCCTCAGCGCTCCTGTCAATGGGAGATGCAGCTTTGCAGCACTTTTGGGTTTGCTTGGTACACTCTGCCATTTAAGTGTGCACCCAGGGTCACGCCTGCCCACGAGCCGCCTTGTAAATCCTTCAGCCAGTCCTAAGCAGTGACCTTGGCCGAGCACAGAGAATCCAACCACAACGACACCACAGCCATACCAGCGTCGTGGTGAAGCAGCACAGTCAGGCGTGCAGTGCTGAAATCTGCTTTCCGCTTACACTGTGTAAGGAAAGATAAATAGCAAGCAAACGTCTCGTTTTCCAGTATTCATCTCTATCAATGTAATTTCTAAGAATCACAGTCATTACCTAGAAAAGCAAAAAAATGACCAAATGTTGAAGATTGTAAAATTTTTGTAGAATCATCCATCCACCATTGTTTATGAAGATAAGGTTCCATCGAAGTAATAAACTTATTTAAAGAACAGATGAGGTCAGACAGTTGTCTCTTCTTCAAAACGCTATAGAAAGGAAATGGTTTTTTCAACTATTTAATTGAAGGAAATTTATTGTTAACATTGGCTAAATAGAAGTTTGACAGAAGTTTCCATTTAATTATTTGTCCTAAATGTCTCATGGACTACTATTTACGGAACAGCATGCATGGAAAAGCATTCCAGAAGCACCTGGAAGAAAAGAGCAAAGATCTAAGTTCTTACTCGCATGGTTCAGGAAGAAGGGATTGAGAAACACTATTTTCAAGTCCATTTGTGGACACCCAGCAAAAATTTAAAAAGACTATTAAAGAAATTATCTGCAGTAATAATAGTGATAGTTCCCAAAGAGCCACAAAGTAAAACAAGAACACATGTGAGATCTAAAGCAATTCAAATTAATCCTGTTAGACCTTTAGTGAAACTGCACCTTTCCTTTTCCCTTTTCTATTGAATTTTTTAGCTATGACAAATGTCAAATCAGCACTGTTTACCATTAGTAGAAAGGGAATTTGAGTTTTTGAGTCCATATGCACAGATGTTTAATTTTTGACTCAGGTAGCTATCCCCACTGTCTATCAGTGGGATGAATTTATGGAAGTATAGATCTTGGCTGTTCTACTTGTGTGAACAGAGCTGTGATCTGCCACATGGACATGCACAGCAGTCCAAATTAAGCTAGCCTAGGTCCCTGTACGTGTGTCTCCTGGTAGTTGCTTGGAGGCCTTCGGGGGCACCTAGCCAGTGGGAAACATTAGATTGAGAAATTTATGTAGAATTGAAGCCATTCAAATCTGGGACAATGTCTCATCATTACTGCATCTGTAGAAGTGCTTCTCAGGAAATTCATTCTACCCATTCATTTTATTCAGCTATTTTGATCATTTACGTGCACTAGTTCATTCCCCAAATTGCCAATAATATCTAACAATCTCAAAGGCAGCATGGTAAATCACAGCATTGTAGCACAGCTCAAGTCTTCAAAAGAAATTCCTGCACGTTCATTAAAAATCTTGACAGTACGTTCCGTGAAGATGGTAAAGCCAGTAAGGTGGTGCTGTTTATAGCAACATGGTTAATCAATGCACACACATCTTTTCCTGCAAGGTTGCTCAAAGTAATTAGCAACAGTGATACAGGGAATTAGAAAGCAAAACTGAAAAATAGCGCATATCAGCTACAAACCACTCAGACATAAGGACAGCAGGGTACAGAAGATTCTTGGCTAGAAGATGCGTTCTTCATGGGGGATTTTAGTTGCTCATAAATCTGTTGGGAAACAGATATATCCAAGCATGCTGTGTCAAAAAGAGAATTTCTTAATTTGCAAAAAAAAAGGCAAAACCACCCTAGATCTAATTCTTACCGAGAGGGTGGAGTTGCCTGAGGATATGCGAATAAAGGAATATCCTGGAGCCAAGGACCATAAGCTGTTTAAATTTAGTATGGCGAATGATGGATCCATTGCAGAGTACAAAGACAAACGAGCAAATTTATATCAAGACATCTAAGCCAAGTTCTTGGCCATTTCAAAGTCAATATCAATGTTGTCATTGACTCTAGGGGGTCCAGAATTTAATTCCTGATTAATAAAATGCATGGAAGATGACTGAGGAAGGATATTAAAATCTTCCTCTTTTTCTACTGCTCTTAAACAAAGAAACAGCCAATGTTGCTTCACAAGAAAAGAGCCTGAACTTTGGTAAAATAAATACAAAATTCTACTGAAATTAGAAGATAAACAAATTAGATTATAGCCAACAGAGCACCCTCTATCACTGTAGGATAAAAGTTGTTTAAAAAAAAGCATAAAAAAGAAATATTTAGGGGCTGTGAGAACAAAAAAGATTTAAAGTGTTCCTAAAATTGCTAATGCGAAAGTCTTTTCAATAGAAAAGGAAGATTACATTAATAACAATTCAGAATTATAAAGATGATGAACTATTATTTAAGAATATGCTCTTAACAATAATAAAAATGAAAAAGAATGGAAGACAGTAAAGATAAATTTGAACAATTAACAAAGAGGGTTTCATATTAATTGACTCTTACAAAAGAGCAGATAAGAGCACATTTTACAGATTTGATCACAGCTGAGTCAGCCCTCCTTAATGTTATTGTCTTCTGATATTAAGAGATTCTACAAACATGTTTTGTACCATTGACAAATATTTGCTGAAAACCTACTGGCAGAGAAGAGGAAGTTTGTCTACAAGAAAATTGCAGGAAGCCTAGCAATTACCTTCTACTTAGATTAATCACTGAAGTCTTTGTCCTGGAAGTCATGGCTCAGTTTAGGTATCCAGAAGTACATATACATCTTTCTGAGAGTCAAGCTTACTAAAAGAATAAAACAAATAATAAATAAAGCTCTTATCCAGGAAGCAGCAGTTAAGAGAACAGCTGTAAGGAATAAAACTTGCCAAAGTGCTCGATGTAAGTTAGAATTGCTAGGTATCTCAGTGTGTTAAATTTAGGATCAAGTAGAAGATCAGGTGAAAGCCACTGTGAAAAAAGAACAAAATCATGAAGGCAAGTAGCCAGTTCCTAGAAACCGAATCTTTATGGAGAATCCTTTAAACAGAGTTCAGTAAGAAACCACAATTCCATCATTTACATGATGACGATGATAAAAGCTTCTTTCTCTGCTGTCTTTGTATCTGTAAATAAATTTGGTTCCAGCATTTTAACAACAGGAACTGCTGCTTGCCTTGTTTTCTAACAGCCTCTCTTTTCTTTCCACTTTAGGCATTAACAGTCAGGAATCTGTTAATCTGCAGAGCATGATTTAGCTTAATTAGCAATGTATCACTTCTTTACTGGTTGACTTACTGAGAGGGAAATTTAATGAACTCTTCACCTGGCTTTTGTTATCCACCTTTTGTCTTGGTTTAAAATGTTTAAAACGAAAAGCACACAAAATGCTCTTCCCCTTTTACAAATGAGGAGGTTCCTCAGCTCAGCATGATCAGATGCCACTGTCACAGGAGTAATGTTGAACCAAAATGGCAGCAAGCTCCCAGCCTCGAGAGAAGACACTGCAGGCACCAAAGGGGACATGCTCCCTCTTCCTCCTCCTCATCCTCCTCCCCAAGGCCATAACAGGACTATAACTGTGTGACATGGGAAGACAGGTATCCATGTATTTACTAGTATATATTATGGAGACGCTTACTCTCTTGGTCTTGCATTCATCCACCCCAGGCTCTTCCAGTAGCACCACTAACCAAGCTCTTTCATTTGGGAACCTCTGCTATAATTTCAGATGAAGCAGAAAGAAACACTCCTTCAACATGATTTTTAAAATTATTGTGGTCTGCAAATACAGCAAGCAATTCTGACAAATCCTTAGTCCTCTTCAAGCCAAGTTCATCCAATCCAAATTGTGATTACACACAGCCGGTAAAGTCATACCATACCCGCATTAACTTGGACTAATCTTGCAAAACAGTTCTCACAGAAACACAAATGCTCAGTTGGTTTATATGATGATGTGCAGAAGGATTGCCGATAAATATCACTGGGACTCAAGTAAAGCTTCTCCAGCAATAATCTACAATATGACAAAATGAAGGCTACAGAGTCATTGAGATATTTAATATGAAAGACCTTTCCGATTTACTTACAGCATTCAGTATAACGCATTTATTAGCAGTTCCTATCTTTATGGTAAATGATGCATAAATGATGGCAAAGGTGTACAAGAGAACTGCATAAAGACTCTTGCAGAGTGAATAAATTGGTTGAGTGCCAGCTTTTCTATAAGGGTGAATGGTTCCACTGACTTGTTTAGGGCATATCATGCAATGATGGATGTAAAATTACAACATTTTAGAATGCCAGCAGTTCAAGGGAAGATTCCTATTTACGAGGGACAACACTCTTATTCTAATAAACCAAACACGTGGCCTCAGCCTCTCCCTGCAGGAGAATCATTTTTCTATTCCAAGGCAGGAGAGGTGGAACAAAGCATCTTGTATGCACAAGAGCTTGATTTTACTGTATAAAGCTGAAGCTCAGCTGAAGACCAGACAGAATTATTTTTTTGTTTTGTTTTCATAGTTGTGCTTTTAAGGCAATCATTTCCACAGGTAATAATGTCATTTTGAAATGAGACTAGCATTCCAGTGAACCTTCTGCAAAATTCCCGGCTTCTTTTGCGCCATAGTCCGCTGTCATTTCCACAAGGCTTTTATAATATACATAGGGAAATTGTCAATTCAAATTCAAAGACAGAGTATACCTTTTCTGATGAAGCATCTTGTATATCATGTACTAGCTGGAGGTGTTCTCTGCTGCTTGACAAGGAACAATGACATGACAAGCAGGGAGAGAAGGAGCTTTTAACCAGTTTAATGTGCAGAGAGTTGGCACTCACTGAAAAGTCATTTGCCTGTTTGCTATTTTTTTAAGTATGTCTCTTTTCTTTGACTTGTCATTACTCTTGTAATATACAATTTTGTCTTCTGTGTGTAATTTTCTGCTGCAATGATTCCAAAGGTTCAAAATAATCTCTTTCTATCTTACTAGAAACAAGATAACGGAATGTGTATCTAAATAGTTTGCTTATTCCAAAACCTAATAGCTTTCACTGCTATACTTTTCTTACTGCTGCTGCAGAGGCCTTACATGAGTGTTACAGTGCTTTGGGCTCTATAGTTTTCATATTTCTTGGGAGTGATTTGGGCCAAAGGCATTTTTCATAAAAGAAAATGGTCAAGATTTGTTCTAAATGGCAATCTGTTAAACACTGTTCTGTGGACAAAAAAAAAGTCAGAAAGTCATTGCCCTTTTCTTCTGGGAGAAAGAATTAGTCTATTAAATGCAAGGCAACACAGAACTCTACTTCACACTAAATAACGTATTTTGAGCTGTTATCAGGCACAGTACATGACATTAAAGATAAAATTTAAGAATCAGTAGAATTTCTATCATTCCTGCATGCAGTTTATTTTTCAAGTTAAGCTTTCAAATATTGAAAGTTCACATTCAGTGCCTTGATCAAGAATGATAAATGAACTACCGAATTAGAAGAAGATGCTGCTATTATTTTAACCAGTAAACTAACTCAGGGTTAATCTGGGTGTTATTTAGCCTATTGAAAGTGTTTTGAGTGAACATATGGTT
Source organism: Phaethon aethereus (assembly GCF_964289735.1). Taxonomy (NCBI): domain Eukaryota; kingdom Metazoa; phylum Chordata; class Aves; order Phaethontiformes; family Phaethontidae; genus Phaethon; species Phaethon aethereus. Next base: position 21,536,870 of record NC_138584.1, read on the forward strand.
TCTATTGTGAAATCAAGGCACAGTTTTAACTATGAATATAGATAATTACCCTTTGGACTTTAAACATTTATATGTGTCACGTTATGTTGGAGCATTTTTCATGGTCAATAGGTTGAAAGGTTACAGAGTCGAAAATGTAAATTAAGTGTGTTTGAGTAAAACTATCCAGTGTAATGATAGTACAATTCACTACTGCTCTCTCTTGGAAAGAGGTAGTAATAACAGCCAGTGAGCATGAGCAATGTAACAGGCTATTTATGTAAATACAGATTGTTATGGTAAAAGATTTTAATATGAGAATTACAGAAATCCAGCTATAGTATATATTGCTAGAAAATCCCTGGTTACCGGTGCTTAATTTGATATATACACACAGCATATTTGGGGGCCTAATTATAACATTAACAATAAACGTTTAAATAAACTACGTGTGTATGTATGCACGTGCACGCGCGCCTTAGAGCCAGGAGTATTGCTATATCCCCACCAATACATTCTGCTCTCAATTCAGGCTTGAACGTGTGTTTAGTTTTACTCCTTGAGTGTAGCCCTTGGCAACATCCCCTTCCAAGGAGCCAGACATTACGTCTGCACTAAGGATGGCTGAAGGACCCAGCGCGTATGTGCGGGGAGTAGTGATGTCCTGACTGTGCGGCAGCTGATTCACAGCAGCCCTACCACGACGCATCTGCCAGAGTGACCCCACCAGCCCAGGCTGCCGCCCCAACAGGGGCTCCGAATGGCCTCTTGGTAACGCCGTGCATAGTGAGAGGAAGCTAAAGGTGCCTCAGGTCCCTCCTAAGGAGGTACGTTTTCGCCCTGCCTCAACAACTGGAGGGTTTCAGGTGAGGTGAGCAGCTTTCCGCGTCGTCCTCATGGATCGCTGAGATGCTGAGCGCCAGGGGTACCTTTCTCAGCAAGGCAGCTCCTGAACTCAAGCTTCATTCTTCAGGGCTAGCATGCACTTCTCTGAACACCCGTGCACACCCTGCTACGGGTGTTCCCTAGTGTTAACTGTAGAATGCCTGTGTTATCTCTGTTGAGCTTCCAGTCATTGACAAGATGGGAAATACATGACCCAAACCAGCTTTAATCAAAATTAGTTAATTATTTACTAATAATTAATAATTTTTTAGTATTTAATGTGCATTAACAAACACACAGTAAGGCATTAGACCACAAACATTTGTTCTAAGAAAACCAGGAATTAAAAAAAAAAAAAAATTTCTTGTGATTACTCTTCTATGTATGTTAATTCTCTTTTATTATGTTTTAAATATGTATTTATATGCATTGTATCAGATTTTGCAAAAGAATACAGTCTTTCTCCATGCACACAAAAGAACAATGAAATCCCTTTTCTCCCTGCCCACTCATGTACTTTATGTAATGGGAGCCATTTTAATTACAGCACATCTCTATTCCTGCTATTTCCCATTCCCAGAAACACACACAAAAAAGGCATTTTTTAGTCATTTCTAGAAGTATGCTTATTCAAAATATCCTTTGATTACTCTTTACACCATTGAATCATATCCAAAGCTGTTTCACTTATCTATTGCTTTCCATGGCAACCTGGTTTTTAGCACTTTCCAACATTGTTTTCTAACTTCTGAAGAATTACTTCTTTCCTTCCTTCCCTTCCATCACAGGTGGTCACTCCCTGTCACTGTCAGTCTGGGAACCACACAGTAAGGTTATTGCTAATATCTAGTAACGGTTCCTCAGTAATGGCAATTAGGAAAAATTGATTGCTCCCTTAAAAATCCCAAATACTCACATTTTGGGGTGTTATTTTGAAGCAGGATTAAATGTTGAGACATTATTTTTTTCATAGATAAAAAAACACCAAAGATTTTTTTTTTCCCAGGATTTTCACTTAAATATATAATTGTATTTGTTTCAAGTCAGGTCAATCTTAAATTGTGTGGCCCTATAGTAGTTGCTGTTTTGGTGTCCAACAGACTTTTCAGCTGGACTTCAACTTGTAATAAGCCCCAGCTGCTGAGTGGTCAATGGATTATGCTATTTAAAAGACTAATTGCCATGAATCCTTGTGCAGTTTATGAAATGCACTTTCTGAAATGTTTTGGAACAGTTCAGGTAGCAAGCATTTTTGTTTTGGATGAACTGAGATGAAACATGGTATTTTATTCCAGTTTTCCTGATAGAAAAATTGAATATCATTGGCCCAGTTGAACTGTGTCTGTGTCACAGAATTGCCATTTACTGTTAAAAATGTTAAGGAGAAAAATTATTGAGCAGCTTTCCCAACTATTACCATTACTGCTCTTTACTGTTTGAGCTACAGTAATATTAAGAGGCACAAGGAGAGAGCAAGGTTCTATTTTGTTAGGCATTGTAAAAATATACAATAGGAGATCTTTCCCAAGAGAGTTCAGAATATCTATGGAGTAGATAAGATTGCGGAGGGGGAGCAGAAGACATTGAAGGCTGGAGCAGGTCAATGGCAGAACCAGAAATAGGAAACTTTTATTTTATTTTTGTTTTATTTTTAAACCTCAATTTGTTATTCCCTCAAAATCAGCCTTTTTGCTTCTTTTTAAAAATGCATTTTGTTTATTGTCTTTCTGTGTGTCACTTTGCCTTTTTCCGTGTTCCTCCTTTCCTTCTTTTCCTTTCTCTTTCCCTTCTTCTCCATTACGTAGTCTGAAAATAATTTTCCTAAACATTCAGTCATATCATCTCATTTAATCTGTTCTGCTTAGGTTTTTATATCAACTCTTGGACCAGTATATATGTCCCCTCTCTAAGGAAGTCTGTCTTTGTTATTCCACTCCTATACAAAGTTTTCAGATTTGCCTGCTGTTTTTATCATTATTGTTTGTGTGCAGACAGGACTCTCAGATTCGTTGATTAGAGATGTGCAAACACTTGAGGGAAAAGAAAAAAAAAATCCCTGAAGATTTTATAACCCCATGGTGGAGAAAACAAATTACTGCGCTTTTATTTCTAATGGGCAAAGGGAAGAAAGGAGCTAGCAGCACTCTCCAGAAGCTGTGCCTTCCCACCAGCTGGCGTTGGAGGTGAGCCGAGAAAGAGGCGACAATTGCATTTTGTCTCTGCTCTTTCAACCGGATTTCTGCCGAATACTGCATTTACACAGAAACAACCGCTGCATGGAAATACACTTTCAAATATGCAGGAAAACTGGTTTTGCTTGTCAATTTTCAAGTCACTTGAGTAACCACCGTATTTTAGCTCACACCAGAAGTGAAAGTCTCCCAGAAGCTGGCCTTGGCCTCCCTGTAACTGTCCATGTCTCCTGGTGAGGCCTCAAGCTGCAGCTGAAAAAGTACTGAAAAGGGAGCCACTACATATTTTTAATCCCCCCTCTTCTTCCCACCAAAAAGGTCTATTTTTTTGCCATGCAAGTATTCATTCCTATTTCTCTCCTAATAAGCTTATCTTGCTGATAGTTTGACTAAGCTCATGCTGTATTCGAAACTCAAAGTTTCCTAATTAAAGCCCAATTCCAGTATTCCTCCTTAGATATTCAGTACTTCTGTACACTGAGAAGAAAGATATTTTTAGAAAATATGGGCCACTTAATTCCCGTTAAGTTTCTATAACAGATGGTATGGGTATTTGATTTATGCATTCACCTTCATGTGGCCCTGCTGACTGCCAGGTTTTTTTAAACCTCCGAAATTCTTTTTTGTTATGCACTGAAACTTCACCCTTTCCGCTGCATGAAATATTAGTTTTACTTAGGAAATCTAACTGCGTGCAATTTTCATGTTACTGAAATTGTGCACGGTCTGGTGATTAATTGTATTGTCTTGATCACAGCCCCAGCCTGATGCTCAGGGCTCATTACAGCAGGAGGAATTCAGCAGAACACGAATCTTAACCAGGTGTGGCTTATTAAAGTGGCAGTGCCCAATTTAAAGACCATAAAGGATTTGTATCAAAATTGATGCTTTTAGCTACTTTCCCCTCCCAGGATCGTAGACATGTAATATAAAAAGGACGATGTAGCTTGCTCAGGAAAATCGCTCACATCCATCATGTGGAAAAGCAGCTCAGATCTGTTCCTCCCTTGAGTGGGAAGAATTGCAATATACCTTTAGTACAGCACGTTCAGACCAAACATCTTCAAAACTTTCCTTAGTTTGATACAGATTACAGTTCCTAACACAGAGTTTGCATTATGTACTGAATCGTGTATTTCTCATCTCTCAGGTATATGTTTTTCTTTCCTCTGAAGATGCCCTAACAGCATCAGTACAAATACCGAGGAAAGGTAAATCTTGCAGGAAGCTATTGACAGCATTTATCTTAAATTCAGCCCAGACTTCATATTTCCTTTCCATATTTTACACAGTCTAATCTGATGTGGGGGAAAACAGCATGGGGAGAGAAACTTTTTACTATCAGGTGAGCCTATATTCACCCCGTCGTGACTGCTGCTCCCTCCCAGCTGACGCTAATATGCTGGTGGTAAGCTGTCAGGTGGCCAGCAAGGCTCATTACCAACCAGAGGAGCAAGACAGCTTGCTTTTTGTTCAAATTTTGGGAAGCTTTCAGAACAGAGAAGATTTAAGTGGGATTGTTGCCCTACACTTAAGCTTTGGAGAAGCCGTGTGAGTTGGGTGTGCTTTTGTTGCTACTGCTGTGAGGAACTACAGCCTGATGCTTCTCTGCCTCAGAAATGTGAGTAAAACTTTACACCTTCTCACAGCTATAGAAAACAAAGTCTAGGTGAAAGAGCTAAATTTGCTGTTGTAGTTTGCTACCATTTCATTGTGCTCTGTTGGTGTCAGGTGAAAGTATCAGGTGCAGCCACACGTTCATTGGTTATAGAGTTTAAAGTAGCTGCTCCTCATGAGTCAGTGCTAGTTTCTGCTTCCTTAAACCTAACAAGTATTTTCCTACCATTAAGAATGGGACTGGGCATGTTGTGGATCTTTCAAAGACAAACAAAAAAAAATACTTCTGTGGCATTGTTTATGACTACAAAGGATTTGATCTGGTGACTTGATACCCATTTTCTCATAGTGTGTGTCTCTGAAGTGCTTACAAGCACAAACAGTATGGGAACTCCAACAACTTAGTATAAATATTGAGTGTTTAAAGATAGTGACTAATATAAGACTAGTTTCCTTGTTATTAAGGAAAGCAAGGAAAGAAGCAAGATGTCTTTGAAATGCTATTGAGGCTTAAGCCTGAGTAAATCCAGAACTTTACACAAGGTGATACTTTCCTTTTTTTGTATTCTACATGCTTTGGCATCAGCCCTAAATGAGCTGCAGATGAGCAAAAAGTTCCACATCCACTGGAAGGGTAATCTGATATGCTTTCAGTAGTTATTGAAGGGGAGTAAATTGATAATGAGAAGCAATTAATGACAACAAAGCCACTGGAAACATAGGTTATACTTTCAATGCCTTCTTGTCTTTACTTTCATAAGGATTGTATTTAAATTCTCCTTAATACTTAAAAAATATGGATGGGGTGATATATATTTTTTGAATGAGGTTCATTCCTCAGGTCATATATGTGACAAATGCTTTGATCCATTAATTACATGTGGCCGACCAAGACATTTGGCAGTGGATAGTCCTTATCTAAAAAGGAGTAACCCAGCGAGTGGAAAATCAGCCTTGTCAATCGCTGTTGTTATGGGAAGCTCAAATAAGGAAGAGGGAGAAGGACAATGCCTGCTGAGAACAAGGAGTTTGACATGGGCTGGTGAGAAAGGGAGTTCCCAGGCAGCGAAGGCTGAAACAAAGAGAAGGTACATGTCCTGGCAAGCTTTAAATGAAGGAGAGTACGCTGGAAAGCTTACACAGCTTCAGTGGAAGCGGGGTCTAAGGAATTAGTGAGCCAGTCCAAAAGAGATCCCACAGGAAAAGCAGCATTATTTCAAAGTGTAAGAGTATTATCTCAGTGGGCAAGAAGGAAAATGCAGGGGAGGTGCCGGCAAGGTCATATGGTGAGCTGCCCCAAGGTGCAGCAGCACACCACGTGCATGCGTTATGCTGCTGGGCTCCCTACGGAGTTGCTAACAGCACGGTAACACTACCCGTCTCGCTCCCAAGCCTACCATTCCTAATTTTTGTATGGCTTATTCCTCTTACTGCCTCTTAGTGACTGTGGAAATCTAGACTGTGGCTGGTGTTGTGGTATATGTTTCTTTAAGAAGGTGCTCTATAGAGATATCTTAGAATTAACATGTGTATCATGAGACATAGAGGTTGCCATGGTACGTACACATTTTTTAATTGAATAGCAGACTAATAGGCACATAAAAACTCCATAACTTGTTGGCATATAAATTACCTCTCCTGGGGCGGTAGGCAATTAAACATACTTCTTTTCTGAAATTCTTTCCAAGTCTTTTTCTCCGTTTTTGTTTAGATCAGAGCCTCTCGTATTTCTTTCCCTTTTTCCCTCAACAATGCTTCTTAGTTTTCTTTTGTCCTTTTGAGATTATTCTATCTGTCTCTCTCTCCTGCCTTCTCTTGAATGTCGTGTTACAGAGCAGGGTAATAAAGAGGATATCAAGCTATAAAAGCGGCCTTGTTGCTTTTTATTATTATTTAATGAGCATAATTTGGTAAATTTTCTATTCATGGAATTCTCTGAGTGCAAAATACAGTGAGCGTTATACAACATTATTCACTTGTTTGGACAAATAAATAGAAGTGGCCGTTAAATACTAAAAGGTATGTTCAAATCAAATATGTACATTAATATACTACAATCTAAGTAGATGTTTTAATAATCACCTTTATGCACTTCCCCTAAGACCACATGTTCTCCCCAGAACATAAGCTTATGACATTTTGTAACTTTAGAAAACAGAGTAATGCTGCTGGAAATCTTGTTTGTTTCTTTTGCTTCATTTGAGCTATTCTGATTTGAAGCAGCTGGCCCCGAGATCTTTTCAAATTATTCTCTTTCCTGACAATACTTTCCTCATTGGGCATGTTTTATTTTGCTCTTCCAGTGGTGTAATGAATACATCATTTGCCCATGCACATTGTTTCAAAAGTGGGCATTGTCTCCAATCTCTTCAGCGATATAATAAATCTCAAACTGAGGCACTGCCTTCTCGGTCCAGTTTTTAAAGATTTTTTTTCTTTTTTCCGGTTACACCGTTGTTAGAGAAGCAAATCGAGAGGTTATTTGTACTTGCTCATACCTCAGCTATTTTTAGAACCCATATTGACAAATTTTCAACCAGACATTGTATTTCATAAAGAGCGCTGCCCTGAAATCGCTGTGGCTTGAACAATAAGAAAATTCAGGACTCCGGGAGGCCAACACAACAGGATATCCATAAGTAACAACGCCTACTTATCAACAAGGGGTGAGCTTAACAGTCATGTTCCTGGCTGTGACAAACAGTGAGCAGGATTCCTAGTGAGCCAGAGAGCAGCGAATAAATGCACAAGATAACTCTGAAGAAAGATTAGGCACAGCTGACTTGGTCCATTTCTTTGCACAAATCAAGAGCAATTTAAAGCAATAATGACTGGTAGTTTTCCACAGCCATCCTGACTTCTATCCTATTGCAGTACAGAGTTCATCCACCTTTGTTTTTTTGCTTTGATTTCGGTGTTCATTTTTTATGATGTTCATTTTTTATGATGAAAGTGGTCTTGTCTCGAAGGAACAGATGAGTAGTCTTTTTTCTTTTTTTTTCTTTTTTTCTTCCCCCTGAGTAGTTCAAAGACACCTTTAACGGCTTGGAACAAAAGGAAATTATTGTACAGATCGAGGGATTACAAAGCAAGGTTTTTACAAATTTAAAATAAAATATAAACAGCTGTTGCGAGATGAACAGCACGGAGACGGTTGTTGCCAATTCATTAATAATACCAACACAAATCCACTCTGTTTATTATGTTTTTAACCCATGTTTGTCAATAATCTGAACTTGTAAAAATAATGAATGTATACCAGATAAATTCAGTGTAGAGATTTGAGAATACCAGCGTGACCAGTGTTTTCCATCTGTGTGTAATCAATATTTTCTAACAGTGTAATGAGAAATAGCTTGCTTATATCTTTGCCCCAAACAATTAGTCACTGTTTGTAGCCTCGTAGGTTTGCCTGCATTAGGAGGGGAACAGAGAATATAGGCAGTCACATGTATTAGTGCAACCTGTTTCTAGCTGGGTGGAATTTGCACAGTCGGTTTCCTTGAATGCGACGGAAGCAAGCACACTGCCAGCCGTCCCCGGGCACGGGAAGCTTTGAGGCAGAGCTCGGTCATCCTGCCCTCTCCGGACTAGTCATTCGACTACTTCCCTCCTTGCTACTTTCTCTTCCGTTTCTACTCGCTCTGTCAAAGCGTCCCTCCCTGCCACCGTTTCAGTACGGAGCTCCCTGCCCACCCCGGTGGCTCCCGCAGCCCGTTGCTTTGGGTGGCAACTTCACGTGTTCCCTTTCGGCTGCAGCAAGGCAGTGAAGTGGCCCTGGCCACAGTCTGACAGAGGGATGTTTAACGATCGCGTGGGTGTAACTAAACCTGTGCCGTTCCACGGGGAGCTTGATAGCTTCTGTTGGCACTTCACCATAGCAGAATTTCTTTGATGTAGACTATCCAGCACACTAGAAATACTGCTTTGATGGAGCAATAACAGAGCATGGCAATGGTGACCGAGCTCGAGTTCTTTGAGTCATATCACAAGTACTAAAAGAAGGGACCTGAGACAAGCGGGGTAATGCTTCCTCAGCTCTTGCAAAGGGCATTTTCATTGCGTGAAGGTTTGTAGCTAAACACAAGTTCCTATGTCGTTGAATATAGGACAACAGCTCTTGTGATGGAGTGGTAAACTAAATCAGGCCTTAATCTCACAGGTGTGTAACAGCGCGCTCACATAGAAAACACTTAATTTCAGTGTATGTTTATAGCAATTTTCAGGCTATAAACTGTGAGAATTAGGTTCTCAAATAGATGAGGGGGTTTTGGGGTTTTTTGCCATAGAAGATCTCACTACCTCTCTGTACCTGTAAGATCTATAACAAATTGATAAACTGCAATCTGAGAATGGTAAGTACAGTAGATAATAGTCCACTCTGCAAAGAGTCTTCTCTCTTCGGAAAAAGCTTTCTGTAATTGAGTAGATTTATATGAAGCTTTCTATAGAATTTCTAAACTGTCCATCACTGTATACTAGAGAATTACAGTTTTCGGTTTTGGGCAATCAATTCTGGAACTTTTTTAGTTTTATTGGCTGAAGTTGAAATCATACGGGTCTTTAGCTTTTGGTAAGCAAGGTTTAGGCTGATGTTAATTGTGCCTGCTGCTCTTTTCCTAAAAGGCCATTAAATCGGTTTATATCTTCTCTAAATAATCTCCCAAGTGTCGGTGTTCTTGTTTCTTGAAAGGACACTTACCAGACACAGTGATATTTAAGGGATACAACAATATGAGAAAGATAGGCAAATGCATTGGGGTTTTTGTTTGGTTTTAACACCTTGTCAATATTAAGACCATCTTCCTCAGGGAGCCTTACGGAGTTTTGAACACTTGCCACTGGCTATCAGATCACTTCATTACTGGCATCAACCAGCACAAATATAGTACAGGCTACTCTATTTTATGCAGGTTTACATGGTGGAGATGAGAGCTCTTTCCCTGCACGCCTCTGAGGGCATTACACTCTTGAAAGTCTTTAGTTTAATGAAGCTCCCACTGTGTGCCCTCTCTGTCCCTTGCTCCTCTGTCAGGGTTCCCTGAGGTACCAGCGCATTATCATAGAGGGGTGCTGCACCAGCCAGTCTGCTTTGGATGAGCTGTTAAACCATGTTCCTTAGCTAAAAGAGTGCAGGTAAAACTTGGGCATTGCTATTGTGACTGCTCTTGTTCTGGCCAGAATAAACTTATTTACACTTTTTCCCTGTCACATTTTTCATGCTGAAAATATATCTTTAAATCATAAAGTCTCTTTTAAATATGCAAGGCCTGATCCTGATGTTTTTACTTAAGCTGAATAGAACTTAAATAGGTTCACTTACTGCTCTCCAGAATGAGAATCTGGCTCCTATCACCTCTTGAGAGGGATGTATTCAATGAAATATATTTCGAGCTAACTTGTTCAGAACTGGTGATAAGGTGGTATGTATGCATATGATGTACATATGCAAGCATAAGGCATGAACTGCAGATTACCATCAAGGAAACTCTGATGTCAGTGCCGAACTTCCCGAAGGCATGTAAGAAGGAACATTAACTGTTTAAATGTGAGGGAATTTTTGCTGCACAAAGAAATTAAGATACTTGCATCCAGACTCTCCAGACACCAAATGATAATGCTCATCTCGGTTTAGAATGAGATAATACAGATGGGAAGTGTAGAAAGAAAGAAGCAGTTAATACTTACCAAGTTGGATGATGTGTTTGTTTTATTTATTTACAAAATATCCCAGGTCTTATGCTCATACTCTTAGTTCCTTTTCTGTGAGTAATTCTGTTGTCCCCAGTGCGAGAGAGGACAGTAAATAGATCTTGAGCGCTTCATCAAAATTCCCTTTCTATAACCACTCAGCACTTCACTTGACTTAAATAAGCCAAATTAATGTGCCACAGGAGACTTGAAAAGCAGTTTTCTCTCCCTGCCCCCAGGTGTTTCTTCTGCTATAAAATTATTTAGCCGTGTTTTATCAGCAACATTAATAGTAAATGCTTACTTGGTAATCCTTCCTGGGAGCATACACACATACTAAGTATATCTACTACTTTGCAGTTATGACCGATGAAAAGGTAAGTTTTCCCTGATAAGATACCTGAGAAAGCCAAAATCTTGCTTTTGCTCTTATGGTGGCCTAAAATCCTCTGTATCTATTCAGATGGGATAAATACAGTAAACTTGTGCTTGGACACATGTGCTTAGTTTATATTGCTATTGTAAATGAAAAGGGTTAAGTGCCTTGTTTTTGCAATGTTTAGTTAAGACCTGTTAATTGGAGCTGATTTATGGAAAGCACAGAACATCCACCTCCAGAAGACTACTTCCCCTAAAAAATCTTTATTTTGGATAACAAAACAGTATCTTGAAACTTTTACTCTTTTGGAAGCCTAAGCTACTTCTAGAATATAATTATTGCTACCTGAACCAGAGTTGTGTGGCTGTTTCTTCTTCTCTGCCAGAAGTGGACATTTGTAACCTAATGTTTTACCCAACATGTACCAGAAGAACAGGTCCGAATAGTATGGACGTGTCTAGTTTTCCACTGTAATGCAAGGCAAATGGTTTGCAGAGACTCAGGTTAGTTTCATTTGGCTTGTATCTATAGGCTTTTCTGCTGCCTACAGTGAACCTTTAATCTTGATTCAGATACCAAATCATAAACACCAAAACAACAACAAAAATAATTAATGTACACATGCTCTCAACTTCCTGGGTGTTTTCCCAGTTTCAGTATTTAAACGTTGTTTTGGATGCTGGATTTCTCTAGGCAGTTTTTGGAAGTTTATCTTTTTAGAATAATTAATTGTGAAACGTCTCTGTTGCGTAACTACACCAATGGACATATTTGTGCCATCTCCTGCACTTGTCACTGATTCGTTCTGAAGTGTGTGAATCAAAGTTGCTGTTCAGGAATACAGGAAATTTCCATGTTGGATTTTAAGATGGTGTTAGTGAGAACAATTTTGGGGGGAGTTTTCCATAGTGACTGTAGCCCACTGTGATTTCTATGCAGTCTGTTGCTGTGCCAAAATTTCTACAGCAGAAGCCAAAGAAATTGATCTTTAGTATAATGGGCAGTAAGTGTTTCTCCATTATGGAAAAGTGATGGTGACAATACAAGAGAAGCTTTGGGTAGTATAAAGCTTGATGTATAAATGACTCTGGCAGCAGAAAAATCCTGTTGGGCGTTGTGCATTGAGGTCATGCTAGGTTGGGACTTGGGTAGCTACTTACCAGTTGCCCAAGTAACTACAAACCTACCTGTTTGTTCCTCATATTTTCTCTTTCTGGGCACTTTAAGCACCTTTGAACTACTTTCACCCCTATTATTTGTGAAATTATATAGGGGAGGGACAAAGAGTTGTAGGGGGTGGGTTTCACTTTTCTGGCCCTCTAAATGCTTTGGGTTTTTAAGAAGCCTGAAAATATTATGTTCAACACAATCACAAAAACTGTCTTTATGTAATATGAATTCTAGTCTGTCAGTTTGTCATATAGTGACAAATACTTGCTCTAAATATTTTAATACAGTTAATTTAAGCATGGTAAGATAATGCGGTTTCATAACAAATTACATTTTTTGATAGCAAGTGAATAATTACAGCATTTGATGTAAAACGACAAGTCTTGTCATCTAGCCACTGATTAATATTTGTAACAAGGTTTACATTTGAAATATTCACTGCTCAAACAGAACACATAATCTTCTGACACTGATAGTTTGTCTATTTTAAAGCAACTTTTATTCCAAACTGATAAATATATAGCTCTTTGATATATTTCAATGCACAGAGTTGAGTCCTGCTCTCTAATGAGCTCTTTGCTATCCTTTTTAAGAGTTTGGTGCATTGAACTATGGCAGTATTATGGCTACATGTCTTTATGGGGGCTTAGGTCTTGTGTTGCCTTTGTCCTTTCTCTGCATATATGAATAGCATCTAATACAATAAATGTACTAATGCAACCCTTGGCGGGGTTGTAAAATGCAATATAATTGCTGAGTCTTGAGGTAAGATTGCCCAGAGGAAGGTGTGGGTGGCAGCCACACATGTTGTGGCAATCCCAGGTGTCCACTCCAAAAAAAAAAAAAAAAAAAAAAAAAAAAAAGAACCCACCATCTGCTCTCCCTGAAGGAGCACATTATATCTCAGATATGTTGTAAGAGTATGTAATTAAGTCCCAGTACCTCTGAGGGTTACTTTCCTTAGGCTCCTTTACCAAGCTGACTGTTCTGACTTTGTGTTATCCAAGTGATTTTAAGACCCGCTACGCAACATCAAGCACAAGATATGTTCAGTGCCACGCTCTGAGAAGTATAAGGCTGGGTATATATTGTGACATGTTAAGACAACTTAAATTGCACAAATTAGTCAACAGCTGCTTTAAAGACTTGATTGGGTCTGTGTATTTCCACTTCTCTGAAACTTCCAGGATTGAGACATCCTCATTCTGCAATGACACCTCTAATGGCATAGTTGTTGGCCATGTCTCTGGCTACAGGTTTTGCGCATCCGATGCGTGACTCTCTCGGGCTCCAATCCCTCTTAAGCACAAGACAATCCTTTTCCTTATGACAGGTTTCTCATTTCAGGTGCTTTCAGCATAACCCAGAATTTCTCCCTTGCCATCTTTTGAATCAATAACTTTAAAATAATATTGCTGTTCCCATCTGAATGCGGGTCTGAAACTGCCATCCAATATAAAATGACTATCCAGAAGGAAAAAAGTGGAAAAGAGGGACCTAACTGTCATCACATTAATTCACTGAAATTGTAACCTGGACTACTTTTGTTGTAACTTAAAAATGCAGCCAAATACACAGTACAAACATTACTATAAGAGAGGTATTAAAAAAGGCAAAGAGGAGGGGAAAAACTCTTTGGAGACTTCTAGAAGCCTATTTCTTGATCTGCCACTCAGCCTTCCCTTTTTTTTGGGTGATGTCTTCATTTTGGGGCAGTTTGTGCACATTCATTTAAAAGGAAGGAAAAAAAAAAAAATCCAGAAAGATAGTCTAACCTCACAGCCGGCTCTTACCATCATGGGCTTGAGATGCTGTGCTCTTAAAAATGGCAAACTGCTGTCATCACACTTAGAAACTGTTTCAGGGGTGACATTCTCCTGGCAAAGGTCATCTGCTGTTGTGCAAGACAGGTTAGTACAGCATTTTTTGTGAGATTGGAGTGCAGAGTGCATCAGCACAGTGCTCTGAAACACATCAAGGTATATTATCCTTTCAGTAAAGCAAGGAGGATAACAGGTTCCTGGGTTTTGACATGGCTGATGAGTGTCAATGGCCACCAGCAGTAATATTCTGCATAAATGTTTACCTGACACAATGCAGCAAGTTTTCTGTAGGGAATATTCCCCCTAAAACCACCATATTTCACAAAAATTTTTGTCCAAATTCATACTTTGTTCAGGAAAAACCATGTGGTTGCAGTGGGTTATAATTTCAGAGCAGTACCTGAATTTTTATCATAAACTGTGGGTTACAATTGCTAGGATTTGGCCAGGCAGATACTAAATGTGGATCAAATACAGTTACCTATGATAACGCACTGTTTGTGTGTGTGTATATATATGTTATTTTCTATTGTCTACAGAAGAACCTTGCTGACTTGTCACTGCCCTTTAACAGTCAGCTCTTCCCAGTCAGGCAGAAGTTGAAGTGGGATGAGGAATGACAGACAGGAACAGTTTTGTTTGGAATTATGAAGGATAGTATTACTAAGCATATGTTACCCTGAAAAACAGAATTTTGTAATACTCTTTCTTTACTTAGTCTCTTCTTACTCAAAAAGTGGTGGTTAAAACACCTTTCATTTACAGTTTTACATGGTCTTATTATGATTTTTTATCTTTACTGGTAACTGTATTTTTTTCCAGTTGTCCTTGTTCATTACTCATGCAAATTCAACTGTCATAAAAATGCCATCACAGGTTAGCGCATGCTTCGTGTCAGCATTAACCATGACTCTTGGAGGTATTTTAAAAGTAGTGCTGAGTAAATACAGCCATATCTGATGGGGGGTGGGTAGGGCAGAAATGTTTTGGTGAGAGGAAAAAAAAAAACCAAACCTGGATTTTCTCTCAATACAACAGGAGTAAGAGAGAGAAAGTTTTCCTTCCCTCAAAAATAATGTTTTATTACTGGGGTTGTTTACCCTGGGGAAGAGGAGGCTGAGGGGAGACCTTATCGCTCTCTACAACTACCTGAAAGGGGGTTGTGGCGACGAGGGTGTTGGTCTCTTCTCCCAAGTAACCAGTGATAGGGCAAGAGGAAATGGTCTCAAGTTGCACCAGGGGAGGTTTAGATTGGATATTAGGAAAAATTTCTTCACCGAGAGAGTGGTCAAGCATTGGAACAGGCTGCCCAGGGAGATGGTGGAGTCACCATCACTGGAAGTGTTCAAAAAACGTGTGGATGTGGCACTTCAGGACATGGTTTAGGGGACACGGTGGCGCTGGATTAATGGTTGGACTTGATGATCTTGAAGGTCCTTTCCAACCTAGTGATTCTGTGATTTTGTTGGGCATTTTGTTACATGCTCCTGTGTTTTACACTGTAAAATGCAGTAACATTTCCACTACGTCTTTGGTCTACTCCAGTAGCAGTTGTGCATGTGATGTACCTGTGGGCAGGGGCATGGCATGCAGACGGGGACCTCCGCATTATTCCCAGTGGGGATTTCTCTATATCAAAGTTTCTTAGGTGGGACAGTTTTACCTCCACTCTGCATCAGCAAAGAGATCAGTATCTGTCCTAAAATGTACCCTTCTTGTTAGAAAAGGCAAATAAGTTACAGCAAAGTGATGTGGCATTAATTAAAAGAATATAATCCCCTGTTCCTAAAATGTAGCTTTCAGTTTTAGCTTATGTCAGGTTAACTGGTTTAGCTCTGTATTTTTTGGGCCATTAGAGGAAAGCAGCAATTTACAGCAACAGAGTGCAAACAAATATCATTCTCCAAATTACTCTTATTACATGCAGTTGGGCCACAGGTTAGTGGAGGGAGAGAGATGAGTTTACAATTGGCAAAGTTTATAGAAACGTGGAACCCCTTATGTGCACAAAACAGTGAAGCATATGGTTTTAATTACGAGTCTTCCAGATAGTAAATTGTAGTAAGATGTGACATCTAAGGGGAAAAGCTGACTGCTACTACAGCTGCAATGCAGGCCATGCCACTGCGCTGCATCTTGTTACAGGAGATATAATTTGATATAACCATATCCCAGAATTCTGTAACTGATTATATTTGGTCATGTTTTCTCATAAATGCAGGGGGACAAGATTAGCGATGGGTGAACCTCCAATAGTTTAGAAGTTTGGATCAGCAAACCTTAATCCTAAAATGTCTTACTGCTTACTTGAACCTTTTGATGTATTTTCTCTCCTGTCCATATCCGTGCTGTGCCCTCCACAAACCTGAGGCTTTGCCCTTCCTTTCTACTCATCCAGCCTAATCCTCCCATCCATCAGTTTCATTATTTCCTGCTTCTTACAGCAAGCATTATCTGCCCACCTGCATTCCCAGACTGGGGCCTGAGCCCCATTTGCTGCTCCCACCTGTACTGGCTTTCTTTTTCTTTTGGTCTTTTGCATGATAGTTTCAGAGGGTCTGGTGTGGTCTTCCCAGCTGTCTCCCTGGCAATTCCTGAGTAAAGAAAGATGTTACAGTTGATCAAGATTATGGTGCATAGAAAGGAACAAGCACTAGGACCCCCCCTTTTTTTTTTTTGGTGGAAAATATTGGCTGAGAGAAGCAAAAAGTAGATAGAGTTGGAAACTGAAAGAGGAAATCCTACTGAGTCAGAGTAAAGACAGAAGAGAATGGATGTATAGAGATGTGTAAGAGAAAGAGGAGGAAAAAGGTTTGAGGCACAGGCAATAAAACGTTGGCCAACAATAGGTAATTTTACTGTATGGACTAGAAATGGAATAATTATCCAGTGTAACATGTAGACTATGTTGGATGGTTACCTTTGTGGTTTTGATTTGAAAATACTTTAAAGGAATCTAAATGTTAGCAGTTCTGGTAAAAACAAGCAACTTTCATAGCAGAATCTGCAGGAGAAAATGATATTTCGTTAGAGCATAGACCTGAGTTTCTTGAACTACAAAATTCCTGATTCACACCGTGACCACAATTCTTTCCACAAAGTAAAATTCATCAGTCTGACATAAACTTGACCCTAGCCCAGTGCTCAGGACAAAGGCATTCAGTCTGTAATGCTGACATAACAGTGCTAAATCCTCTGTACCAAAACATGATACAGCCACGTTTACAATTTGGGAAGGATACTTTTGAGCTTGGGAGTTTTCTCTGCTTGTTTGCTTTTTCTTTTGCTTTTATAACAGAGAAGCTGAGACTTTGACCAATGTGGTATGACAAGTATTTGTTATCACATTTCACTGCCCTGCAACGGTAGTTCAAATAAAATCCAGACTTTGCACACTCAGTCCACCCAGGCTGAACGCTTCCATCTGTGACATCCTTCCACCGTAGTCACCATGATGTGTTAAGAGAGTTACTGTGTATATGAAGAATCCGGTTTTTGCAAGGAAGTCTTGGACTTTCAATTAAGGGTATCTGACAGCCCCCAGAATGACTAACCTAAGTTCGTGACCATGCCATGGCATACCTCTGTTCAAAGCCTAACCCAAGCATGAACAAACTTTGAGATGGGTATCCAAGATCTTTTGTTTTCTGGTTTTATTTCTCTGTCACAAGAAAAGAATGATCGCTACATGACAGGTAGTCTCACTAGCAGAAACACAATAAGAAATATTAAAGAAAAGTTTTGATTGTCTGTCAGCATGTCCCCTTAGGAAAAACTGCCACATAATAGCTGACATTGGTCCTGGCTCCACACACTTATGCCATTTGATTTGATGTGAAGCACAGTGAGTTGCAGCTGGCAGATATTATTGCAATATTGAAGTATTTTACAGAGTAACGGTACATATACAGGCAGCATGGCATATTCCTTACAGTCTCTGTGTACTTTCGGTTCAACAGTACAGTTGTGTATACAGATACTGAAGTTCTCTCTGCATTTAATTGACAAGAACTCTGCAGTGATACGGCATGTTGTTTTCCTTACCACTGCTCAGGTAAACTGACAGTAGAAGTGTAATGAGTATAAATTAGTTATGGACCACATAGGCCATATCAAAACCTTCAGAAGTGTGTGGAATAAGACTAAAAGCCTGAAATTTCACAAGAAGATGTTTGTGTAAGTCTTCTGAGCAGGCTGTGGAGGTATTATGCACACAGCCAGTTCCTCAGTATTTCAGCTTTCAGTTTTGGAGGCAAGTAGAGACTGAAGCCGAAGACCAATGTAGTTAAACAAACCTTGTGTTGATTTAAGCCATGGTTCTTTAGCATACCTTACTGTAAACTGTTCATCTTGGACTTAATTTTTTTTTTTCCCAAAATCTGGAGAACAATTTTGTTGCTCCCTGATGACGGTCAGCAGTACAGATCTTATTTCTCTTAAGTCTTTTAATAGTGTATTTGGCATCTACCAGCTCAACTTAAGACTTTCAATTACATCAATCATTCTGAAAAGTTGACTGGTTGAAGTCCTTTAGAATATCTGACAAATCAACTTCAAAAATGTGACTAAGCTTTGTAGAGTTTAAGATGCTTTTTCTTTGAATTGTACTTAAAATGCTCAGAGCAACCTATTTGGTTACTCAGAGCAGAGCATCACGCACTGGCAAATGGGTCTTGCTATGATGGAAGTGTTCTCTCGAGATAAGTCAAGTATTGTGGCTTTCAAAGGTCAAACTTTTAATGGAGCTTACACTGTTGTACTCTTTGAAAATAGAAATAAAATACAGCTACAATTAGCATCCAACATTTAATCAGATGTTGTTCTCTCAGCATTCATGCAGTGTTTGTTTTTGCTAAGCTACTTGCCAAGTCTGAAAGCCAGAAAACCTGTGAGAGAAAAGAGAGGAAGGCCGAACCAAGAGATTGCAGAAAGGCCAGTAATACTTCTTATCTTAAGAGGCTGTGGGCGATGGATGCTTCTGGTGTTTGTGCAGGAGTAGATGAGGAGGAATTAAAAGGGAATTACCTATTTGTATGACTCCAAAGCCTCCAAGTTTTGAATTTTTCACAAACTCAGAGGTATATTAGAGGAACAGTATAGCTAAGTGCAAGTATACATTGCTAGCTTGGGCAGGATCAAATAATAGCCAAGCATCAGAGTGTTTCTTAAGGCTCACACGCACAGTGCCCCCCGATCTGGTATGGAGCGAACGTGTGTTAACACAGGAGAAGAGGCGAGAGCTGCTGAGGAAACTCTGTTGGCCTCTAGCAGGTTACGGGAGCACCGGCAGGCCTCGGGGCAGAGCGGAATGACCTGTCCGCAGGAGTAGACTGGAAGAAGTTTCCCCTCACCTTAAGAAAGGAGTGTTGAAATTTTAATGTTTGGGTTCATTATGAAACTTTATAAAAAGAAGTGTTTCAAATTTTTACTTTTTATCAACTCTTGCTACATTAAAATAAGTTGAAATACTACCTCAACAAGTTGTTTTAATAATGATCCATCAAAAATTTAGAAATATCAATGTAAAAGCTGTGAAAAGTTTCAATTTTATCAAATCATCATTTTCTGGTGGGAAAAACTGTTCCACTGGAAAAACTTCTGCAAGCTTCAGTAGAAAAATCCCTGGACAATTATGCAGTCCGATAGCTCAGCAAGAGTGTCTCTCCTGTCATTTTATATTCTTTTGATGAAAGCTTCTACCTCCTATGGTTTTTGCAGTTTATTCTTCTACTTTTGCAGTGTATCTGGTCAATAGAAGAACTGCTCTTTCCAAACACAAGAGAATACTCCAGAAAGAAATCTATGGGTATCTGTTTCAATTATGCATGAAGTCTCTTTGGTCTAACACCTTTCTTTGTGTTACCCTATGGGAAGGCAAGTTTTAAGGCCAAATGTTCATGCAAAGGAAGTTTATAAAGGACATGGGAAGGTGCTTGTAGGGAGAGTATAGATTCACTCCCTTCCTCACTGATCGGAACAGACCAGGTTCCCCTGACACAGCTGAGCAACCACAGCTAACCAATGCTGTTGAGTTTCAATATATATTATCGTATTTTCAAGGAAACAGTTTGCTATTAGACTGTAGAAAGGGGGAAAATAACTTGAATAAATCAAGGGAAACTGTCTCCGAATGTAGGAAAAATCCCACACTAAATTGTACAGGTAAAGCAATCATTATGAACTACTGGCTGACATCTGGAGTTTTTATGAATGTGAAGTGTTTATTAAGGATCTTCAGACTTTTTAGAGCCAAACCTATATAAGAATTTGTTGTTTAAGCACAATGTTACCTGTAGACGTTTGTTTGTCAGCTTGCCATGTGCTTGCATGCCACCTTTCCCAAGAAAAGGATTGACTCTTTTACTATGAAACAAAAGCAGTTAATGTGTGCCTTTCATTAATTGTTCAATTGATTCATCTGTATGGGAAGAACGTCTTTTTCAAATAATGTTTCTGTTGAGTTACTTCTTCCTAATACTCTTAAATGTGTACCAATTTACCTGACATTTTTCAACAAAAGTGAATATTCCACTGAATATGAAAATTTATTTTAGAAATGGCTTTTTCCTTCTGGGAAAAACTGGCAGAAGTGGAGAAAAGTTTAAATATTAGCACTCTTTTCTTGGACTGGCAGAGAGAAACACCATCAAAGAGTGTATATCAAATGGGGCACATCATTCATGTGGATGTGGATGTCACAAGCTCTAGGCTTAGGTCTGCATAGTTCTGGAGAAGGGCTGTAATTTCATTCTCTCAGAATAGTTTCATTGTTCCAGTTTTTGTAGATAACTTCTTCTCCAACAGCTAATTGAGGGAGAAACTGCCTCTGCAGCCACGTTTGGGTACTCTTCTGTGATGTGGGAGACCTTGCTCAAGCCTTTAGATACAAGAGGTGTTCATACAGAGCAGATGCTTCCTCCCAGCAAGGGACACCAGCTCCCTTGCAAGGCCCAGCTGCTTTAGGAAAAGTCAAGTGTCAGTCTCACAAATGCAGAGCTGCTGAGATGGAAAGCAAGGATGCCAAGGGATCCTTATTCAAGCCAAACAGGACAGGCAACCTGGGGCACCATTTCGTTGTCTTAATGAAGTGGGAGCAACTGGAAAGCTTTGAGATCAGTCATATAAGATCAAGTTTGACCAGCCTCTGAGCTGGCTGAAGAGATAAAAACTAAATCTCTACCAGTAAACAGAGTCCTGCCAAAGAAGAGATCAGTCTGCCCTTGGGCTATGGGGTGTACAGCAACGAAGTAGAGGCAATATGGATTTCTCAGGGGCTTCCTCCTGGCTGTCCTGTAGGATCGAGGGGGCTTTAGCTACTCAGTGTGTGTCACTTAACAGTTTGTTATGACCGTTTCCTTTGTAATAGCACTATTTATCAAGAGGAAAGATGGCAGGTGCTCTGGAACTGGGGGGAAATTCAAAGGGATGATGTGATCAAGATGTCAAGTCCTGTGAAGGTATGCAGCACCGGCAGTGAGGCAGCAACAAAGAATCTCAAGTCTGTTACTGTAAGCAGAGACAAGCACAGAAAAGCTTGTCTTTTCTGTGCTTGTCCCACCTCAGGCACCAGAGCAAAACCTTGCAAATGGCAGCAATTGCAGGGAAACACCTTCTGGAGGCCATGTACTGTATGTGAGAACTGCCTGATGTCCACAGGGATAAGGAGCATGGATGTGGTTGAAGAGAAAACTACATTTTCTCAAATTAGTTATTCATCTTGGGTAATTAACTTGGCTAAACTCAAGAGTAACAATTGCCTTTTTAAACAGTGTGAGCTCCTAATCATCTGCTCAGAAGGCAAGAAAAAGTTTGAATAAGCAAGAGAAAGTCAAAATGTTTTCTCCAGTCTTCACAGAAGCCTATACATTTCCTTCCCTGACTCCCAGGTGAATAAAGTACTTGCTACATGCACATCTTATGATTTGTGAATCTGAACACTTATCTTGACGTACTGCTAACCATCATAAAATTATAAGGAGTATATAAGCTTAGTACACTTGAATTTAAAAATATAGTGAATAATGCAATACGTAATAGCTTATCTTTTCAGTGGAGAATGATTATAACAAAAAATCTACTTCTTGTGCTTGAATTCATGGCAACTGTACACACATGCACTGCTGCCTCTCTAAATACTGACCGGGCTTGCGCTCCAGTGAGATGAACTGTAAAGCAGGCACTAGAGTTTCATTCACAGTAGTGCAAGACACGTTGTAGAATGAGTTAAAGGACACTTGGTAATCACAGCTGATTCCACATATTCACTTCACATCCCTCTGTCCTTCCTGGATACCACCTAATTGCTTTTGAATTATGTTTAACCTCAACAAGCTGCCAGTGTTGATTGTACAGGTTTACTGTGCTGCTCAGTTCAGCTGTAGGGCTTATGACAGGAAAGGAGCCGGTGGAAAAAACAAAATTTTGCCTTATGAAGAGAGGCTATAAGTGAATATAGTGGACAATGAAGTGTAACAATTGTTAACTGTACTACTTACCCCTCTACACCAGGGAGACTGTCCTCAGTTTGCCGTATACTTCATAGGTGCACAAGAACAGACAGTACTTGCCCTGTAGAAAAAATAAAATCAGTCAAATTTCTCTTAAAGTGTTCTTCTGACAATAGCTATAATAATAAACTCTGAGAGAACTAAATCTTTTTGATAAGAGAAACCACTATGACCTGATAAGAATAGCCGGTATATGTGTTATATATAGCTAGGAAATTATTGATATTTCCAATTGTTTAAAGTGAGTTATCCTGTAGGTTTTAGTTCAGTTTCTCTTGGATGTACTCATGCAATAATGTCTTGTAAGGAAAGTCTGTGTCTTGTAAGGAAAGCTCCTGTTGCGTCTCCTGTCTTGAAGAGCGTGTGCCTTGCTAGATTCTCTGATGATCTGTGGGGCAAATATTTCTGTCAGCTTCCCTCATGCACCTAGTGAAATGAACACGAGAAGAGAGAAATCGCTTCCGATTTCTTAATTTCCACACCAGCCTATGGCCATTAATGCTCACCTCCAGCCTGCTTACAGTGTGGTGTTCCTCCACATGTGCTGGCCTGGGGACAGAGGAACCAAAGCCTATTTTAAAAACAGATGGCCAGAAGCATTTACTTAATAAAATATTAAGCTGTAGCCGGTATGAATCCACCATTCCAACAGCCTTACCTTTTGACTCTTGCTGGGTCTCTCTCTCCTGGGTATATTGCATTGCATATATTTAAAGTGCTCTCTGGATGGTCCTCGCTGTCCCTCCTTCTCTCCTTTTCAAAGCACCTCGTTGAATTAGGAGCTTTTTGCTACATCTGTGGCCTGAGCAGCCCTTTCCAGAAGAGATCATCTTGCCTAATTTTCAGTTCTGAAATGCTGATATCTCTGAGTTAGCTAACTAGACTCGCCTTAAAGCTAGAAGTAAGCACTTCTAAGATAAAAATTAGCTTCTCTTTAGAGCATGTTAGGCCTTAAACTTAAGCCAGTTGTTGAAGTGCTAATTTCTGTCCTTGGCCTGTAATGGGTTCCAGGTGAATGGCTCAGATGTAGGTGGCCGTGCTTTATAGGGAAGTACCAGCTAGCAATTGTACTAACTTATAGCTGTTAGGGAATAACTCTCTCTTATTTGTAGTCTTTAAAGATGATTATAAATGTTATTTCTGATCCTTTGTATGGGTAAAGTCTATAGTCCTACAATCCCTGCAGAAAAGTCAGACCCATCTTATCCATTTTATCTACTGTGGTTTCTTTTCTAGCCACTTCTTTTTCAAACTTTTTTGCTTTTAGACATATTCAGGTTTTATAACTGCCAGCAAGAAGTGGGAGGTGGGGGGGAAGTATATGTGTGTGAAATAAAATGGTCTAGAGGAAAGCCAAGAGTGAAATATTTGCTAACAGACAGCAACCTGGTAGCTCTGGGGCCAAAAAACCTTCACTCTGGAAGTCAGCAAACAGTATATCCGTGAAAATAGAATGTATGGACCTGAAAGAGAAAAGAGGGACCCAGTCATGACAGCAAAGAGAAGAGAATGATAGAGCTAATTTAATTATTTTTTCTCTTGCATTTACAAAGCTCATCCTAGAGCTAGAAAATGCCATTTCTTTCTTAGCCCTTCTGTCCTTCATTCAGCAAATATCTCGTCTGGCTGCCTCCTGTTTGCTTCTCTCTTGAGCAAGCAGAAACTATGCCATTAGCTCTGGAAATGGTATCAGGCGCTTCACTGACATATCAGCAGACATTTAGGTCACAAGTTTTGGGGAGCTCAGATTCAGAGGATGCTTTTACAACAGAGACAGATAACAATCATTCCACTTCTGGCTTTACCACTTGATTTTGTAGGTAGCTATTTAAAATTAACCTCTGTGCAGAGAGGGTCTTTCATTATGAAACCAGACTGATGAAAAGGTGTCCATTTAACACGAGCAATCTGACACTTCCCTCTGCATGTTAACTGAGCTCCGCTGAAGGTGTGGTATCGGTGTCTGTAACAACGCCACGAGAAAAAACATCAGAGGGATGTGATGGATTTGGTTGTTGAAATAGATACGCTTGCTTTGATTTATCACACGATTGCCTAAACCTCCTGCGATGCTGCTGCCCAACTCGGATCCCTCTTGAAAAGCAATCTGCTATCAAAGTGAGTATACTCGAGGCAGCCCGCGTGCCTCGCACCAGGGCTTACCCTCGGGGCTCGCGCGCAGCTGGCAGAGCTGGCCGAGGCTCTGCACGGTGGGCAGGCTGGGACCCCTTCCCTGGGAAAGGGCACACCAATGTCATCGATGTTTAAACAAATATGGGAGCCATCCCCGGAGAAGAAATAGCTAGAATGTGTAAAAGTGAAACTAATGCAGGTACCGTTTCAACTGGTAAATGCCTCTGTATCATGAAGAAATGGGGCCCGAAGACCCAATTTTTGTGCTAGCTTGCTGTGACAGATACAATTAAAAGCAGAGAGGGGAATTAGGACTGAAGCGCTGTGAATGCTGAGAAGCGGTCAGGGTTTTTTTTTTAACTGAAACTATTTCCCCTGTAACTCAGGGAAGATGCATTTCCCCGAGAAAACGGAGATTCTGCCAAAATATTATATATCATTAGAAAAATTGATACATTGTTTCAAAATAATTCCAATTTGGCAAAGTCTCTGCGGGAAAAGCCTAACAACTTTGGTTT
The DNA here is from genome assembly GCF_964289735.1 of Phaethon aethereus. Taxonomy (NCBI): domain Eukaryota; kingdom Metazoa; phylum Chordata; class Aves; order Phaethontiformes; family Phaethontidae; genus Phaethon; species Phaethon aethereus. Next base: position 21,561,764 of record NC_138584.1, read on the forward strand.
CAGCTAGGCTGACACAGGGAGCTGTCAGTTCGAGCCACCACAGTGTCTAGTGTAAGTTAAATTGTAGCACTCTAGTGTTAGCATTTTTGGGGTTTTTTTGGTGTATCATCCTGAGAAAGGACAATGGAATAATAAAGCAATAGTTTGCTAATGATGTGCATGGTACTTCAGTGACACAGATTTGCACTGAACGAACCCCATTTTCCTTAGCTTCGTTGAATCATAACTTCAATTCTGGAATATCACCTTTCGTTTTTAAAAGAAAAAAAAAATCATGAATTTATGTTTTCCACTCTAAACAGAAACACGCTTTAAGAAAGGAAGAAGCTTTTTATTCTGATTCAAGGAGAAAATTCAGAAGTTTCCCATGAGGGAGAAACTCAGATTTTTGTTATTACTTGTCTTTGAGGAGTGTGAGTCAAGATCTACGTCTTGCCAGATAAGCCAGTGTATAAATATTGGCATTTCTTTTACATAGCGGAGTCACAGTGTAAATGATGTGGAAGTTTTGGGTGGTTTGGTTTTTCTCAGTGTTGTGTGTCGGGGGTGGTATTTTAGCATAAATGATTATATCTGACATTTCTAACCCTTTTAACTGTGAATGACTGAATCAAACTTTAGAGGAGTATTGCTCTGGAGGGGGTAAGATTGTGATACGCCCTTTGTTTAGGCTACCCAGACTATCTACCCTATAAAGTGCACATTATGGCATACCCTTCTTATTCTTCTACCTCTAACCTCCCTGCTACATCCAGCCCTTTTTACTAAAAAAAAGCCAGGAAGTTTGAAGAAGAGGACCTGACAACCATCTCAAATGTTGTTAAAAGTGAGCACTTATTAATATTTTAAATAACTGAATATATTGCAAGTTCTGAAGAACTAAAATTAGTTTTAAAGTCTTTATAGATCAAATTAATTTCTTGAGTAGAACTAGAAATGTACTTTTCAGGATAAGAAGCCACTGGAAAATCTCCTTGATACTTTTCTAATTCTCCTCAATACTTTTCTTATTCTTCTCCTTCACTAAAGGAGATTTATCTTTTATTTAAATAGCACTAGATACACTTCATATAGAAAACTAACTTCAGAAGTACAGAGCTTTCCTCTTACCATCAATTATTAGTGCCCTCCAGGTGTTTAGGTTTCTACAAAATTACAGAGAACTTCTTAGGTTTTTGACAGATTCAGGAGGGGTTATATAGCTGAGAAATTCACCTTCAACCTCAAAAGACCTATCTGCTCATGGCAAGCTGATTTTTTTTTTTTAAACTGTCCTCCTCCTCCGAGGCCTATAATCCCTACATATTTGTGTATAAACTAGGGATTTATTCAAGATTCTGTAAAGATCTCAACAAGAAGCATTATTAACTTATTTTCCTGAAATGATGTCATGATGTAAAGCTCTTGCAAATGGCAAGTGTAAGGATTTTCATAACCATCATTAAAGGGAAGAGGCTGGGGAATACCTCGCCCTTGCCACAGCCAGACTTCAGGAACAGCGGATGCTCATGCTCACCCAAGGACAGCCTGGCCCAATACCGGGGGGGGGGGGAAAGGTGGTTTCTGAGAGACGAGGGCTCATAGCACTGCTGCAGACACAACACCTCCGAAAATCAATTTGGGCTTGTATTTTCTTCTATTTCTTTCTGAGATTTATTTCAGCTGAATGGCTGCCAGTGCTCTCTCTATTACTGTCTCTTGGAGCCTACAGCCACTTCAGCCAACTACGCCGTCTAACTCCGTCTTCAGTGTGTTCTGAAGTTGTCTTGGCTGAAGGAGCAACCGGTGATTGTAGAAAAAGCCTCTTTTTCTTATTGCTTTCAATTTTCTAACACCGTAAACAGATAAAAAAGGGGGGGGGCGAGGTGAAAGCCCCCCAAAGGCCTTCTCTCGGACTGCTTTGCCTCCACTCCCAGGACAGGCTCTCCGTGAAGATCAGATTATATCTGAGGCACAGCAGCTTCTCAACACGTGCCAGCAGAATCCGCAGAGCCCTGGCAGAAGCATGCTAACGTCTTTGGGGTAGTTACTTTATGTTCATTTAAAATGCAATTAAACAGAACAAATACTGTGAGGAAATGGACAAGATTTTACATTTGCATACAAAAATTAGTGGGAAGATCTTTTCATCACATTATAAATTTTATATAAACATTTTGGAAGGGAAATATTATATGGCAATAATATAAACTGCTATAATGAAATAACTGGAATTATGGTATTGTTGTCCATGGGGTCAAAAATTGTCCCCAGAAAAGAATTAATAATTTATGGAAGTATTTATCCCTGTAATTAAATACTGGAATTGGAAGCCACTTCCTGCCTAGTTGTTTTAGTCTGCAAAAATTAGTCCTGAACTCTAGAAACCGACGCTTGCATGAAAAAACACCTTTAGAAGGTTATTGTATTTTCTGTCTAAAGAAAAAGGTTTCTTTGCTCTGATTTAGAATGGGATGAGCCTTATTTTCAAACAAAATTCTGGATGCAGACAAGGAAAACTGTGGGATTTGTCATGGAAATGGAAATAAGGAACAAATCTATGCTTTTTTACTTCTAGTACAGTTTTATTTAATAGTGATAAGATATTTTTTAACGAGTTCAAGGTGTGTAGTGCTAGACACTGTCAGCTGGAGCACACCTACCTGGCCATGGATACACATGACAAAGCTCCTGGTTAGGTCTTCTCTGAGCTTGAATGAGGCCTTTTCTGCATAAGGTCACATAAGTAAAATTGTAATAAAGGCAGTAATATTGAATAGTACTTTTCTGGGAGCATCTTCTTAAGCTGGTATCCCTTATACAGGTCTTTGAACATGTCAGGAATTTAATTCTAATCCAGAGTAAAGGGATGAATTCCCATTTCAGTGAACTTTACTGGATGAATGTGAAAGCAAAGGCTTAGCTTTTGGCAGGCTACCTCCCATATTTTTTTCTGACTAACGTTAATGAGTCTGATATTAACATAATATAACCACTGCATTTAATTTCTAACCTGAATAATTAAAAAAAAAAAAAAAAAGCTGGAGGCAGTGGGAGAATGGGGGAAGGGGAAAATGGCTTGAAATACAATCTGCCCTGATTTCAACTCTTAGGTACTAATCTTTCTTGGCAAGGTGAATACACTGAATTTTTTTGTGCCTGCTGAATGTGTAGCACAGAGCACAGGTAAGTGAGGGGGGAAAAAAACACTAATTCCCTCTTGCCCTTGAACAATTGGCCAAGCACGTTAGCCCTATGATTCCTTATGCCTTATAAATCCACAGAAAGGTAGGCACAGGGGAGGGCTTCTTCTCTAAATAGCTGAGAAATATTAATAGCAAGAGGGCTTGAAAACACTATATGCTTATGGGAGCAATGAAAAAATGCTGAAGGACTGAATCGTTCATGCTGCCTCTGATTTTGGAAGACCATGAGGTTGAGCATGATACTGTGGGAGCCCCACTTACTCAGGTAATATCTGTGTAATCACCAATAAGCTCGGGTCCTCAGCGAGCTTGGTGGTAAGTCATGTCCTTCCTCATTACCACCGCAGAAACACACAATTACAAGTGCCATAACCGGGCAATATTAAAAAAAAATCTCTTTTTGTCCAGCAAGCACTTACTAAGATACAGCTATGGGATCATCATACAAAAGCAATCCGTTATTTTGATTAGCGTAACACTTAAAGGCCAGCTTGCACATTAACTATTCTAATTGCCAACTGCAACAGCACTGGAGTAACATTAAAGGTGCTCTAAAGTTTGCTGGTTGCTGACGGTGCATGGCAGTTCTGCAGACCATAACAGTTTCACAAATGTTCTGAGGCAGACTATATATATATATATATATATAAAAAATAATAATAATAATTATTATTATTCTTTTTCTGTGTGGCTTGAATTAACATGATTTTGTCCGAGAGAAGTCCAGATGGCCAGATTGTTAGTCACCCACACATACTGTTCTCTTGTAGAAAGAATGAAAATTTAAGTTCTGAGAAACAAGGATGAGGTTGTTTTGTGTTTTGTGCTTTTAATGTAATTCCATCAATTAATTGATGAAAATGTTATTTTTCTTTCGTTTTACCAAAACTCCAAGGAAGCTGCTCTAGCTTTATTTAGTAATTAACCAGTCCCCTTTCCCATAAACAATCATATGCTTGGTGTTGCTGCCTTTGGATGCTTTCCTGAAAAAGTCTTATTTTGATATTTCCTTAACCCTCAAAGGCTAGCGGGAATTTGCTGAGGAGCCTTCTGCTCGTTTTCCTGCCCTCAAGCAATGGTCTGCCTCTGACTCCCCTCTCTTCCTGCATCACCACCTGGGACAACACGAAGTGGCCTTGTTTTCTTCAAGCACAGAGTAAATCCTAATGATGGATTTTTGTCTCTGAATCCCACCAGTGTCCTCTGAGGTAACCCTCCTCCCTCAGGTCTCTTTTCTGTTTTGCAATTGTATAGTTAGATTTTTTTTTTTAGTCTTAAACGTCATTACAAGGTCAAACAAGGCCAGTCAGTATCTGTTGGGGATGCTGGTTGCTTCCACAATCAAATCTAGCCTTCTGCTACCACATATCCTATAAACTTTTTTTAATTAGCGATAGTATTTGAATTCAGAGTTTGTCCTGTAGAGAGATTATGGAAGAGATTTTTCAAAGGCATAAACAAGGGACTTGTATGTCCAAGTCCCATTTGCTTTCAGTAGGAATGGTCAGTTCCGTAAGCGTTTTGTGCCCTTGAAAATCTTCTCCTATTTCTTAAACAAAGATGGTACAAATAAAAGGTTCGTTCATTTTAGAGGAACTCGTAGAGATCATAAATTAAGGCTTAGATAGATAAACAATTTAAATCCAGTATGCTTTGTAGTGGAACTATGCTCCAGAGTGCACTCTACCAAGACCCAGAGCGCGCTTAATGCAGCAGTAATCAGGGCCTTCGCTGATGTACTGCCAGGTGTGCCAGACCCGTGAGGATCTCCTAACGTGGGGAGAGGGGCTGAGCGAGGAGCTTCCTGGGGTGGGACGGGGGGAACTGCCGAGGAGCTGGGAGGTGGCAGGTGTCCAGTGTCAGGAAATTGAATATTTATGGAGAAACCACATGGAGCGAGGATCTCTATTCCTTTCTTGCTTCTCTCTTAATTTGGGGAAGTCTCTCTCGGCATTACTGCATGACACAAAATTTGGCAGTTGTGGTGACTACTGTGTGAGGAGACTGCTAAAAATATCAAGCCTCCAGCAGATGAAAAAGCAATAGGATATGAGCTACCTAATCAGCTTTCTACACCTCTCACCCCCACAGATCGAAGTACTTAAGTGTATACTATTCATTAAGTAAAACCCCACTGCTGAATTCTGTTTACCAGGTAAAGAGACTTTTTTTTGTCACTGTTCCAATTAATCGGTGTTTCCTGTGCACATGGAAAGAATCGCTAAGCTCTGACTCATTGCAACGAGTCCCCTGCTGTTGGGGATAATAGTGAAGAGGGGGTGGACATGCCTGACTAATACGCCTTTAAATTCCATTTGGGTTATAAGCTCTTGAGGCGTAATGACTTTTTACATACCCTGTCACGTGTCATAATGTCACATCACATAAGGTAAATATGACTCACGTAATCCAGTTTGATACATTGCCATTAGAATATGCTGAAGGTTGTTTGGTTTTTTTTTTATTGTGCAGTGAAATACTCCATTTGAAGTGTTTTTTCCCTGCATTTTAGTGTCTGGAATGCTTGTAGGAGCACAACCCATCCCTCCCGTTTAGCCTCAGACAGAAGCATCTCAAGAGCCTCTTCAGAGTCCCTTGACATGGCTGAGTATGGCACAGTTAAAACGTCTACTGAAGCAGTGTGAAAGTGGCAAGTTTTGACCCTCAGGAAGACCAAAAAATGGCTATTTTATTTAAGAGACAGAACCTTTTAAATCCCTCTGGTAAACAGCAGGAGTTGCAGTCTGTCAGTGTCTCGAAGTCTCTGAAATCTGCTGAACCATTTGGCACTGCCTCAGTGTTAGAATTTTTTTTTATATGATAATAGGGAAAGGGGATATTTTGTTGGGGTTCTTGTTTTTTGCTTTGTGTGTTCTGGGGGTTTTGGAGGTCTTTTTGTATTTAACATCAAGGACACACCTCACAGTAGTAAGAATTGTCTCGTATAGATTTTTTTTTTTTTCCACTTTTGCCGGGTAAATACAGCAGCAATTTGGTGTTATAGCTAACGGGAGGTAAATAGGGAAATAGGGAGGTATTTCAGCAACTAGGTCACTGCTATTTATTACTAATAGTGGCTAAAATTAAAAGAAAAAAAAAAAAGCTCTTGCATAAACTCCTGGAACAATAGATTGCTATTTCCTTACCCCTTTTGCTGGGGGTGGAGTCGCGGAGATGGAGCTGATTAGCCCAGCTGCAGGCAGCGTGGCGTTGCACAAACAGCCGAGCACAGGCTGTGCTTTCCAAGGAGACGCTCTGGACTGTTTGGAGTCCACCAGGAAGTCAACTCTGCCCTGGTTTCCGATGTGATTCAATAGGCTATTTTCCAGAGATGTCTGGAGCCAGAATAAAACCCGTCTGACAGGACTGTTGAGAATATTCCCATGATTATAAAACCACAGAGGGACAACTTGTTTTGGGAGGTGTGCTGATAACTAATGACAAAACAGCGTATGCATTATCAAGCAGATATTGTGTTCCTGAATAAAGGACTGATAATGCCTGGGCACACACGGCTGCTTTCTGCTTAACAGCTATAAACAGACTACTCCTACCGACTTCAAAGAGCTGCATGTAACTCAGAGGAGAAACTTGAAAGTTTTCCTACTAGATGTACTTTATTTATTATTAATTCTCCCTGGGTCCTCCACATTCCAAAACTCACTTCTGCAACACGTTCACTTCTTTGAGCTGTGCTGCAACCTCATGCACCTGAGAAGGGCTATAGTGTGAAAAACTTTGGCTTTTGAGCTGTTATCTGATCTAGTTACAGGAGAGAGAAAGGTACTTGTCCTTCTGGCACTGGGCTTCCCCTTCCCACATTCTTCCCACGTAATAGTGCAGGAAGCTAGTGAGGCATCGATGCTCTCCACCCGACCTCTCCTCACAAAGGCTTTTGTCACACAGGGTGGTCACAGCCTCCCTTCTTACCTGCTGTCCAGCCCTGGAAACTCATACTGACCTATGACTATCTGGGATACTCATGACTGAGCTTTTCTTCTTTCCCCTGGTGTTTATTTCTTCGGTCTATAACGCTTCCTGCCAGCTACACGTGGTTGCAGTCAATGCCCTACAGGCCTGAATACCTAGCCCTTGCCTGGAGCGAATTTTCATTACGGTCATTGCCGTGGGTGCATTTGGCTGTGAATAGAGCCATCCAACTCAAGTGTAACAGTCTCGGTCCCCGTTATTTTGTTCACCTATGTTCCATTAACTACTGCTCATTAAGTGCTCCTCTCTTGGACTGAGGCTGACAGATTGAGTCCAAGTATGTAACTCATTTTCCTTGTGGGGGTATTAATGTATCCTGAAATCCTACTCCTGCCGTCTTTGGGCACGAAAGAACTTAACCACTGCAGAAGTATTTTGGTTCTTCTGTACACAATGGCTAAGAGAGGGACAAAGATAGAGGAACACTTAGGAACATTTTAATCCTGAGAACAGCATTCCATGGCATTTTGTGATGATACCCAACAGGATGAATGAGAATATTCAGCTCTTCTGGTTATTTTGGAGACATACTTCCTTGCAGTGGGGTGGACCAGCATTACTTAGATAGCTGGAATATGAATTAGTGTGCCTGAAATAACTTGAGAAGCTGTCGGCAACAAACGAAACTACTCTAAATTTCAAGTCTTGTCGAAGGCATATATGCAACTCCCACTTTAGTGATTATGGAAAGAAAATAAAGATCTGAGATATTCGTAATCTTTATTGTGCATGATGCTGAACACAGGGCAAAGAAAGTCCTGCACCAGCTAAAGCAAATAACACAGTTCTGATGGACTCGCTGGAGATGGTATTGCGCTCACCATTTAACACTTCCTCCTCTTCTGTCCTTTTTACTAAATCACTTTGCAACAAAATGTTACTGTTTCACACTGTCAGTTTTTAATTGGGATAATTTGATCAGCACTAGTATTAGTTCCAAGAACTGTTGATACGAGTTTAAAAACTTGTCTGTTGCTTCTGCCAGGTACTTTTTACTGAGGGGAGAGAAAACCTGCTTCTGCTCTCACTGAAAGCAGGGGAAATCAGAGCAGTCCTCCTGAAATCAATTTACTGTCTGCGGCAAAGATGGTCAGCAGCAGAGTAAGAAAGGCTTTTAAAAAGATTGCTGGCATATGGGCAACACAAAGAAAGCTGCACATTGTGACACTCCTAAGGAAAAAGAGGCAGGAGGTTTAGCGGTTGCTTTATGGATCTCACAGCTGGACCACTAAGGTGGGAAACATAAGCAAGCTATCATGTCACTTTTACAGGAGTGGAGAAAAGATGCTTCTCTCCCTGCATAGAGAAGCAGAGATACTGCAGTACTTCTTCTAATCCATGCACATCACATATGGTATTTGTGAGCTTCAGCTTAAAAAAAAAAAAAAAATCACAAAAATGCAGTGTGCTGCAGCAGGTGTGAGTTTGTGTTTGGATTACAAAAGAATTTTAGATGTATATTTTCTGCCAGCACAGAACCTTGCTGCCATGCAGCTTGACTGCACGGAGTGTTTAAAGGGGAAACATAAAAAGTATTTAAAGGGGAAAAATAAAAAGATTGCTTAAGGGTTTAAAGATTAATACGCATGACAAGATCTTCCATAACTCGGCAACAGTTTCAGGCCTTGGTGCTCACATGTCTTTTCTGGTTCTTTTCTGTAATCTTATTTCGCTGGAGATGGGTGTGTGGTGGAACAACAGTGTGTGGTGTCAGGACAGAGATTATCAGTAGAAATTAGTCAAACTTTCAGTGTTCTCACAAAGTAACCACTTCCATGCTCCAACAGAAGAGTCTTCTGCTGTTATTTCCATGGCGTGATGATGAGCAATCCCACCTGCACTGTTCTGAGTGATGGCGATACACAAACTCTAGCAGAGAAATACCACTACCTTTTTTTCAGGAGGTTTCAGGTGAAGCAGCATGTTCCAAGCGAGCTCTCACTAAAGTGTTTGGATCTGGTGTTACCTGAGAACAGGAAGGACTCCTCTTTCCCTCCATCGGTTCTATCTATGGGCATGCATAGATACACAAGCACGCATACGCACCTCTGTCTCTTGCGCTTGCCGACCCATCGTGTACTGTTCTGTTAAAATGCTTCGCTCCTAAATTACTGGATGTCACTTCAACAGTCCTGCAGCATCTCTCTCTCTTCATTCAGAAGAGCAGTAATGTCTTAGAACTGTCAAAAACAAACAAGTTGACGTTTATGATTTTCTGTTTTGAATGAGGGAACTATTTGATAAAATTCAGATGTGGCTTTGATCTTTTTTCATGAAAATACAAAATTTGTAAAATGGAAAGATTATTTTAAACATTGCCTCAAACCATCCCTCATGGCATATCTTTCAGAGTTTTATATTTAAGATGTTTGCTTTTATTAAACAAATACAAAAAAAACACTGAAGAGGCATAATACCAGTACTCAGTTTGTGTCTTTGCTAAATTTAAATCTGTTCAGGATTTAACACACATCTACCTACAAAGATATCAGTCTGTTTGAACTCAATTAAATCTACAGTAAGTGTAGAGGGCTAATGCATATGGAAGAAATGTCTATGCTTCTCCAGATCCTCCATATCGCCAATGGTGTAATATAGAAAGGCTCAGTAGCTTTTAAGTTGACTAATATTTCAGTTGCCAATTGAAAATGTCAGAGCAATCATGCCCTAAGGAGATCTAAGTCTTTATAGGCAGTTGAACTCAAGATACTGAATGGGAGGCATAATTTCTGGATCTGGTCAAAGTTAGGTATGTGGTCATGTTGGAAATACGTACACTGAAGTACTCTTAAAAAGAGCTAAGTGTAAAAATATGGCTTGAAGGTTAAATGAAAAGCAACGGTGTTAATTTCTCTCAGGTTGACCTTAAAGGTCTGTGAGAAGGATCTATGAAGTCTCCTAATGCAGGGAATGGTTGCACAGGGAGATAAGGAGAAGAAATTCAAGATGATGTGGAAGGGTGAATGAGCTAAACGTGATCCAAAAGAAAGCTGAACAATTATTGTAAGTGCATTTATAGTTTTGCAGAATATGCTTTTTGAGAATTCCTCCTGTGGATTAATAAGTTTGCTATGTTGATGCAAATGGTCTGTTTTACAAAAATACTACTACTTCGGTAAAAATACTTTTTTCGTCAAGGGGATTAAACCAAATTCTGACATAATCCATGCAGATCTACACTGGAGGGGACAGGCAGAACTGCATTTGGGACTTCGTATTTGCGCATATATTGTGAAACTAATTCTTTGGGATGGGCAATGTGTGTGGCACAGCCACTGAAATGCCCTTGCAGGAGAGGGAGAAGAGCCCTCCTTTCATGAGGAAGGTGGGGATAAAAGTAATGTTTTCTGCAGGAGAAGGTGTAAAAAAAAAAACTCTTGTGGGGGACTAGTGCCAGGAGGAGGTGGGGTGGGGAGCAGACAGAGGTGGGACGTTTTGCTGTCACTGAGGAAGTCCCCATGGGTCTCGGGGTGGTGCAAGGGGATTCCACAGCAACCTGAGCAACTTCTGCAACCTCTTCTGCCGGCCTGCCTGTTTAATGCAAGACTGTTTTATATATTGGGATTTCTACCAGCTCCGTTCATACAGCTTACACACCTGTCAGTTGTGAGGTTCAAGTTTCACTTGCACCCATACCGTGTCCAGATGGCACGGACAAACTGCCCAAGCCTACATCCTGTTCTGCACATTGGTTAGGATCCATAGCAGCTTAGCTGAGCTCGCTGGCTGCCTGGCTCCTGCTTCCTACCCCTTTCTCAGCATCACCATCTATCCTCAAATGGGAACAGCTCTATTAAAAGGTACCTTTCTCTTATTGAGGGTGAAGTGTCCCCGCCACAAAGGAAGGATGCTACTGTGCATGCGCTCTACCTCCAGAGCTAAATTATTCAGTACAGCGTTGGTCCCTAGATTTTTATTTTGTTTAAACTTTGAAATCCTGTACTTATTCAAGAAGCTCAAAGTATCAGGAAAATGCTTCATGTTTCAGGAAATGTACAAGAGGTTCAGGGAACTGGCTACCACATGAAACAATTACCCTGTGGCCTGCACTGTAAACGAAGAGGAATAACAGCAGTTATTGAAACTTGTTCTACTTTGTCACAGAGCTACTGGAGCTGCCTGAGCAGCATTGCTTGCTTTTTGGAAACCCTAGAGGAGAATATGACCCAGGAACAATCATACCTTTGTAGTCCAATTGTTCCCATGCTTGAAAAAAAGGAGGAAAAAAAAAAAAAAGTGAAAAGGAAAAAGTGATCAGGGTAGCAATATTGTACAATGTGCCTATGTTTTCAAGTTACTCAGAAAGTCTATATACCATTACATTGCTTTCAGACACAATAAAAAGCCAGTTATTAATCCTGCAATTACCCAGCCTTATTGCTGCTATCCACACAGGCTGACTATGGCTGGGCTTCTGGATGATACTGTTTTCATTACCGTGATGAAAGTGAAAATTTAATTAGAGACCCATCTCTCAAATGGACAAGTGAAAAATACAAGGATTAAGAAATTAATCCTAATACTTAATTACATCAAGATATTTTGCCATTCTGGATGGGGGATTTTTGATACTCTGGACAATTCTCTTCTACCAATTCACTCTTTAGTGGCTGTAAAGCCTGATTACAGGGATGGGGGAAATGCTGTTCATGACATTAAAAAGCATATCCTTCCTGTCAGCTCTGAGCATGGAACAGGAATATCTAATCAAAAGGGTTTGCTCTGGATCATATCAGTTCCTGACCACAGCCTCTAAATCCATATTACAGGAGCAAGGCAAAATGATCTACAGGTAACAGAAATGGAAAAAATGAATTGATAGGGAGATCAGACTGTGACTAAATGGAAGCAGGGATGCTGAAAAGCAGCATTTTAATAAGAAAGGCTTTTGTACGGTTTTCAGGTACAATTGGGCAGATTTTCATAAAACAAAATTTCATCTTGGTGACCACTTAAATTTCATTGATAAGAATGTACTTCATTGCTTCATTTAGAAACTTCCACTGCGGCTTTTTTTTCCACCACTTGTATAAAAATAAGAACCATCTGTAGGAAAAAAGAAAAAAAAAAAACAACCCACAACTTGTTTGTGTGACTGCTTTGCTGTTGTTGTTTAGTTTTCTAGGAAACAGATGAATGTTTTTCATTTGGGGAAAGCATACATCTGTTCTGCTGAATTCTCTCCAGAAATCCTTAATTTTCCAGTAAAAGCTTATTCAATTACATTTGAAAATAAGAAACTTTCTCTCCATCATCTGTGTACACACAGACATGTGTTACGAGGAAAAATGGTCGTTTTGACACAGTGAGGAATTGTTTTCTCAGCAAATCCATAAGAGTTTGCAAAATGCTATATAATAATTTAGGTTGGAAGAAGAAAAGAGAAGGTAGCAACAAATTTATTTCTGTAACCTGTGAAAGGATATCTGCACAGTTGGAGCTGTTAAATTTTCATATTGAAGAGAAGCATGTAATTTAACAAGGTTGAAACCAATAATATTGTATAGAAATTCCTGTGTAAGGTTTAATAAATAGGTAATTCCTGTCTACCAGTTGTTTAAACCATTCAGTGGAATTCTATAATAGGGATATTATTCTCTCATATTCTATGGGGTGGTCTAAATATTTTATCGGGAGGTTATAATTATCTGTTAAATTTATGGGTCTTCTCCAGAAGGGGAGAAGGGGAAGTCATTTTACATGTTCTGAACGTTAGCCTACTTTGGAATCTACTTCCAAAAATTACATGGTATATTTTTCCATTGCTGCTTGTTTTGAAAAGAAAAAAGCACTACAATATAACTTGTAATAGCGTGTGCCTACTTCAGGGTTCGGATTAAAGTATCTTCCATTCAAGTATCTTCCTTTGGTTAGGGGATTTTTATCTTCAGCTTAGAAATAGAAAATTTAAAAAATGCATAGTCAGTAGTCAAATCTTAAAGCAGAAGGAATCTAAGAACACATCAGGAGGAGTAAACCTGTTAACTTGTTCCCCTTCAGGGAGAAGATCCTACAGTAGTGATGCATTTTGGAAATAAATTCGAAGCAGGTGGACGGATCAGTGGGAGAGCACTATCAGGGTAATACAGCCGGGGAGCAACACAGCCAGTTAGAGAATTGCATGTACTGTAGGGTACCGCACATTAGAATTGCCAACCTGAATATTTCCTACCGCATATCCCAAATAAATTAGACCTGCACAGAAATGTAGGCAATGGTAGCTCCCCGCGCGGCACAAATAGCGATGGAAATGAAAGCTGCCCGTGTGTGCTCCGGCACAGCTCTGCGTGTCCACGTGGGCTGTCACTTTGGTCCCATTCAAACCTGCCGCCATGAGCTAGGCCTGTGGAGAGATGTAAATGTCCCCGTTGGCATTTTTTAACGACACTGCTGGTATCGTCGACACAGCAGTGAATTTCTTTCGCTGTGACAATTACAGCTCCCTCTGCTTCATATTCCTCTCTAAAGCCAGTACTGGTGGCGTGGGGCTGGCGCGAGACGAGAGCCCCGCAGGGAGGTCGGGGCTTCCCAGAGGAGCTGCGGGGGGGGAGAGACGTCCCCCAGTAAACTAGGGAGCGGGAGAGCTGCGCCGAGCTCCTGCTGCGGCGTGTCCAGCCAAGCCGCCCTGAGCTTCCGGACCCCCTCGCCCGGGCGCTGCCTCTTCCCTGCAGCAGCAGCTGCAGCTGCCCCGGGTTACAAGCGAGCAGCCAAGTAGCGGCACTGGACTGGGAACTTCTGCGGCCGGGGCCGGCCTAACCACTAACATTCCAGAAAGAGGGAGGGAGGGATGGCTTTAAGTCGCTTTGCCATGGACTTACGCTGGCCTTGAGCATACTACTCAGGGTGCCACCTGGAGCAGGACAGGTCCCGTCATCCTCAACCTTCATCTTGCCAGAAGAGACCCCGGCTCCCTTCATTTGTCACGCTAGCTAGTGCTGGCTGCTTGCGCCGAAGTGCATCAGCCCAGCCCTTATCCACGCCCCCGCTGCTCTGCCTTTGGGGGTCTGTGGCGCTTGGCTCCTTGGGCAGCCGTTAGCAGTAACTCTGGATGTTGCCCACCCGCTCGTCTGTCCGTACATGCCCGATGCTGTCACTCTGGCTATATCTTCCCTTTCTTCTGTGGCAGCTGGCCTGGCTGTGGGTTGGATTGTCGCAGGCAGTGCTTTTCCTCCCCTGACTGCATACCTTAGGCTACAAATTACACTCTGAATTTTCCATTCCACGAGGGTGCAAAGCGAAGCCTATTGAACACAGCAGAAATCTCCTGCCGACTTGGGACACTGAATCGTATCCTAAATCACTGATGCTACAGGGTTTGCCATAGAGTTTAGCTCTTTGCTCAAAATACGGCATGCCTGGGAATAGTTTCCAGCAAATTATATTTTCCTAGAAATGTCCCTCCTCCCTTATTGAGGTTTCTTAACATTTCTGCTTCCGGGCCTCATCTCCTCTTCTTTCATGTACCACTCTTGAGAACGTGTCTCTAACAATTTCTGCCTGACAAATATTCTTCCTCAAAAAGTTTCTTGATCTGCATTTTACTTTGCTGTTTTTCCAGTGCAAATGGTTTCCTGCTGCTGAAGAAAGCGTTCTTCCAAGGAACATATTCTTTCCTTTAGCTTCCTGGGAATGGATCTGAATTTTTGAAAGGGCAAACTTCTGTGTTGGACCTTCTAAAAGAGTCGTTAGAGTTCCCAGACACTTTTGGGGCTCGTCTCTGTCCTCCTGGTAGATTCCAACAGATCGTTGAGGCACTCAGCATTTTTTTTTTTTACTCTTTCTCTACTTTAGTTCAGTCCTTCACAGACAAGCTTGAGTGCTAGGTGGGCAGAGAGCCCTTAAAATTATTTCTTAGGTTATTACAGGATTTTATTACACAATCTTGTATCTTGTGTGCCTTTGTAGTGGTCATCTTGTGAAATTCTTTGCACTTTAATTAGCAGAGTGTCAACATTTGGCTTCTAACCGTGGCTTTAGGAGATGTTTAACATTAAGCTATAAAACATCACCTGAAAACTGACAGGCATTTTAGTCTAGAAACATGTTTCTGAAACGTCAGTGTAATGAGTTTGCTGTGACTAGGTTAGAGGAGGACAGTAGTAGAGACATCAGGCAGATTTAGGTATTTAATTTCTATTTCAATAAATAAAAGTATATATGACCAAAGCTAATCCATTGTAACACTAGCCTTGCAACTGTTGGGATATGTACTGTCAAGGCTGGAGGAGGATAGGACAAGGATGCCAGAATGAAGCCTCAGGAGCGTGTGCTGGGGGCTATCGACCTGTGTGGCTGGTAGATCAGCTTTGTGATGCTGAAGCCAGCTCCCCCACCTCGCCGCAGCACTGGCTGTGCAGAAAGCTACAGCGCTTGCAAAACTGAGGTTATTGCATTGCACTCAACTGTGAGAAGGTTGCCTCAACTTTCAAACCTCCTAAGCAATAAAATAACGCGCCTAAATAGAAAAAAGCAAATCTCATTTGCAAATAATTGTAATGAAGTTTGAGACTTTCAGTTCTTACAAGTAAGAAAATACCTAGCAATTGAACATAATGGAGATGATCTATGCTAAATCAATTTTATGTTCATGCACAATCATTAACCTTCTGGCAAAAAAATTATATGGGCCTTTGGTTTCTGCTACCTATCTGTTTTATTTCTTTTGGGGTACACAGCTTGCCTCAAGGTCATGATTTTTAAAGATTTTCAAGGGACTGGTGCTGATTGTAATTCATGAGGTCTGGTTTCCAAAATGTCCTGAATTTTTCAACTGTAATTTAATTATTATCATGCTAAGATAGATGAGGTCTGGTGGGGATTTTTTGTTGGGTGGTTAGTTTGGGGTTTTTTTGCACTCCGAGGTTTTGCTGATATCGTGTTTTGTTTAATAATTTTAAAAATGTGATGGTGAATATAGTGTCAGTCTCAACTGATATCCTCTTTTGAAGATAGGAAGCATGTAAAAAAAATGAAGTTTCCACTGTTGGACTAGTGTGAAGCTGATCTAGAGAGTAAAGTATCTACAGGATGCGTTTACTGTTTCTCACTATCGAGCAAACAGGCTTGTACTTTTCATAATAAAAGGAGGTTCTGCAGACTGTGTGACTTCATAGGTCAAATAGTTTCCATGTCTATTAATATTATTTATTTTTTTTCAGGCTCCCAGTACTGAGTAAATTGCAGGAAATGGTTTATTCTTCAGTTTATTCCAGTCTGTGAGGAGTAACTCGGTTAGTATGCAGGTTTGAGTACATTACCTTAGGAGCAAAGTGTCAGGTCTGCCAGTTTTGTGAAACATGGTTGTTGGGAATCCTGTGGAAACAAGCTCTAGTCCATCTGTGTCAGTCGGGAGAGAAATCTGGTACACTCCTGAGACTAGACTAAGGAAATAGGATTAAGACAAAAGAGTTAAAAACATAATTTACTGGGTTAAAAACAACAAAAAAAAACCCCAAACATTAAGTTGGACCTATTGTTTTTTTCACAGAGCTCCTAAACTGCAATGGGTGATTGAGGGACAGAAATCCAAAGTCCCTTTCTTCAGCCCCAGGTTAACTTTATCACTTGAAAAATATACAAAGACCAATGCAATTACAGTTGGATTAAAAATAAATTATATGTGTAGGCTAATATGGAAATCAAGCTTCCCGAAATTATTCTTTTTTTTGAAAAGCAAAACTCTTCCAAAAATATAGATTCAATACTTCGGGGAAAATACAGAATTGTAAAAAGGTAAAAAACTTCTATAATTTTTTAAATATTTCTATAAATATATTAGCAACAGAAGGAGGGCTAAGGAGAATCTCCATCCTTTATTGGATGCAGGGGGAAACATAGTGACAACGTATGAGGAAAAGGCTGAGGTACTTAATGCCTTCTTTGCCTCAGCCGTTCATAGTAAGACCAGCTGTCCTCCAGGTACCCAGCCCCCTGAGCTGGAAGACAGGGATGAGGAGCAGAATTAAGCCCGCATAATCCAAGGGGAAATGGTTGGCAACCTGCTACACCTCTTAGACACACACAAGTCTATGGGGCCAGATGAGATCCACCCAAGGGTACTGAGGGAGCTGGTTGGAGGTGCTCACCAAGCCACTTTCCATCATTTATCAGCAGTGCCAGCTAACTGGGAAGGTCCCATCTACAAGAAGGGTCAGGAGGATCAGGGAAAGCACAGGCCTGTCAGTCTGACCTTATGTATTGGGTTTATGTGGCAAAGTTTTGGTAGTGGGGGAACTGCAGGGGTGGCCTCCATGAGACGCTGCTAGAAGATTCCCCTGTGTTTGATAGAGCCAATGCCAGCCAGCTCCAAGAGAGACCCACTGCTGGCCAAGACTGAGCCCATCAGCGAGGGTGGTAGCACCTCTAGGATAATATATTTAAGAAGGGAAGAAGTTGCTACACAACAGCAGTTGTAGCCGGAGCGAGTAAGAATATGTGAGAGAAACAACTCTACAGACACCAAGGTCAGTGAAGAAGGGAGGTGGAGGAGGTGCTCCAGGCACTGGAGCAGATTCCTCTGCTGCCCCAGATGAAGACCATGGTGAGGTCAGCTGTCCCACTATAGCTTGTGGAGGTTAACAGTGGAGCAGATCTCCACCTGCAGCCCATGGAGGACCCCATGCCGGATCAAGTGACTGCCGAAAGGAGGCTGTGACTCTGTGGGAAGCCTGCACTGGAGCAAGCTCTTGGCAGGACCTGTGGATTTGTGGAGAGAGGAGCCCCCACTGGAGCAGGTTTGCTGGCAGGACTTGTGACCTCATGAGGGATCCAGGCTGGAGCAGTTTGTGACAAACTGTAGCACATGAGAAGTACTCACATTGGAGCAGTTTGTGGAGGACTGTCTCCTGTGGGAGGGACCCCACGCTGGAGCAGGGGAAAAGCGTGAGGAGTCCTCCCCCTGAGGAGGAAGCAGTGGCAGAGACAACATGGGATGCACTGACCACAACTCCCATTCTTTGTCACCCTCTGCCACTCAGTGGGAGCAGTTAGAGGAAATCGGGAGTGAAGTTGAGCCTGGGAAGAAGGGATTAGTGCGGGGAAGGTGTTTTTAAGATTTGGGTTTAGTTCTCATTATTCTACTCTGATTTGATTGGTAGTAAATTAAACTAATTTCCCCAAGTTGAGTTTGTTTTGCCCATGATGGTAATTGTTGAATTATCTCTCCCTGTTCTTATCTTGACCCACAAGTTCGTTATACTTTCTCTCCCTTGTCCAGCTGAGGAGAGGAGTGCTAGAGCAGCTTTGGTGGGCATCTGGCATTTAGCCAGGGTCAACACACCACATCTTGGTGTCAGGGAATGTTATGGAGCAGATCATCTTGAGTGCTATTGCACGGCACATACAGGACAACCAGGTGATCATGCCCAGTCAGCATGGGTTTATGAAAGGCAGGTCCTGCTTGGCTAACCTGATCCCCTTTTGTGACAAAGTAACCAGCTTAGTGGATGAGGGAAAGGCTGTGGATCTTGTCTACCTAGACTTTAGTAAAGCCTTTGACACCATTTCCCACAGCGTACTCCTGGAGAAAATGGCTATTCATGACTTGGACAGGCGTACTCTTCACTGGGTAAAAATGTGGCTGGATGGCTGGGCCCAAAGAGTTGTGGCGAATAGAATTAAATCCAGTTGGTGGTCAGTCACAAGTGGTGTTCCCTAGGGCTCAGTATTGGGCAAGTTCTGATTAAGATCTTTTTATTATCTGTTTAATATCTACCAATGGTCTGGATGAGGAGATGGGGAGCGTGCCCTCAGTAAGTTTGCAGACAACACCAAATTGGGAGGGAGTATTGATCTGCTTGAGGGTAGGAAGGTTCTACGGAGAGATCTGGACAGGCTGCATCGATGGGCTGAGGCCAGCTGTATGAGGTTCAAAAGGCCAAGTGCCAGGTCCTGCACTTGGGTCACACCAACCCCATGCAGTGCTACAGGCTTGGAGAAGAGTGGCTGGAGAGCTGCCCGGTGGAAAAGGACCTAGGGCTGTTGGTTGCCAGCTGGCTAAAGCAGTGTGCCCAGGTGGCCAAGAAGGCCAATAACATATCCTGGCCTGTATCAGAAATAGTGTGGCCAGCAGGAGTTGGGAAGTGATTGTACCCCTGTACTCGGCACTGGTGAGGCTGCACCTCAAATATTGTGTTCAGTTTTGGGCCCCTCACTGCAAGAAAGATGTTGGGTTCCTGGAGCATGTCCAAAGAACGGCAATGAACCTGGTGGAGAGACTAGAGCACAAGTCTTCTGAGGAGCAGCTGGGGGAACTGGGATTGTTTAGCCTGGAGAAAAGGAGGCTGAGGGGAGACCTTATCACTCTCTACAACTGCCTGAAAGGACGTTGTAGTAAAGTGTGTGTCAGTCTCTTCTCCCAATTAACAAGTGATAACACAAGAGGAAATGGCCTCAAGTTGCACCAGGGGAGGATTAGATTGGACATTAGGAAAAATTTCTTCACTGAGAGGGTGGTCAAGCGTTGGAACAGGCTGCCCAGGGAAATGGTTGAGTCATCATCCCTGGAGGTATTGAAAAGATGTGTAGATGAGCTGCTTAGGGACATGGTTTAATGGTGGACTTGGCAGTGCTAGGTTAACAGTTGGACCTGATGATCTTAAAGGCTGTTTCCAACCTAAATTATTCTATGATTCAAAGGCTGTTCTAACCACTGGAGTTATAAGTTGTTTTCTAGATATTCCCACAATGACAAGAGAAAACAGAGGTGCAGTACAACCATTGATGAATGAGAAAAAAAAATCAAAAGTAGGGCACCAAGTCTTATATACAATTGATGAAAAATTTACCTGCTTCACCTGAAACTTTACTATTTGTTTTATATAATGTCGAAAACAATTATAACAGAAATAGTAATATACAGTATCAGTAACTGAAAGAAACACAAATTGAGTGCAAACAACATGAAAAGAGAAAGTCACCAGTCCGGTTAGTCACTGACGATCACAATTTTCAAGGTACATGCTTGAATCACTGTTATTAATCAGGGTCCTAATTTACAACAGATGATATTGTGCAGCTGGTGATTGATAATCCTTTTGGGTGTAATGTCGGTTCTTCCTTGAACCATGAAGACACAGTGTGTGTGTGTTTGAGAACTCGTAGATTGGCGAGCTCCACAGTTCACCAGATGCCCAAATTACTTTCTATTGAAAAAAAGTGCTTTTATTTGCAGGGGGGACACACCAATTCATAATACTTCTGTGTTCTTTTCTAAGATATGGATGTGAATTTACGACACACTGAACATAAACATAAAAGCTATTAGAACCAATTGTTCTATAATAAAACATAATGTTGCTAGAGCACAAACATCTGTCACTCATGCAGACATCATCCTGTAAACCCATCTAACTAACTCCATTTTCTCTTCTGATTGTATCAGGATAGCTTGCGGCATGACAGTGATTTGAGTGACAGATGTCCAACCTGGAACAGTGCTATGCATACTTATGTTTGTTTACAGGGCCTCATCACTCCTGAAAGATGTAAATTTTAAAATTTGCTTTTATTGAGGAAAAACAATGATGAGGAAAAGGTTGCTACCTTGTAACACAGAGTCAAAGTTTTTGTAGGGCTATGGTTTCATAAAAATTTTACCAAGTTTTTAAATTGACTTTTTGGTTTACTAATGAGAAAGATCATGAATAGTTTAAGCACAGACCACGTTTTCTATATTAGAACCATACTATACCAATACAACAGAAGAGACAACACTCAAGACGCAGCTTAACTTAATCCTCCTTCTCCCAGACTTTGATTACAATCTTCAAAACAGCTATAAAACCTCTATATTAAAGGCATATTTTCCCTATCTTCCTATTATATTATTGTTAGATTTCTGGAATGTCACTTTAATAAGTTTAATCAATGAGATTTTAATTTTTCTATGTGTCCTTAGCACCATAATGAAAATTGGTTAGTTATTTAAAACTTCTAGACAGAGAGCACTGGAGACTTTTACATTTCAAGATATTAAAAACCCTTTCCATGCAAAAAGGCTTTCAATTTTTCTGTTATGCATCTATCATAAGAAATCAATTCCCAATTCTGACATGCCTGTGAAGAATCAGACAGTTTTGTTTATGGTATGGGTATGACAATCCAAATACTTACACTTTCATTTCAGTCCTATTTGACCATATCTGTAGTTTCTTTGTGGTGTACCAGATGTAATGGGTCACATACTCTGTACAAACAAAGCTTTCTGCCCCAAGTTCTGCAATGTAGGCGAAATATGGTCCCTCGCCAATGAAACCATGCTCTCTCGTTAATGATACCAATCTGTAAGTTGGCATTTTGCATTATGTGCTTATTTGTCAAGAAGTAAATTGATTTGTTCGAGTGAGAAAGAGAATAATGTGCAACCTAATAATCTTGAACTACAGTAGTGTATGACAGAAAGGTTTAGGTGCTTATTTGCCAAAGGCCAGGCTCTGATTTCAAATCTGTGCTCTTTGACCTGAAATAAAAAAAAAGGGGGGAAAGAAAGGTAATTTCTACCTGCTCACTGTTTCCCTGTCCTGGGTCCTCTAATCTGGTGTCCATCAGGCAATTGGCACGGTCAGTTAACTTCTTTTAAAACTGTACCCATTCTCTTTCTTGGTCATGGCTTTCTGCAGAAGCAGCATGTGAAGACCGGAGAAAGGTAGGTGAAGTGTCAGTGAATATCTTGGGAAGGATCTCGGGATGGAGTTTTTCACAAGGCTGGAGAGAAAGCTGTCTCGATTAAAATTACTAAGGAAAAAGTTAACAGAATTATAGTAATGTTTAATTGATTTTTAACCATTACTTTTAAATTAGAGATGCAATCTTCATATGATGAGCCAGAATATTTCATCTTAAACATTTGTCCAGGATACTGGATGAACAAATATTCGTAACTGTATCTGACTGTACTTTTTGTGATAGCCACTGATTCTGTGATAACAGTGCTCCTTTTCACAGAAACAAAAATCTTCTGTCTTGAACAATTTTTCATTTTGAAGCCTATGTTACCTTAAATCAGGTACTAAATGACTAGTGTCTGATTTTCCCATAGTAATAATAAAGCAGCCTTCCCCAGTGGCTTCCTCCTCCTTAGATCTCACTGATTTATAGCCAATTCTGGAGCACGGGTTTCTGTCATGTCTATTACTTATTTCTTTTATATTATTGTTACTGTTGTGATAGAGCACGGAGTATCCTGTTGCGAACCCTATGGGCACTAGTTAAAAAAAAAGACGAGACTGTCCTTTCCTTGGCAAGTTTAAAATTACTCCATCTGAAGATAGAAACTGTGTGAGGAAAACTGAAACCATTGCAAGAAATAACAACATAATTGTGAAATTATTATCCTTCCCATCAGAGAGGTAGTCCAATATGTGAAAATGCCATCGGGTATCTTGGGAAAGACATTTTTTTAAATTATAGTCAGATCTACACTTCAGCCAACAGAACTGGCAAAATGAGATGTACTCTGACTCTATGTACAGAGGAAAATGGAGGTCTCTTAAATATCTTTTAGTCTGAGGGGGTAACTATAGAACTGCAATTTTGTGATTGAATTAAACTGTTCCATTTCCTAATTTTATTACAGGCTTTGTTAGAGGAATGGCTAAATGTCTGCTTATTAGTCATGATCTCAATCTTTATCTCAGGAGACTTTTATCATAATGACTGTTAATTCTATGAAATTAATTGAGAGGTTGTTATTTTCATCTTTAAATGGTGTGTATTGTTGATTGACTGGTCAATGACAAGTGTCTTCTCATTTTCTACTATAATAAGGCTATGAAAAGGAAAAGAAGTGGAATAGTTGGCCAATTAAGTTATACAATAATGACAAGGTCAGGCCAAAGAGTACATTGTGGTAGTTTACAAATTACTAAGGCATTTGGGTTTTTCATGTTCCTGACAGAAATTGTAATGAAAATAGAAAGTGACACATGAATCCATTAACATGACAGTACAATAAATGGGAGGAGAAATAATTTTAAGCACACAAGTACACATCAAAATAATTTGAAGGGATCAGAGATAAACCCACAAGAGAATTCTGACTCTATCCAAATAAGATGATACACCTCAGAAAATATACATTTCCCATTCCCTCCTAAATCCATGTCTTTTGCAGTTACTTTCCCGTATCTCAGGAAAGTTTTTCCTTGCTTTATCTCTTCAAGCTGTCCTATCTCTGAGTAAGAGCTTTGAGTCACGCAAAGATGGCTCTATTCATTGAAATCTTGTGATGTTGGTTCCTCCTGTTGTAATGAATTTGTGTTGCTTTGTCAAGGAAAGAGCAGCTCTCATCATCCAAAATGTGTGAAGTTGTGCCAGTAAAAAGTGACGTGTTTATAAATAAGGAACAATGTAGTCATATTGAACCTATGCCTGCAAACATCCTGCACATTGCATCATTCTGGTTGAACTGCTTTACCCAAAAGTCTTATGGGACTCGTCTGTTGAAACAGAAAGAGCAGGGCTCCTGTCTTAAACTTGAAGAGAAATGAAAAAGCTTGGAGGAGGTTTTTACCACTAGCTGTTTCCAGTGTTTCCTGTGGCTAATGTACAATCATACATTGTGTTAACAATCGTGAAGGATTTGTTCTGGTTTATCTTTATACAATTAAGAATTTAAAAATTACTTCATCTGAACATGTTATCAAATTATGTATATGTCCTCTAGGTTCTAGATTCTCTCAGTTTTCTAACAATAGAATCAGTATTGTCCATTAATTATCTTGTACAGCACCTGCATAGAAAGCTTATGTGAATAGATGACAATCTATCAAGTGCCATAATGTATTAAGTGCATGGTCAATGAAGTCAGTCTTCATGCTGACTTTCCCTGAGATTCTTGCTTCAAACGAAGATGATCCCTAAGACACATAGGGAAGTTAAGGGATCTTTTACAGTACGTTGCATAGGAGAGATCCTTCCAAGCCTGCTGCGCTATACCAACGCAGTTCGCTTTGCACCTACCCAAAGCCTTTCTTTTGAGCCTACCCTGCAATGTCCCCAATGACTGCAGGCGGCATAGCACTCTCTACATCAAAGAAATCTCCAGCTGTCCTGTTAAAATAGCTCTTCATTCTCTTGGCACTGATGGCACAGTACAAAGGAGACAGCCAGGGTAAAACTTCAATACTGCATTGAAGAATATTCTCACACTAATGATCAGCTTATGCAAGTACAACAGCCTCATTCGAGGTCCTTAGATTATTTTGCAAAAAAGGAGAAAACCAAACTATTTTCTTTGCAGACCTCGACTCCATCTGATGCAACTAGGTGCTGCCCAAGAAGGGGTCTCTTCTGTCCGTTCTTGCCAGTATGGTCTTGCACACAGTATGGCCACTGCTCCAACAACCAGTTGTTTCCTGAATGCTCTCGACCAATATAATAATTTTCCCAGTACCATTGCTCTCTTTGGATGCCTTATGTAAACGTCATGAATTAGCCTTGCTGCTGCTGTTGAAGTGTTTTGAAATAATAGGATGCGCAGCTTTCTGCAAGCTGAGTCTGTAACACGTCCCATAGAAGGTGACACATTGGGGTGTCAGGTTTCAGACTGTTCAGTTATCTCCTGTTCATGTGATAGCAAATTTTGTGGGATTTTGACACCTTGTCTTTCAGTCTCTCTTACTCATCCTTTCTTGCCTTTTGGGAATGAAGAAACTTTCTACCTTATGTCTCTGAGCAGATCTCTGAGTGGCTCCCTCAACACAGCTCAGGAGTTCTTTGGCAAAGAAAGAATGAATTGATGTGGATTTTTTCCCCCTGGTCTAATATTAAAAAGGCAATACATCTATTTATGTCATCAGCAAAATTCATCATCTTCATCCAGATTTTGTGTGTCTTTTTGCTGAACACACTTGGTATCCCCCAAATAGTATTTGATAAATCTGTTCTTTTAGGAGATACTATTATCTCTAAGAAAAGGATGTTAAATGTGCTGTCTTTGTCACTCATCATGAATTTGAGAACT
Organism: Phaethon aethereus; assembly: GCF_964289735.1. Lineage (NCBI taxonomy): Eukaryota > Metazoa > Chordata > Aves > Phaethontiformes > Phaethontidae > Phaethon > Phaethon aethereus. The sequence goes on from NC_138584.1 coordinate 21,586,901, forward strand.
TCATCAGGGTAAAGATCATCAAGTATCAGAAAAGTTTATAGCTGCAATAAATCTAACTTTTTTCACCGAGAAAATTTCTGAGAGGTTTTAAAAAATGCATGGTAAGCTCTCCAAATCACACAATAGTGGAGGTGGGCAGGGACCTCTGGAGATCATCTAGATCACCCTCCTACTCAAAGCAGGGTCAGCTACAGCAATTTGCATGGTCTGTTGTATTTTGAATATCTGCAAGGATGAAGACTCCTAACCCTCTCTGGGCAAAATTTTCCTGTATTTGATTGCTTGCACAAAAAAAAAAAAAAAAAAAAAGAAGGGGGTTTTCTTATGTTTGAATGGGATTTCCAGTATTTCCGTTCACACCCATGACCTCTTGTCCAGTCATCAGGCACCAATGAGAAGAGTCTTGCTCCATCTTCTTTACTCCCTACCGTCAGTATTTATACATGTTGGTTAGATCCCCCTGAGCCATCGCTTCTCAAGGCTGAACAGTCCCAGATGTCAGTGCCTCTCCATATAGCAGATGCCCCAGCCCATCAATCATCTTCATGGTTCTATGCTGATATTTATTAAAGTTAGGGATCTATGTGTTATCAAATTAGAGACCAGTTAAGACCACATCCCAGGAGAGTTTATAGCTTTCTCTGGAGAGAAAGGGACATCCCTGGAGCTCTTTAGATTGCCAAAGATGGAATTTTTACATTGGAATGGGGTAGGTTTTTCTGCTAACAAGTTCTATGTAACTGCTGTTCTCAGTAAACCATGATCTATACTCTAATAAATGAATTCACCCATGCTTACCCCCAGAGTAGAGAGGCACAGTTTACATAATATTTTTGCCAACACCTTATTTGATTATGTCTTAGATGTGAGAAAGTACTTTTCCCTCCAAACAGAAGAATGAGAGATAGACCGCAAAGTCAGCTTGCAAGGGGTAAAATATGCTTCAGCTGACGAAGGCGTTGGTTCGCAGTGTTCCTATCTAAGTCATATACTGATAGCAGTAACGATCTGCCACAACATATATCTTCAGACTAATTTACCGCTATACTCATCCAGATGTCAGGAACCTAACACAGAAAGAGAAGGTGTGAGTAGAACAGTAGGTGGCAGAATTACTTGCACAGCTCGAGCTTCCTGACCCTTAGTCTTCCTGCTGAACATTGTCCTCTTGTAGGCATTCTTCGAATTATTTTTTCATAACTAATGTTAGTTAAATGTTTACCGAACACTAAATTGTGTTTCCACGGCTACTGAACTGCAGTAAAGAATATTCTTTCTCCCAGGCAAGGTTGATGAAGAATGCAAAAAGGCAGGGCATCTCAATTCTCTGTTGCTGCTGTCTTCTTGAGCGTGAGCTGACACACACCAGGGACTTTGAAGATACAATGCTTGAAACAGTGCAGAGTGGAGGGAAAAGATGCTGCAATTCTATAACCTAACATTGTCCTTAACAGTGACTAATATAAAGCATTAAAATTCACCATGAGTAAGAACTCATGGTTAAATGTGTTAAAGTTGTTTTTTCTCTAAAATGTGTTTAATAGGATTTTGTTTATAAATAATAACAGAATGGCGCATAAAGCTATGTCGCAAGCCAGTGTCACTGTACAGTGTGAAGTATAATTGATGCACTGTGACAGAGAAAGCAAAAAGTATGCCCAAGGATAAATTTCTCACTAAACTGACTAACAGGACAGCAAAAGCCACGGCAAAAACTGGAAACACTGCTGACAGATATTTTATTTATATTCAAATATGCTTCCACTTTTGTACTCTCACTAAGCCTAACACACACAGTATTTGCAAAATCATCTGTTTCTCCCATGTTTCAGCTCAGTATTCTTTATTGCTATTTTCTCACCCTCCATACAATCAGTAATTTTAATTATTTCTATTATCATGTACTCAACTAAGAGTTTAGTTTCAGTAGATTAGACTGAATCCAGTTTGCTTTCATTATTTTCTATTTGTTCCACGTATTGCAAATTGTCCTCTTCAGTTGTTATTATTTTCCATTAAGTTCTTTGAATTCCATGAACCCGTTCTTGGAATACCCAGCAATGCACATATTTCAACTAAGTCTGTTTTCACTAGTTATTCTGTGCCTCTAGTTTTCACTGCAAAAAAATCAGACCAAATTATTCTAAAAACTAATACCCAGTAGCTATTTTCCTGAAACTTTACCAGCAGGGGAGGGAGTTGCCTACCTTCCTTATGCAACTGTCCCACCATTATTTTCTTTTCTTCTCCTCTGCTGCAATATGACTTCTTAATATTAGAGGTGATGTATTCTTCTTTTAACCTCCTCAAGAGAAGTTTATATATGCGTTACCCACCTCTTGCTTACAATACGTTGTAAGCCTGAAGAAATTCATCTGGTTCCCTTAGCAGGGAAACGCAGGTGTGGGGGCTCAGCCACAAACCCTGCTCCAACAGGCAATAGAAGATCCTCAAGCAAAGCAATATCCCTTCTGAGCCCACTACATGGCATGCCCGACAATGTAGAAACAGCCATGGATCTTCTGTTTTTCCCCAGGTACGTGGGATACACAAACCTTTGCGGCTGGCTGTGGCTGTCCTCTTCCGTTAGGTGATTGTTTTCTGAGTGCTGGTAGCTAAATGGCTGTGTCTATGCAGCCTGCTCCATCTGCTTTTGAACTACAGTGGGCCGTTAGGCACCTGCTGCCTACCTGCAAAGGTCACTGTCTCAATAAATTTTGGTTTCTAGATCTTGATGTCCCACCTTCTTGAACTAGTGCAAAACAAGGATCCTGGCAGCCCACCTGCATTGTAGAACGTTGCCATAGCTCACAGCATAAGCAGGAGTCTCTCCAGGCCAGGCTGCAATCATACAAGAGTTAGTTCCTCAAATCAGACATTTTAGACTAGATATTAGGAAAAATTTCTTCACCGAGAGAGTGGTCAAACATTGGAACAAGCTGCCCAGGGATGTGGTGGGGTCACCATCACTGGAAGTGTTCAAAAAACATGTTGAAGTGGCACTTCAGGACATGGTTTAGTGGGCTTGGTCGTGTTGGGTTGATGGTTGGACTTGATGATCTTAAAGGTCTTTTCCAACCTTAACGATTCTGTGATCTATAAACAAATTACTCCACTAACTATTGCAGCTCCCTTGCCAATATTATAAAAGATCAAAATTCCCAGCTTAACTGCCAGGGTTTTTTCTTAACATAACTGATTTCTTTCAGTTTGTTTATCACAGTCGTTACTATTTAAAACAGAATTTAAAATACACAGGTTATTTGCTTATAAAATACATTTTGCAAAGATGGATCCAGGAAGGCTTTGGTGATAAGTGCTCTGTCATTGCTTATGCTCATTCTCCAAGCACTGAAACTTCCCATGATGTACAGCACCTATTGTAATAGTTGCCATGGATTTCTGGAATCCCATATAACAGTAATTTCATATCTGTAACAAAAAATAAGCGCAAAAGATGCACTTGTATGTACACGGTCAAAAACTCGTAAGAAGTAATTGGTTTAAGTATTTAAAGAATTTGAAAGAGTGTGATAGCAATACATAGCTTTATCTTGCTTTGGAGCAGGGACAGCATTGACTGGCTGGGCTTAGCACAGCACAAGTCATCTCAGGTAGATGAATAATGAACATCACCATTAAAAAATTACCTTCTTTATGACAGTCAAAAAAGTATGAATGGAAATACAGTGTAAAAAAAAGTGGAGGAGAGCAGATTCAAGAGCAGAGAGGCATTTCCGTGCAGATATTCCTAATGTTTTGATGTGAGGTAACTTCAAGTAACAAGTACTGGGTGTGCCAGTAATGATTCAACTTGGTCCTTTTCCTATCACACTGCCAAATGAGGTCTTTGGAACCCAGGAATGCACAAATGACAAAACTTCCCTCCAAATACCAGTGAATCTTGATTGTACTTTCAGCTCAAGGCACACTCAAACTTATGAATGTGCCAAGTCCTTGAAGGCAGCTTGGCTGCTGCAGACACACGCAGAACTGCCCAGTAGCTGCCCGGAGTTGTACAGGTGAAAGTACCAAATTCCACATATCAGTGTTTTGTAAATGCATATGGAGAGAAAACATATACCTTTTTTATACCTGTTTGAGATATCTTAGCATTGCATTGATATCTGTTAATGTTAAGAAGAGACTCTAAAATTTGGAAATGGCATTCTTTTTCAAATAGAATACTGTGCTTGTTCAAAAGCATGACTCATTTTTTCTGATTTGATTCTTCCTCCTTGAAGGCCTGCTGTTACTGTTTCATTATCTTTTTAATCATCTACCAGTCATCTATTGGCTTTAAAGCTGTGCTTGTAAAACACTGGTCTTTCAGTGCACAATATCTAACATCAAAATTCATACTAATTGCAACAGAACAATAACATTCATGCTATGGCAAGAACTGGCAGATTTGCATTAATCAGATCAGGTCACTGCTGTATAGCTGTAAGCAAAACTGTCTCTCAAACTTGCATCGCTTCTCTTGGGAATTACTACTTTGTTGGCAGCAGCTTGCACACAAGAAAAACCGATCGGTACATGTTTGTTTTAGCAAGGCGTGCCGTCGCGCTGCAATAAGGCGTGCTGCTGAAAAGAAGTAGATGGGTCAGTGTTGTCTAAAGAACCAGGCATAAACATTAACCTGCAAAATTTCTAAGTGAGTCAAAACAGCTCGTGATGGGCTAATTTACAAATTTGAATTTCTGACAAGCCATCCAATTTATGTCCCGGAAACTGTGCCACTTGGCAAGAAGAGAAATAGATGAGAAAGGGCAGGAGGGAGTGTTTAAGTTTCCATGTCTCTTTAGAGGGGAGGAAAGGGCAATTTAACTTTGAGAGTGTGCTAAGAGGGTTAATTCAGGAGAAGTTCTGCAATTTATTATCGTTCTCCATAATGTTGGACCTTAGGGCTTAATGTAATGGAATGTGATTTAGAGTTCTGAATGTGCTAATTTTGTAATTCAGGTGTCCTGTGGAGAGGCTGTGTTCATGCCAGCTGTCTGGGGAATTAAATGCAGCTGATTTGTGTTGGGGAAAATGTGTGGTTTGCTTCAGGCCAAAATTGTTGTAAAATTTAAACCAATGTATTTTTTTCTCTCCTTAATTTAAAGCATGGGATACTAGTGGGCCTGAGGGGAATTACCAAGGGCTCCCACATACTTCCTGGGGCTTAGCATAAAAAATTCTCGTATTGTTAAATTATAGCACTTGATAACCAGCATAAACCAGTTTTATTTGTAACACTGCTCTTCTATTTTCCTTTGCTTTTGCCCTGCTTTGGGTGTTTTGTCTTCACCAAGCACTAATTACAGTAGGATTTTGAGTCTCATGCTCTCTGCAAGCATGAGATGTTGATCCAATGGCCAATTGCTTCAGAAGGAACCCTTGCGATAAGTATTCATTTTATTTTCTTCCATGAGAGACATCTGGGGTGGGGAAATTATTTCCATAATATCCTTGAGTCAAACTGAAGATTTGTCAATATTACTGTGAAATTGTGAGCTAAGAGTGCCTGCCTACTATAACGGGTATGCTTGAGTGTTAGCTCAACAAAGCAAGTGGAGTTTGCTACGTGGATAACACAGCACTGAATTATTTATTTCAAAACTTATCCTTGGGATATTACAAAATGTGGTTCTGAGAAATAAAAAACTATGTCTTCAGCTTATGTAAATCAGAGTTGCTTCAGTGAAACTGTGCTGATTTATGCCAGCTAAAGAGCTGGACCACTGTTCCTTAGGCTATAAAAATGCATGTTGCTTTACAAATGACTCCGCATCTAAATGACATTATCACACCATAACACCTGACCTGAGAGGTGAAATTGGTTACTTTTATTGAAATCAAAACAATTAGATATCTGTCTTTACTGGTTTCCTTCATCTGCCTTGGGAAAACATTTTAAGAAAACAGGAAGGTGAAGTTGTCTTTTTATACGTTTCTGCAAGGGTACTGCCTTTTCGAAATACAACGAAGACCTCTTAAATAGAAATACTGGTGAATAGCAAATGAAAGGTGTCTGGTTTGCTTTTTCCTCCACCTCTTAGTCCCTTTCCCATGTCTTTTTGGAGATAAGTGTAGGTAAATTATTTCAGGTCTCTTAATATTAAAAACAAAATGCTGGGAGGACAGAAAACTCTAAAATGCTAATAGAAAAGCACAGTGAATAAAAGGATTTACCCAAACCAGCTTATGGAAGTATACCAATTCAGCCATTCAACACAATACTTATGTCCATCTGACACAACATTTTGTGATCCATATGCTCTTGGGTAGCAATATTCTGTATTTGTTGGTTTTGCTAAAGGGGCGATGGAGTTTGCAGAAAATCCAAAGGAAGCACTGTGTGGAAGTGATGTATGTGCTTTGAAGTAATATTAAAATAATTTCTGTTACACAGAATAGATACAAGCTCATTTCATTCTGTTCTGTTTAAGCATGGCTCAAAATATTTTCTTCACAAAATTGTTTTGAGAATGCCGGTATGTGTGTGGTGTGAGAATGTGGGTACACACTAACATTCCACTAATGTCTGGCAGATAAAATTTCATTTCTAAAAGGGCAATGCCTGACACTGTGATACAAACAGCTTGTTGCAGAGCAAATAAAACAGAAGATGAAAGTTGCCCTTAATGGAAATCAAAATTGTTTGAAATTGCAAAATGATCACTCTGACTTGATCTTACTTCAAAGTTTTGCATGTTGATACGTTTAGTTCCTGCCTTTATTTTTATTCAAAGTTCAAGAACCTTGTGATAATTCACCCACTTCCTTCTATATTGCCCATGACTGTTTAACTTAGTATTGGTTTAAAGTAATCTGGACTTAATCCTCTTCTTGCCACTTCCTAGTTGAATCATCCAGTTAGTAGATACAGAAGGTAACTGGTGCAAGCCTTGCTCATTCTTATGGGCACTTCTTTCACAGCCTGGAGTTGCACACTTTTTTTTTGGCTGAAACTCTTTCCTTCCAAAATTGCAGATTCAACCCAAATATTTGGCAAACTGTCATCCTTTGATCATCTTTGTGGCCCTTCTCTGGACTCTCTCCAGCCTGTACACATCTCTCTTGCACAGCAGGGACCAAAACTGAACACAGCATTCCAGGTGTGGCCTGACAAGTGCTGAGTAGAGTGAGATACTGACTTCTTCATCTCTGCTGGTGATGCCCTTGTTGATACAACCCACCATCCTGCAGGCTTTCTTTGTGGAGCGGTACACCATTCACTCATATTGAGCTTGCTGTCCACCAGGACCCCCAGGTCTCTTTTCACAGAGTGGTTCCCCAGCCAGGTAGTTCCCAGCCTGTGCTGCACTCCTAGATTGTTTTTTTTTCAGGTGCAACGCCTTACACTTGTCCTTATTGAACTTCATAAGGTTCTTGTTAACCCACACTTCCAGCCTATCCAGGTCTTCCTGCAAGAGTGTCTCTGCCTTCCAAAGTGTCCACTTCCCTACTCAGTTTGGTATCATCAACAAATTTTGTTACGGTACACTTGATCCCATTATCCAGATCACTTATGAAGGTATTAAATAGACTTGGGCCCAATATCAATCCCTGGGGGACCCCACTTATGTCAGGTTGCTAGTTTGAAAAGGAGCTATTTACCACCACCCTCTGGGTGCAGCCAGTTAGCCAGTTCCCCACCCACTGTACAGACCACTTGCTTAGACCATAACACATAGTTTCTTTAGGAGGATGCTGTGGGAAACCATATCAAAAGCCTTGGAGAAATCTAGGTAGACAACGTCCACTGCTCACCTCACATCAACTGAGCAGGTTACTTTGTCATAGAAGGCAATCAGGTTTGCCAAGCACAATTTGCCCTTGGTGAATCCATGTTGGCTTTTCCCAATCATGTGCTTCATTTGACTTGTGATAGCCCCCAGGAAGATCCATTCCATAACTTTGACAGGGACTGGAGTAAGACTGATGGGCCTGTAATTTCCTGGATCCTACTTTAAGTCATTCTTGTAGATGGGAGTGACATTAGCCTTCTTCCAGTCTTCTGGGATGTCTCCTGATCTCCACGACTTCTCAAAGATTATGGAGAGCACCCTCACAATGACTTCAGACAGCTCTCTTAACACATTCAGGTAGATAACATCAGGGCCCATTGATTTCATTTTGACTTTTAAAATAAAATATGTCGGTGTTCTGTAGGGAAAAAAAAATCTTTAAAAAAAGAAAATTCAGGATAAGAAATGTTATTTCAATAGAAACAAAATGCTTTGTTCACTCTCTAGTGATTTATTTGACTTTTCTGCTGGTAAATATCTGGGTTTGGCCAATAAAATAAGAATTTCTGATTTTTTAACTTTTGTTATCAATAACAAGAAGCAGTTCTTTCCAAAGCTTTACCATAAACATAAGCAAACTTTCTTCACATGTCACATTTGTAGTGAACATTTTTCCCTGTTTCTAAGTTATCATTGAAACCCTTTGACAAAAGTGAGAAGACTATCAGTCAACTGCTATTGGATAAGAGCTTATCTACATGATTAGCAGAAAACTATCTGAATTAACTATTAAAATAGTGGAGCTAGATCACTTTAAGAACTTATCGTAGACACTTGTATTCAAAATTAAATTGGTGTTAATTTGATTTTATTTCCTTCACTTCACAATATGATAACACGTTTTTTATGACACTTTCTGCTGTAATCCTATCAGACCTTCTAAATGGGCAAAGAAATATGCTGTAGGAAGTGGTACTGGTTATTCAATGAGCATCATTTCAGTATTTGGTTATCATTAAATTAAAGATACAGGAAAGTACTCAGCGTAATAAGCTATTGAATGTGAATCTTAATGCAAAATGTGAAATTAAGGCCTTGACCACTTTACATAAAAGTATGTCCAGACTATATCTCCTACCTGCTATTGCTGTTTCCACTGGAGAATGATCTTCCCACTCGATTACATTTTACTGCGTTGTTTCAGTATTTCACACACAGAATCACAGAATCACTAAGGTTGGAAAGGACCTTCAAGATCATCAAGTCCAACCATTAACCCAATGCCACCATGTCCCCTAAACCATGTCCTGAAGCACCAAAACCACACGTTTTTTGAATACTTCTAGAGATGGTGACTCTACCACCTCCCGGGACAGCCTGTTCCAATGCTTGACCACTCTCTCACGGATAGTTTTATTTCAGTTTGCAATTATTCATTCTTCATTTGTTTGAATAAGTGAAGTAATGTTTGCAAGTCATCCTGGTGTCCTCAGGAGAAAGTAGCTACAGAAGTGCAAACTCTTATTTATCTTCTTCCAAAATGGACACTGGGTATCATGACAAAGAAATCTGGTAAAAGAAAAGACGGGCTGTTTCTGACATGTGAATTCATCAGAATATAATTGTCAGATGCTTCATCTGCAAATCAGATTGTAGACTTAATCCAAGTCTTTTTATAATAGCTAAAACATTTTGCCTTGAATTAGAAATTTGCTGTTGCTACCATTGGTCACGCCCAAGGATTATTAATATTTGGCATCAAGTTCAACTTTATTCAGTGACTGTAACGGAGATCAACCTTGTTTGATCCCTTGCTTTTTCTTCAGGGAAATTAATTCCAAATGATACAGCTGGATTGAAGAACTGAGAATTTAAATTTATCTTCTCTGATGGGTGAAGGAGGATGCATATATTTATAACATGAATAGCAAACTCTCTACCTCCTGGCTTCCTGTATTTTATTACTTGCTACGAGTAGCAAAACTTCATGCTCGCAGCAACAGCATTTCTAGAGGGGTTTTGAGGGTTTTTTAAAACTTTCATATCTAAGAGTTAATAGTCCAGTCACGAACTTGATAAAGGAATATTGTCCTGCTTTTACAAATTAATTTAATCATTTTCTTGAATTGTGTCATAAATGGGTGAAAAAGAAATGCATCCCTCTTCCCCATTATTTCTCTGTTTTTCCTGGCTTGTTCAAAGACTGTCTGGGCTCTTCAAGTGTAGTTCATGTACTGTTTCTTTGCTTTGTCTGTATGTCAGATACTGATACAGACCTCCTTTGTAAATCTCTTTGAAAGGTACTAATGAAAAAAGACAACAATGAAAATTAGTTGACAATATTAATATCACCTCATTTGGCCTGAAATATCAAGGCTATTTTGTTCAAGGCTTTGTACAACCTCACTCATCAAAGAATTTTTCTTGTGAGCTGCATCAATTTCCTCTGGGTTTGCCTGATAAGCTCTTCCACCCATTGCTGCCTTCAACCCCAGAAGAGCCACCTTTGCTTCTCTGTTAGATTGAGCAATATAGAGCAGAGTGTATATTCTCACCCGCCGCTGTCAAGCTAGGTAGTACTTTGCTTTTTTGTTTCACTTTCATAAATGTTTTTTCTTTCATCCCCTAGTCCCTGGTTAGGCATATAATAAACACCACTCTCTTACCTTTATGTCACCTCTCCTACAACCACAGCTTCTGTAAATGTCCTGGAAATGTGCCTAGTGAGGGGAAATCAGGAAACAACTGTCCTGTGACTCAGGTGGGAATATAGAAAGAACTCAGAAAATCCCTTCCTTCTGGTCCATCTAGTCTTGTATTTTCTTTCCCACAATGACTCCCTCATTCAAAGTAGGATTAGACACGGAGGTATATAGCGGAAAGCACAATGGGACAGGGGTGCCTTGAGCACCTCATGGGCATGAGAGTTCTGCACAGGTCCCCCACCCATGGATGATAAGTGTAGCTGGCAGATAAAGGGCATAATTCCTTGCAAGAAAGTTTATCCGCCTGGAAACGGAAAGCAGAAAGCCCTCGTCCTGGTGTGTGGTAGGAGTTGGTGAAGGGTTTGTGTTTAGCGCCAGCTCCCTCGGCGCGCTCCCTTTGCTTTCGTCCTGATTTCAACAACTGCGACATTCTGTCCTGTCCTGACCCACCGTAATGAGCTGGGCCAGCAATTGATACCAGTAATGAATTTAGGGATGAAGTTGTTACTATTGATTAGAATACTTTCTCCCACCTTCCTTCTTTTGGCAGCATGATGGGAAAAAATGCATGGTTATTTCGAGGCCTTTTGACACTGGGCTTCTACAAAACATTCAGGCGTTCTGAGCAACTGACCCCACTCATCCTTTTTGTCTGCTTACAGGGCTTGTTTTGGTCAGAACTACAAAACATTTAAAAAGTCTATAAAATTGATAGGACACTAAAATGACATGTTTCCAGGGTGTCTTTTTATTACTGTGCGGTTCGGCCGTGGCCTTGCCACCGTGTTATAGAACTGCTCAACATATCTGCCTGGATGGTGACGATGTTTTTTCAAAAAGCACTTTGGATTTAGAATAATAACCGCAATCTGCTGCAAGACAAATGTTAATGAAAAAAGGATGCCAGCAACAGAAAATGTGACCGAGCTGGACTCTCTAACAGCAAAGCTGTGTGCAGCAGTGTTATTCACACTTCGAAATGCAATCTCTCTGGGATAGCACTGCCTTCTGATATGCAATATGGGCCCGATCCAAAGCCTATTTAAGTCAGTGGACTGATTCCCAATTACTTTAATGGGCTTTGGATTACATACTAATTGCACTGATGTTCCCTTTACTAAAGCTCTTAGTTATAATGAAGCTTGACAATGCTCTGTTTGTTTTTCCCTCATTTCCAGGTGTTAATATTTTCTCTCTCACCGTCTAAATGAAGGCTTGATTATCAGGGAGGAGGGAAAAAAGCCCAAATTTTTCACCAATTGCCGTGATCTGCTGCATATAGATCGCTAATGCTCAGTGTTGAGTCACAGCGAGCAAGATGATGATCATGTAAAGGCAGTTAATAAAAGCAAAAGCGCAGTGGCATTTCAAGCCTGATTTGGCAATAAATGTCTCCATGCATGAATGCCCTACTCCAGCGAGAGAACCAGAAGTACCTATGAAATAGGAAACTATGGAATATCAAATGGGACGAGAGTTCAGTGGGAGGAAAGGTCTTATGAGAATCAATGAGGGAATTTCTCTCTTGCTGTGAAAACACAAAGAAAACAACTCATGGTTCATAAGGACATTGATAGTTTCTAGAACTTTTCTCTAAAAAGTATAAACAGCAAAACACTTGCCCAGGTATGCCTTTTTTGAGCAGGCCTTGCAAATGCTGGGGTAAAAAACGTGTGGATGTGGCGCTTCAGGACATGGTTTAGGGGACACAGTAGCGCTGGATTAATGGTTGGACTTGATGATCTTGAAGGTCCTTTCCAACCTTAGTGATTCTCTGAAATTTCCCTTCCCCTCTCTGGTGGGCAGCTCCCATGAAGACGTGACTATTTGTCGCTCAGCTATAAGCAAAAGGTAGGTACAATGTCCTGTGTCTATTCCCATGAGGTAAAACAGGATTTCTGACAAAATACCAACATTTAAACTATTAAATTCTCATCTCATCTGACAACTAAAAATCATCTTCCCACTAGTCCCTGGCTGCCTTGGCTTCTTTAGTAAGAGAGGATACTCCTGTGACAGCTACTTGCTAACTAAATGTATTGACAGAAGCAGCCTATAAATTAATTAACTGCTTAAGCAAATTAAACAGATGGAAAATGGGGAATCAGCTATAAGGGAGGGATGGATGGACAGTCAGGGACACACACACTGCTGAAGACAGCATTCCCCTTCTCTCCCTATGGTCTTCTCCTTTTCAAACAGAGAATATAGAGGAACCTAAGTTTTGTTCATTTGATAAACACTGGACAAGCTGAAGTAAAGTGATAGAGACCAGTGAAAGTGAATGGACCGTAATATTTATTTTGGGTCCTGACTATAACTGAGTATGCCATAGATTTAACAGCAAACTAGAACTTACAGAAAAAGCATAGGTCCAAGAATAATGAAAACTGAAAAATATCCCTTTTACTTGTTTTCTTTACAGTTAAGCAAAAAAAATCTGTTCTTTTACTCTAAGCAATATAATCTGCCTCCTTTCCAGTGTATTTAATCCATTTTCATTTGAGTCTGTTTCAAATGAAAAAATAATTTCATAGTAAAAATTCAGAAATGTTGACTTAGAAAATGTCAAAGTGAAAGCTTTTGGCAGTTCCAGAATGGAACATTTCAGTTTCAAAAAACATCAAAAGAAAATGTTCCATTTTTTGGCTAATTACTATTTGTGTAAGTCAGCCTGAATTTGCTAATACATTCTGTCATCCTGCTCAAGAAGGGTTTTTGTTGGTTGGTTGTTTTTTTAGCAAATTTATTATTCAACATTTCTTTTTCGACTCCAGATTATATTCCATGTGTGTGGTTTTGGTGTGGAAAATATTATTTTACTTAACAAGGCAAAAATACACTATCACATGGTAGAAAGCTTGGTCTGAAAAAGACAGTAGGTGAGATGGGCTAACAGAATGATTTTATTATTAAAGTATGAGCAGTAGCCATCTTACATATATTGCCAGACAACTAACTCTTTGACCAGTTTGAATGTCCATCTCTCAATAGTTCAAAATTTACCCACAAAAATTATGTATATTCTGTAAACTATTTCTACTCCACTGATTCTATAGCATGCTAATGCTTCTGTGCACAAAAGAAAAACAGCAGTTCCAGAATTTGGAAAACATTAGAAAAATAAAAAAATCTCCTTTAAGTAGAAATTACTCAAAAATTCCTGGGATTTTTTTACTCAAAAATTCCTGGTAGTTAAAAATGTTCCTGAAGATTTACATCTTCAAAATCTTTATGGGATGAAAAATAGCAGTACAGCATGTTTCAGCAGCTGAGCACCTCTCTGCATGACTATGAACCACTGGTATTGTTTTGTTACTGGTTTTATTGAGGGAAGATACAACATCTGTTGCTAAGTCCTTTCTAGTATTTTGGGAGTCCCACTTACCTGTTTTTAGCTGTGTGACATGCCCGTATTTAACAGACAGTTTTTTCTGGCTCGGCTCAGGAATTGTATAATACTGATTATTGAATAGAAAAATTTTCGGGTTACAGGTTAACACAGTTGTTCTTGTAAAAAAAACAAAATGTTTATTTATCAGTAATATTGTATAAGGCTATGAAAAGTGACATCTAAAAATTTATTTAGTTTTTAGGCAGTTTAGAGGGGACACTGACTGTCCTGTTTTTCATAGGTAATTTCCTATCCTAACTTCTTTTCTGCACATACTGTGCAATAGCTGGGTAAGCTATGCGCATCTCAGTGAAATGCTCTTCAGGCTGTAAAATCCCACACCTAACTCACCCTGGTCTCTTAAATTCATATTATTTACCTACTTGTGTATGCCACTCTTTATGACCCCAGTCCTTCAAATATTAAGACAACCATGCAGTATTTATTAATTTTATCTGTGTCTCTGGTATATGATACAGGACAGGAATTAAATAGTAAGCCCTTACCTAAATAAGGTCTTCAAGACAAATCTGTAGTGCAATTTTTGTTCCAGCCATAATAATTTTCAAATATTTCCATCAAAAATATTTAAATTAAGTTACCATGGAAATATTTGTTTATAGTCCCGTGTCCAAATATTCACTGCTTCACTTGTCTGCTACTTTTCCTATACTATATCATTGGGCTCACTTGCTTCCCTTCCATGACCTGCAGCACTTCATTGTCGCTTGAGCTCACATAAGGTGCACCGGTGGTGTCTCTTTTGCAGCCAGATAGGGCTCCTGTATGGATAATTTACACGCGTTACTCATTTGGTCTGTGCTTGGCCGGGCAGCATTTCTCTTTAAATGCTGTTGTATCAGAGGCAGCTATGACGAATAATCAAAGGCTTTCTAGATTAGAGGTAATCAATATCTTAAAATTTCTATTTGATTTTAAAAGCACAAAGTTAGTTAACGTTGCTAAGCTATATTTCTAGTAATACTGAAATGAGTAAAGGGCCCGTGGTGAATCATACACTGTTAGTACGTTTTTTGTTTGATCTTGGTCATAGATGTACTATTTTCTTCTGAAGTCTGAATGTAATTTATTTGTCAGGTTGAATGGTCAGAGAGAAAGTTGTTCGTTGACCTGAAGAAATGTATGGTGTTTTCATGATGATGAAAAACATAAAAGAGTCTCCTTCTTGGGAAATATTAGAGTTGATAGGGAGTGTTTGAAGAAGAATGTGACAAAGGGACTGACAGTAACATGAACAAAAGGAGGAAGGGAAATAGAAGATGAGACGCTGAATTTGTTCTCTTTGGGATTTCACATTTAGGAATTTTAACAAAGAAAGGGTCACTATCTGGGCAGCATAACTTCCTGAACCCAGCTTTTATCTCTTCTTGTCCTTTTATGTAATTGACAAAAAAAGGTCTTTCACAGAGAAGGACAGTGGAGAAACTGGAGGAAACATGATGGACACAGGAGAAAATCCCTCTGGCACATCTGGCTTTTGAGTGCATCTTCTCACGGGGCAGGATGCTGCAACCTCTTATTTCCACACTAAATTCACTGCTCTTTGGAGGCTGGCTGTCTCCCTCTCCCTCTGAAGTCGGGAACTATTTGTTGTGCTCTTTAAATGATCTTCTCTCATTTTTTGCTGGTTGCTACGCTTCTCAAGAACTGTGTTAATTCTTTCTACAAGCTGTTTCATCTGAGTCTACTCCTTTACTAATCCATCTCTACTTAATCAAAGAGAAATTCCACCTTTCATTCAAAATCCAATTGTAATATTATACATTACGCCAAATATTTGCTATACTGTATGAAGTCCATACAGATTTGTCGTTTGTTTTCTTTTCCATGGATGGGTATATTAAGTTGTACATCCCCGTAACGCAAGCTGTGAAAGGCAAATAAGCTCTGAAGTTACCTAATATTCTGCTGGCATTTGATTTATTATTTCTCTCCTTGGCCTCATCCTTAACCCTCCCCACCTTAACCCTTAGATTTCTTAACCTAGTCTAACTCAAACCCTAACATCTTGCCCGACTTGAGTCTGCTGAATCTCTTCTGGCTTAGCACAAAGGAAACAACTCGCATCAGAGTGATGAAGCCTGTTGGATGGGGGCTGTCCTGCAGTGGGGAGTTGGGCCATTGGAAAAAAAAAGAGAAATAAGGGAAGGAGTTATGAGGCTAACTGTAGGTCTGCAAAGAAAAGCTCCAGAGCAGGAACAAATGAACTACGTAACAGACTCAGATTCTATCAAATTTCACAACCCACTTTTCCAGTCCTTATGATTAGCTATGTGTCAGTTCTCTAATTCTGTCATCTTGCTATGCATCTCTACAACAATACAGTGTTATCTTCCCATAACTCTTATATGATTGCACCATTTTTGTAGATCAAAGTATGCAATCATAAAACCCCATGATTGTAACAGCAAGCTTTAATATAAAAATAATAATATTATATATGTGATGACCTGCCCAGCTCCACGCAGAAGAAAAGTAATAGTGAACCGAGGGGACAAGGGACTTATCTTCATCAGAATGAGCCTGGATGAAGGGTTTCCTCTACATAAGCTCCAGTAGGTTGTCTGGTTTAACAAAATAGCAGTTTGTGCTTATTTTAGAATTTCTAGAATGGTCTATGTTCACAGTAAGTTACCAGGTAAAACATACATGAAGAGATGTAAGGTATGTACAGACACATATATGCACTTATATATTGATGAAGTTTGCTGGGCTTGAGGATTGTGAAAGCCAAGAAAATGAGACACAAAAGAAAAGCTGTTTCCCTTACAACTTTCCTTTGCAAATATTTAATAACTATGTAGTAAATATTTACTATGTAGTAAATATTTACTAAAGAAAATAACAGGGATATTTCTCCTCCGAAGTTTACCGTGACAAATTTAGAGACTACTCAACCATTAAAGTGTGAAACGGGGATTTCAGCCTTGATTTACGTGCAAATCTTATCTGAATCTTAACTCAGGAGTCATTAAAATAGAAACATAGAATAGTTTGCGTTGGAAGGGGCCTTTAAAGGTCATCTAGTCCAACCCTCCTGCAATGAGCAGGGACACCTGCAACTAAATCACGTTGCTCAGAGCCCCGTCCAACACTGACCTTGAATGGTCCCAGGGACGGGGCATCTACCACCTCTCTGCGCAATCTGTGCCAGTGTTTCACCACCCTCATTGTGAAATATTTCTGCCTTCTAGCAGTCAAAACCTGCCCTCTTTTAGTTTAAAACCATTATCCCTTGTCCTATTGCAACAGGCCCTGCTAAAAGGTTTGTCCCCATCTTTCTGAGAAGCTTCCTTTAAGTACTGGAAGGCTGCAATAAGGTCTCCCCAGAGCCTTCTCTTCTCCAGGCTGAACAACACCAATTCTCTCAACCTTTCTTCATAGCGGAGATATTCCATCCCTCTGATCATTTTTGTGGCCTGCCTCTGGACCCTTTCCAACAGGTCCATGTCTTTGCTGTGCTGAGGGCTCCAGAGCTGGATGCAGGACTCCAGGTGGGGTCTCACCAGGGTGGAGTACAGGGGCAGAATCACCTCCCTCGACCTGCTGGCAACACTTCTCTGGATGCAGTTGGCATTCTTTGTCACGTTGCCAGCTCATGCCCAGCTTTTCATCCACTGGTACTCCCAAGTTGTTCTCATCAGGGCTGCTTTCAATCCCTTCATCCATCCCCAGCCTGTACTGATACCAGGGGTTGCCCCAACCCAGGTGCAGGACCCTGCAATTGGCCTTGCTGAACCTCATAAGGCTCACACCAGCTCATTCCTCAAGTTTGTCTAGGTCCCTCTGGATGGCATCCCATCCCTCAGGTGTGTCAACCACACCCCTCAGCTTGGCATCATCTGCAAACTTGCTGAGGGTGCACTTGATCCCACTATGTCATTGATGAAGATATTAAGCAGTACTGGTCCCAACACGGATCCCTGCAGGACTCCACTCATCACCGATCTCCATCTGGATATTCAGCCCTTGACCACTACCATCTGGATGCGACCATCCAACCAATTCCTCATCTGCCCAACAGTCCACCCATCAAATCTGTATCTCTCCAATTTAGAGAGAAGGATGTTGTGGGGAATCGTGTCAAAGGCCTTACGGAAGTCCAGATGGACGACATTGGTAGCTCTTCCCTTGTCCACTGATATAGTCACTGCAGCATAGAAGGTCGTTAGATTGGTCAGGCAGCACTTGCCCTTGGTGAAACCACGTTAACTGTCTTAAATTACCTTCCCATCCTCCGTGCACCTTAGCATAGCTTCTAGGAGGATCTGCTCCACGATCTTCCCAGGCACAGAGGTGAGGCTGACAGGTGGGTGGTTCCCAGGGTCCAAGTTTCAGTAACGGCAACTAGGTTGTAGCTTTCTAGCTACTGGCCAAAATCCAATCCTATTTTTTATCCAGGTTTTATGTGAAATTCTCCTGTTTCTTCTCATAGATATCTTTTAATTGCTATGTAGGTCTGATACTGGCAAGCATGTAGAGCTTATACCTACTGTGTACCTTTAGAATTGCCAATATTTATGCAAAAAAGTAATACACTTCCTTGTGTGACATGCAAGCTGGTTTTGCTACAACGTGTTAACAGTTCAGAAATGCTCATGGCAGTGAGAAGCTTAGCTCTTTCTTTTGTCTGAGGTTTTGTCTACAGATTGTTTTAGGGCCAGTTTAGTTTGGCTACAGTTTAGTTCTAACCGTTTGCTGAATATTCAACTCCACAGTGTTGAGGAATCCATGCGTTTTAGTTTCTGCTTCAGTTAAACAAGATGTGTAAGAATTCCCCTGACTTTCAGAATTGCATTTAGATCTTTTTTCTCATCTTAGTGGATCAATAAAGTGCAAACTCTTCTGATCGATTGCAAGTTTCCATTTATACAATGGTCCTTCATACCATTTCTTAGGGTCTTAACTATTTTCTATAGGTCAGTCCAGGTGTAAAACCAGCTTGCATGAAGGCAAGATGTTAAACATAGATTTTTCCGTTTAATGCCCAATCAATTTCATATGACAGTCTAATGGACTCTCCTATAGTTTTTAGTGGATAGAGGAGCAGTTTCAAGGACCGTTCATGAAATAAAAAAGAAATACTTTAATGTTATGAGAGAAAGGGACTTCATCAGCAAGCTACACATTCCAGCCCTGATCTGATGTACATGAATGCTCAAAGGTCTTCCATGAAAATGCTTTAAGGCTTAAATATCTCTTATAAGGAGCTAAATATGGTACCAAAGGGGGATGGTCCCAGGCAAGAGAGGTGTAAGCACTTAACCTCACTCTCAGTATAATTCCTGAGATTCAGCTCTTGTGAGCACAGAAACACCATTCATTGAAAACACTGAGATGAGGTAATTCAGTCTCCCAGGCTGCTGGGTTGAGGTTTGAGTCAGGGTTAAATTTTCAGAAGAAACACCAGTACTAGTATCTATCTGTCATATATATGCACATATATAAGGGAAAGAGAATGAAAGGGGTGCATCATTATTGCAATGTTACTGAGAATAACTGTCAGTAGAGTTAAAGAGAAACTTAAGGTAAACATTTGTGTTCCTCATACATTGCCTGCACTGGAATGTAGATTTTGGCTTCTTTTATAGTCAGATTCATTATTTGAATATATTTATTCATTTTTAATCAGTGTGTTTCATTTTATAATAGCTTTGTACTTTCCCTCCATGCCAACGCTTTATATTTTGTTTAAAAGTGAATGATAGAAGTGAATATCTGATTATGGATACCTACTGCAGAACACTGCCCGCCTACTCATTGTAAAAACAAATCAAACATCCAAACACAATTTTTAATAAAAGTTTGAGATCAAAGGACAAAGTGGCTATGTTCCTTGGAAAGCAGCAAAGAATCCTTATTTTAATCTCTTTGAATAGGGCAGGTGGCACTAGCAAATTACATTACAGTCCCTCGGTAAGGCAACAAAGAAAATAAGTAATAAAATACACCTTATTTGAACTTACTGCTACAGTGAATAGTTTTTGTTTTAAAAAGCTCTGTCCTTGTCACTGTATTGTCATTAAAGACAAAAAATTACTTGGCACCTGCTCACATCTTACGTCCTTTTTTTTCAAATAAGGATCCTGTTTCTCTGATCCCAGACTTAGTTTCTGCAGGGAACCAACACACAGCTATATCTTAGCTAAGTCATTTAAACTGTTGTATGCAGGAGGCTGCCCATTTAGCAAAGCTTCCAGCTAGTAAGTAGATAATAGGTCCTGGTTTCTCATAGGCCCCTGAATTGATTTAGGGTGTGAAATCTGATTTGTAGAGCTCCAGAGAATTTGTAAGATTTCTAATGGGATGCATGAACCACCACAGCCATCACTGTGGTCAGTGGCGGTTCACTGCCCGCATCCCCAGAAGTTTTGAGAGGGATGGCTGTGAATGGACTCGGCTTCAGAAAACCAGCCAGAGGAAGGTGAAGTCCCCACCAGGTCAAAAATAGCCTGAGTAGCTGGTCGTGAGAGCGTGCAAGTGGGAAGTCTGTGGAAAGGAGAGAAGATAGGGCAGATAGTGTCTGCAGAGAGAGAAACATATCAGGGGTTAGAGCTGTGATCGGGAAGGAAACGATGTTCATTTTGCTGTAGGCAGAGCTCTGCTGGGAGACTGCCGTAAAAGGCTAAATTATTTCTGGTCGTTTCTTGTGCCAACTCAAGACTGTATGTGTTGGAGAGGCAACGGATCCGAATAATTGCCATAAATTACTGCTGGTTTGGGTGTGGGGGAAAGGGGAGGAAGGCGTGTCAGAGTTTCATGGCATTTCTATAGCTTTTATTGGAAATATTAATGCACATCACTTACATAAAATTCGCCCACATATGCAAGATAAAAATGTGCTACAAAAACACTGCGCCATAAAAATAAATAAATAAACAGAAGTCAGTAAAATTGCACTTGATAAAAATGAACTAAAGCCAGAAAAATCTAACTTGACTCAAAGCCAAAACACTTCTTTTCTTTGGATTTGGCTCCTAATTGAAGATGAAAATAAAACAGATGTTAGAAATGTCAATTAAACATATTTTTCACTCTGTTTTTTATAATATCTAGCTCTTTAAAAGCAGAAGTCTGTGTATAAAGTCATTACTACTTATTTTTATTTTTTGGGGAAAGGAATTATGTTGCTTCCATGGAGCATGGCTCAGTGTATATATGGTTAGTATGTTCTTATAAGCTTGTTTTACATCCCATTTTCCAGCATTTAATAATTTCTCTTATTTAATAATAAGAGAACATTGCAATTACAATTTGTAAGTATTTCCACTATGGCTAGTGCAAATTATCACTACCTCTATTGATCACCTATTTGTTCCTCTTTTATAAATACAAATTATAGAGTTGGACCCTGTAATAATTGCTTTCAAGACTCATTGTAAGATGAGAACCTGAGGAAGTTATACCCGAGAGACTTCAAAAATTTCATTTACTTTTCACTGTATATTCTGTTTATTTCCAGATTTCTTGCACTAAAAATATGACCAGAGAAGTCTGGTTTTTTGTTTACTTCCCTGTTACACGTGTCTTGTGAGAAAGTTTTGCCAGAGTTTTCTCAGGAATTTATATATCAGAACCTTAGAAAATATATACAAATTGCTCTTTTGTTTTTTAAAAAAGGACTCTTGCAAAGCGTCAGTCAGGAACTGTATTTGATCTTTTCATTTGGCTTTCCCTTTACCTAAAGGAAAAGTTTACTTCTTTGGTAGAATGTTTGAAAGGTTTGATGTTGTGCGTTTTTACAGTCTGGCAGCTGGTTGCGTAAAGCCAGGGATGAATTTGGCGCTTCCCTGCCATGTGATAAGAACTGTGCGTGGTCTGGTGTGCTGAAGGGAGGGGAGGAGAGGCTGCACCTCCTTCCTTCCACCGCTCCTGCGGGGCAAAGCTGTTGTAGAGCCACATAGCGATCCGCTACAATACGTTGTAGTTCTGGGGAAAATTGGCCCGGACCCTCAAACTGTTATTTGCAACTTGACTATTCACAGCTGGAATAGCGATGGGTTTGTTATTTGTAAAACATCCATGAATTTCACCGCAGGCCTTTCTAGCAATATTGAAGCATCTGTGAATCAAACTGTTCCCCAGCTGTTCATTCACTACCTGCCGGCTCCTCCAGCACCGCAGCCCTATTAACGTTGATGGTTACACCGTGCTCCCGGTGAGCTCCTGCCACACGGCTCCGCTCTTACTGCGGCTACAGGCGTTAATTCCCAACAAGATGAGTGCTATTTCTTTCAATAAAAAGTTCTTGCCAACGGTTGGCGTCCTTGCCAATGTTTACTGGCAGCTATTGATATTTAAATTTCAACCATTTTTTTGGTCTAGCCTTTGCAAAACAGTCAGAAACATTCAAGGTGATTTTCTACCTTAAAAAAAAAAAGAAAAAAAAAGCATATTTCTGTTAGGAATGGGAAAAATGAACTAGAAGTTGTGGAGAATATAATGAATATCCAAAAAATGTTGTTCAGAGCTTATCTTCAAAAGAGCACATCAGCTCAGAAGTCCGTAATAAATGGCCTTATGTGGTGGGTTGACCCTGGCTGGATGCCAGATGCCCACCAAAGCTGCTCTATCACTCCCCTGTTCAGCTGGGCAAGGGAGAGAAAATATATCAAAAGGCTTGTGGGTCGAGATAAGGCCAGGAAGGGATCATCTGGCAATTACCATCATGGGCAAAACAGACTCGACTTGGGGAAATGAATTTAATTAATTTATTACCAATGAAGTCAGAGTAGGGTAATGAGAATTAAAAACAGTTTCAAACACCTTCTGCCCACCCCTCTCTTCTTCCCGGTCTCAACTTTACTCCCAAATTCTCTACCTGCTCCCCACCAGCAGCACAGGGGGATGGGGAATGGGGGTTGCGGTCAGTTCGTCCCATGTTGTCTCTGCCGCTCCTTCCTCCTCAGGGGGAGAGCTCCTCACACTCTTATCTAGTTCTGCCACTAATTCTAGTGCCTCCATGCATTGGAGCAGAAACTTGTAATTTTATTATAAGAACTCTATGCCTGAAATGAAATTGTTTCTTACTGACTTTAAGGGAAGTTTTGCATTTGACCATGATTTGAGCTACGGATGTCATCTATTTGGACTTCTGCAAGGCCTTTGACATGATCATCCACAACATCCTTCTCTCTAAATTGGAGAGATATGGATTTGATGGGTGGACTGTTGGGTGGATGAGGAATAGGTTGGATGGTCGCATCAGTAGTGGTCAATGGCTCAATGTCCAGATGGAGATCGGTGACAAGTGGTGTCCCTCAGGAATTTGTATTGGTTCAACAAGGCCAAGTGCAGGGTCCTGCAGCTGGGTCAGGGCAATCCCTGGTATCAGTACAGGCTGAGGGATGAAGGGATTGAGAGTAGCCCTGATGAGAACAACTTGGGAGTACCAGTGGATGAAAAGCTGAGCATAATCTGGCAATATGACAAAGAACGTCAGCTGCATCCTGGGCTGCATCCAAAGCAGTGTGGCCAGCAGATCGAGGGAGGTGATTCTGCCCCTGTACTCCACCCTGGTGAGACCCCACCTGGAGTCCTGCATCCAGCTCTGGAGCCCTCAGCACAGCAAAGACATGGACCTGTTGGAAAGGGTCCAGAGGCAGGCCACAAAAATGATCAGAGGGATGGAATATCTCCACTATGAAGAAAGGTTGAGAGAATTGGCGTTGTTCAGCCTGGAGAAGAGAAGGCTCTGGGGAGACCTTATTGCAGCCTTCCAGTACTTAAAGGAAGCTTCTCAGAAAGATGGGGACAAACCTTTTAGCAGGGCCTGTTGCAACAGGACAAGGGATAATGGTTTTAAACTAAAAGAGGGCAGGTTTTGACTGCTAGAAGGCAGAAATATTTCACAATGAAGGTGATGAAACACTGGCACAGGTTGCGCAGAGAGGTGGTAGATGCCTCATCCCTGGGACCATTCAAGGTCAGTGTTGGACGGGGCTCTGAGCAACGTGATTTAGTTGCAGGTGTCCCTGCTCATTGCAGGGGGGTTGGACTAGATGACCTTTAAAGGTCCCTTCCAACCCAAACTATTCTATGATTTTATGGAGTCATCATTTTCTTTATTCTCAAAAGCTCTGCAGATTTTTTTTCAAGGAGGGAGCTCACACCCTATATGCTAATTTATGATTTAAGCTACCTTAGACTTCTCAGCTGGCAGTGAATGTGTAAAAGCAATTAGTGAACTGAAAGAAGGTGGAATTGTTTTTTCATAATTGTTTTTAATCTTGTTTTCTATCAAGGTAATTTTGTCATGGGAGGTAGCAGCATCCTCTTGCTATTCATCTGTCTACCTTGGCAGGGGGGAAAAGCTGAGGTGACGTATACATCTTGTCTGATACAGCCTTTGAAGAGAGCCATCAAACACTAGTGACATGCACTCTCAGGCAGATGTGGTTGCCTCGAATTTGAAGCAAAATGGGACTGGTGTGTGCCCAAACACTTCACAGGGACTTACCTAGGAAAGGTCTTTTAGCTCTCTTTTACAGAGAAACTATGCCACTGCCGTGAAGAGTTAGAATTTCCTACATTAATGTGTGTTGCTTTTTTTTTTTTTCAGATGTGACCAAATCTATTATTATTATTGTTGTTGTTGCTATTATTATTACTACTACAAAGACAAAGACATTTTTTACTAACCTTTACTCCAGGGGGATTAGTTCACAAAAATGCTATGCCAATCATTTTATTCTGGACAGTGATCTTCAAGCTGTCATTAAGGGAACTTCATGCAGTCTTCACAGATTACACTAAATGTATTGGTTCTTTACTTCTTAAGATACATCCCCTAGTATTTTCTCTACAAGCATTTGATCTCTTCAGGAAACACCATTGCCTTTAAAATAAAAAAGTCCTCTGTGTGCCTTTTTTGGAACTCCATTCCCAGTGACAGCTTATGACCCAAGGACTGGTTTCAGTCCTTAAAATTCAGAGAGAAAGAACTGAGCAGCTGTGCAAAATCTGCCATGCTTTCATTCTGGTTCGAATTTAAAAAAAAAAATCTCATGCAATGCTCATTATTTTATTCCAGTTTTGCTGTAAGTTGCCTTTGGTATTAGGATACCTAGATTGATCAGATCATCTAACAGTGAAGTGGATCTATTTATTTATTTTGAAGTGGTCATTTATTTTCTTCTGTCTTCCATTCTTCAGGTTTATGTTCTGACCTTCCACAGCCAAAGGTGTTGGATGGTTTAGCTTAAGTTCTTTAAGGAAGTTTTTATATCGTTTTTTTTTATCAGAGGCAATACCACAGAATTCAAATCACTTTAGTTGCAAAGATTTTTAACAGTCTAAAATATTACAGACATATGAGAAAGCTTGTCATTCATGTGTTTTTTCCTCCTCTGTAACATTTGTGTTTTACTGATATAAATGACGTTATACTGTAAACAAGAGAAGATATTTTTTGTCCCATTGTCTTGTAATGCACTTTGATGTATAGGTTTAGTAGAGAAAATGGGAACAGAATAGCTAAGTGGTAGCCATGCTTTCCACCATTAGCAAAGTGTATTTCTGCAGGTTTTGTCCACGGCTGCCTGGCTTCCCAGCTTTTACGCTGCACCCCCATCACAGGCTGCTGCCGGACCAGCTCCGATTGCTGCGGCAGTCCGTGCATGCACCAAGGGCCCTCTCCAGGCTCAGCTTACAGTTATTAATGACTACGCTCAGCTGCGCGTCTGTAGTTCTTCTCTTAAGATAATATCTTGGAAAAGGTTTTCGTTTTCCTCAATGAATTAGTGAGCATTTGTGTTGACTCCGTTTAGAAGCTGAAGATTAAGAGGAACATCATACTGCAGGTATTATTAGATAAAAACAATGGATATTAAGTCATTATTTGTACATTAGCAAGTTTTCCCCAGGTACGTTTTATCATTTCAAGACATTTTGTTTTGTGTTGTTCTTCTTTTTTTGTCTAATCACCTCTAAAATTATGAACGCTCCAAGAATAAAACATCCTGAATAGCAAAGCAGCTTGAAATATTCATAACTAAGAATGCAACTGGTAATGCTCATAAACAAAGTTGTTTGGAGACCCCTTTATTAATTTTTAATTTATTTTCAGTCAATTCCTTATTACTTCCAAATTCCTGTAGGGGATTCTGTTAATTAGTCATGTGTAAAATATTCATTAAAAACAGCTTCCTATTTTCTTCTTTTATTGCAAATTTACATTTCTAATCTTATAACCAAAATAAATGCCATTGGGTAGAGAGACCACATTAATTTTGATCAACCCCTTGAAACAGAAACCCAGAGAACAAAAGATATGGTAATAAAATCATAGTTACATTGTTATTCTGACTCACTAGAAACAGGTATGCATATTTCAAATTGCTGTCTACTTGAGATATAAACAACAGACACTTTAGATTATTTTAGGAATTATTTTTAGGGGAGGGGAAAAAACCTAGCAAACAAGCAAACAGAAGATCACAGTCTTCCACTGGCACTTTCAATGGGCATTTACACTTCTGAATTTGATAGGTCTAGGTATAGAACAAATATACTACTTTTGAAATCTGGCCCAAAAATGGAGGCAAACATTTTTCCAAACACATTGAAGTTAAGTTTTTCTTCAATCTCACTTCTTATCTAATGATTAAATAGAGGAAATGGGCTCTTGTGATTTAGTTGGATAACTGGGTTTCAGAGGTCTGAATTCAATTTTGCTTCTGATATATAGTCACTTCCTGGCAACTTACTTAATCCCTCTGGACCTCAGTTCTCTCCGTGTAAACCCTGACTCATATTTCTGGCCTTGCGAGTTTTTTGGTCTTACACTCAACTTTAAACGTGTGATGAGGCCAGCGGAAAGGATTGATTAACCATTAGTAGCAGAAGTTAAAACTTGTGCACAAATGTTTCTGGGATCAGAATCCTTGGATTGTCTGTTCTAATGGGTAGGAAAGGAAGATGTTTCCGTCTTTCAACTGTATCAAGAAATGTGGTATTTCACCATGTTTTGGACCATAGTCTTGTAATATTAAGTTTATATTATGTTATTACATTTATGTTATGTTACATTTCATTATATTATATTATACTATATTACATAATGTTATGTTATAGGTCCCTTCTATGGAAGAAAGGCCAAAGGAATGTTTCTTCTTTTTCTCATCTGCTTTGGTATTTATCAGCATAAGCATAGAGGAAATGTCACGACAAACTTGTAAGCATCACTAGAAGTTCTGTGTGCGGATCAGAAGCCAAGTCCATAGCCTGGCAAAGATCTCCATAAAATCAGGGGCTATTATTTTCTCTCAGTGGGGCACATCTCAGACTGATGTCAGGCATATGTTTAATTTGCTAAAATAAAACCAGATTGGTTTCTTTCTCTTGTTTTCAGGACAGTGGACACTCCAAAAGAAAATGTTGTTATTCATTTTCCATGAGAAAAAACACCAAAAAAAGCAGGAGAAAAACTCTGGAAATGATATCTACTGTCGAGTAGCAACCTCTGCGTATATAAGTCATGGCAAAATATTGGCCAAAGCCACAGTCTTTAGTCTTTAATCTCTTTTTACACTAAATACAGGGAGGTTGATGTGGTTTCCTGCCAGGCAGAGGAGACTGGAAAAAGTAAACACACATCCTGTTAGAGGGATGAGAATACAAAATTTTGTACATACAAAGGAAAAATCAAGACAACATTGGACAATAAAAATTAATATTCCAGTTCCAGCAGATCTGGACTGGAACCAGGACGATTGATTTCTGAGCGAGCATATTGAGGCTACTGCCAACGTTTCTGGTTTTGAAAGTCCCCCCCCCCGCCAGTCCAACTGATCCAGCTGTAAGAAAGCAGGGCTGGTTCAGAGTATTTATACTGTCATCAGTGTCTCCTATGAGCTGTTATCTGCTCTTCTGGGGGTACCCTGCACACCAGAAAAGTGACCAGCACGGGAAAGATGAGACCAACAGCTGAGGAGGCTGTTCCCTATCTGGGGGGAAGCATCTGAAGCCCACTGCAGAGTAACAACGTCAGGGTCTTGCAAGAAGCACTGTTGAACCTTCCCCCTACACAAGTGCAAATTAACTATTTGACTCTCCAAGTAGTAACACACTTTGTTCTTTAAATCCCAGCCTGGGCATTATAGTGGAGGATAAAGGATGGGGCTATGTGGAATGGTGTTATTGGCAGGCAAAGTAGATCTTTTGTAGGGCTGTTGTGGAGAAGGAAAGCTCAATTCCAGCTTGACTAGGGAAATCTGCATTTCATGTTAAATTTCCATTTCATGAACTGCTTCTCCCTTTGTGATGTCATTTACAAAAAAATCCATGCGGACATAAAATGCATAGTTTGTGGTATTCTAAATATGATTGAGGCAATTTAGAATCACTTTGAAGCTTCTCTCTGGATCAGGAATGTGGCTGACCTGAATTCTCCCACTCAGTATCACAAGAAGTCTGTCACGCTCCTGGAAGTAGTGAGAAACTGCAGACGTTTCTGCTTGGTAGCGTTCTGTACTCAGCTCATGCAGGTACGCATTACTATGCAATAAGCATAACATATGTCCCCATGTATTCAACCCAAGAGAAAACTGGCTTTTCAATGGCCTTTTTCTGTGTATTCTTCCCCTGCCTTATCCACTGCTTTTCCCCCATGACTATCTTTGTAATCAATTTCCAAATAACACTTAAAAATTGGATTTATAAATTGTGACTCCACGTCTTCCATTCCTTGACGTAAGAGCTCATAACTGCTGCTCTGTCAAGACCCAGAATCCTCCTCAGATGCATTTAATGTATATAACATCAACTATATGGAAATAATTATTTATTGCTGCTCCCAATTCCAACAACAGATTTGATCAAGACAAAATTAATCACTGCCTTAAAATCATTAGAGATTATGTAGTACAGTGCTGGCTGAGCTGAACCATGACTCAGCCAGATAATACTCTATTTGAAAACTAATCACCATCCACCATAACATCATCTTGAGCCAGCAATTCATCTCCATTATCTCAGTGGCTCCTCTGATTGCAACTAGATCAAAACATCTTGCTGAAGTCCAGATTAATTTTACCTCATCCTTTTTTGCCCAATTTAGTATGTGGAAAAAGTCGATCGGTAACGTTAGCCTCAGTTCAGCAAACCCAGGTCGACTCTGTTGAGATGCTTTCCACTCCATCAGTTCTCATAAATTAATTCCTCTGTGATCCTTTCACGTTCTTCACCTGGAACAAAAGCCAGGTTAAAAGTGTACATGTCCCGGTCACTCATCCTTTCCTCTCTGTTTAAACTCAAGCACTACGTTGTGTTCAACATTTGGATAGTGGAGCCTGGTCTGCAAAATCTGTCAGATGCCTCCTGCTAACATCTCTGCTAGTTCCTTGTCCCCAGGGAGCAAAGCCCTTCAGATCGTGAAGTCTTCTTTGGTTAACTTTTCTGAAGTATATATTTATATTCCCTTTACTGAAGATTAGTTTTACATTTTCCTTTTGGTTTCCTGGATTCTGTTCCCAATACATCTCTGCTGCTGATTCTTTCCTACTAAAAGGATGAAGAGAAGTATTTACACAGGAATTTTGCCATGCCTAAGTCCTTGGTGGTTGTTTCCCCTTCTCTGTTATTCAGAAATCTTACTTAGTCTTTTGTTTTTCTTTCCCCTGGACATTTTTGAAAATTCTGTTCTTTTTCTTTATTACTACAACACACAGGAGTTCATTATGTTTTTAAGCATCTCATTTTCCCCTTCGGTTCTTAACTGCTAGCATGTCTTTCAGGTGTGTTAGGGGCATTTTTACTCACGCTCGCGCTCTCTCTCTTAACAAGTCTGATGCAAATCTGTTCTGTACTTAATACACTTCTGTTCTGAAGGAGAAGGGTTTTAATGTTTCAGTTGGAGTTCTTCAAATGCAAAATCCACAATACTAAAATGTTAAATAATGAAAAGTGTGACTGCACATCAGGGCAAAAGTTTTAACAGGGGACTTCCATAGGTCTCAGTGAAATAATTAAGAAAGGAACTGTGAAATATATTCCTATTGCAAACTTACAAAGTACATCTCTTTTGAGGCATCGTGTATGTATTTGTACAGGAACTCAGATAATTTTGAAGTAGGCTTATATTTTGATTCTTTTGCCCTGTTAATCCAGATGGCCAGTACAGGGACAAGTTGGTAGGGTTGAGTGCGGGAATGGCTGCTTTAATTCTCTGATTTAGGTTTGGTAAAGATTTTCCATTTTTAATGTTTCCTCCTTATTTCTGATTCCTTTTACTTACATCTTTATTTATTATTGATTTCATGCTACTGTACTAGGAGGATAATTGTGCTAGGAATTGTACACAAAATACATGTTAATTTTTTTCAAGAATATTGTGCCTATGCTGTAGGCTCTAATTGTTTTGGAAAATTGCGCTGAATTAGCCAGAATGCTTAGTTTCAAAAGTAGATGATATTGTGCCCTCTAGGACTGCCAAGATGTATATTTATATCCTGCCTTGACAAAGACTTCCTACATAACCTTGACATGTCCCCTCAACTCTCTGTTCTTCAGGTTCCCAGCTACCCAGCCAGGACATAAATACTCCCCATCTTTCATCTTTTTGTGGTAGATTTTACCATGCTTATGTGTTTTGCTTGATTTTTCCCAGGAGCGGTCACCTTGATTTTAGTGGGATAACCTCAGTGCATGAAAACTCTGTCAAAGACAATTTTTTTTCTAGTAGGTCATCAGCTCTTTAAGAGGTATATTAAGCTTTAACCAAAGTAATTTTAATGGTGTATGAATTATGTTGTCTTCAAGAAAACACTAAACATTTTTCTAACTAGTACATCCTAATTACAAAGCTAGAGTTGAATGACATTATGCGCTGAAAAGAGTCTGAGAATTTTCTTGTACTTTGTACCAAAGGCATAAATTTTGAACTTTTCACCCTGTAAGTTTAATTCCCTTCATTTAGCCCATAAGATCAATGCCCACTTGTTTTCTTTCAGAAGTGTATTTCCCTGTTATGAGAAGACATGTTAGTTTTATCTGAAGTGCTTAATATACCATATAGTAAAAACATTCCCAAAAGAATCAATCTTCAGCCTTAGAGGTGATTTCATTTTAGTGTGCAGTATACCACAATTTGTGCTGTGTGATCCATTTCAGCTGTGGAGTTGGTAAGATTATACATGGTTTATACTGCATGGATTTTTAATGTTTCACACATTAGGTTTAAAAATTGCCTTCATATTCCTATATTGATTTTTGTGGGTCCCAACATACAGCACCCGTTGAGTGTCTTTGCCAAACTCTCCTGATGAAAAGATGATATAGGAATCCTCAGCAGGGGCAAAGATAACCATGGATTAAAAAAAACTAGCATCCAGTTGACCATTTTTCTTAAGCCTCATTGTAAGCTTTTTTTTTCTTTTTTTTTTTTTTTTAGTGATAGCATGCAGAGTATAACTGCCTAAGGGCACGCTTATTATAGACTGTATTTTAAAGCTGATTAAAAATAAATTCTCCATGCCTGTCTGAAACTTATTCCACCGAGAATCTTGTTTCATATCATACGAGTAAAAGGATCTGTTGCTTAGTTAACTAGGTTCACCTTTTACCTCAGCACACATTTAAAAACTCATATCAAATTTCCATTGCACTTCATTTATTATCCAGTCTTTCTACTTTCATCAGAGAAAGCATTATAATGACTGTGATTTCGGAAAGTTTTATAACTAATACATGCATGTGTGTATATATATATTATATTTTATTTGTATGCCATATAAAAATTAGGCTATCAAGATCTTGATACCATAATAAACAGACTTGTCTTCGCAATCACTCTGCAGCACACAGGACTTGGCAACCTGTCAGATGGCAGGATGAAGAAGTAAAGCGCAGAATCTGCAAATTCTGGCCGTGCACGTGGGAATAGGTTCTGGGCTTTCCAAGAACTTGGGGAGAAAATGAAACTTGGCAGGATCCATGCGGAAATTCATCACATCTGTTTTCATTTTACACTGTCTGTCATCTAGTTTTTGATCACTAAATGAAAAAGAAAAATGAAATTCTGCCATATGCATTCTATAAATTTCAATTTAGCTATCAGGTGTCACACCTGCCACAATTTTGCTTTTTGCTGCATTTCAGACAACAGGCATAATCGTTTGTTTGTGTTACCGATGTTGGTTTGGGAAAGTTTATTTATGGTAGTATTTGCAGTAAATCTGCTCGTTTCCAGCTATTGCTGTATAAACCTACCACTTGAAATATAGACAGTTATGTCAGCTTGTATAGGAAACATATTGTATAATGTTAATTAAACGGCAATATTTATGCTTTCTGCTCCACTACTGAGATGTTCTGAGCCCAGAAACTGGCTGCTGTGGCATTTTGAACAAAGTCACACTATGCAAGTTTCAGGCCCAGATTCCCCTAAACAGGGAGGAATGGTTTACATTTCACATTCCTGGTTTGTCCGTCCCCGTTGAACGTGTGCTGCCCCGTGAGGACGGGTGGGCAGCCAGGTTTGCTGTCCACCACCTCCCGCAGGACTCATTTTCCCTGACCACGAAGGGTTCATTTGGTTGAGGTCAGTGATGAGTTGTTGGGTGTCTGGCTGATCAGAAATTTCGTGTTGCTGTGTTCGCTTTGGCCATGAAACGCTGGCTGGGGCCAGCCCCTCATCACCCACCCTTGGCCACCACAGTCCTACCACAGCTTTAGGCTTTGGTCCCCAAGACGTTGCCCACACCTTCCCACGCCCACAAAGCCTCGATGCACCTGCATGGTAACAAGTTACTCGCTTTTTACTTAATCTTTCCAAATCTAACTGGTCATACCTTCAGAAGGAGGACTCGGTGCAGGGTAAATGTATGCTGTTATTGATCAGCAGGACTAATGGCAGCAAGTTATCTCTCCATGAGCTGTCAAATATGTTTATGCTGGCACTTCTTCCATAATCATGGTTGGGGTTTTTTTCTAGAAAAACATAAAAAATAAACTTGAAAAATTCATAAACAAATTAATCTCCTTGCCAAGCATCAGGAGAAAGGTAGAGATAGGTCAAATTTTGTTGGAAAACACTGATTGGGTGGCAATTAGTTTTTCCTTGGTTCCATCTCAATTTCTCTGAATTGTTTGTGTCAAGAAGAGACGGACAGAAATTTAAATTAAAAAAAGGAAATAGAAGTGAAGATGCTTTGCTCTGATTCAATATCTTGATATTTCAGTATTTTAAATTGAAAAGATTTTTCTATTTGAAGATTTTTTTTCTTTACTATTTTAATTTTTAAAAGTATATGTTATGTTTTCAGGCAGTTCATGTTTTCTCATTTTGACTCAGGTTTTTTGGAACCGTTTCAGGCTTTTTAGAATTGTTGGAAAATCAGAAAAGCTTCATGTGGTTATACACAGAGCACAAACACAAGCCTATTGATTTACCTTTTTTATTTCCTCTTTTCATAGTCTCTGCTTTAAAGAATAAATCTCTGAGCTATAATGTGAGACCAGGTATGCAACACAAAATGCAAGCATAAACTATTAAATATTATTCCAGTAATAAAACACAAGTCATATAGTAATCATATTAATGAAACAGCATGATACCATGCAGTATGTTATATACCTGAGTTTTGTTGTTTTGGATTACAGGATCATGAAGTCTTTTTTTCAAGTTGGGTGTTGGAGGGAAGATTAACAAATGCATTCTAGTTCAGCTTTAATTTCTACCATAATTTTTAATGATACTTCATTGCAGGATTTTGTACTTGCCCTTGGATAGGTAAGGATTTTACAGGCTTTTCATTAATTACAGTAATTTTGAAAAGCTCCGATTCATGCTCCGATAAATGTTGGTCCAGGATTTCAGAAAAATATTATTTACTTTGAGGAAATAAGGGAGAAGATTCATAGGGTGAAAGTGAACATCTGTAGAGTGACTTACTGGATATATGACTTTTGCAACCACCCCACCTGAGTTACAATGAGAAAGCAGCTGTGGGGGAAGTCGTCACGTTGCATACTGAGAAGCGTTGTGCAGATGGGCCAACGTTCTCCTTGAACACATACACCCATACGCTCCGTCATACCCATCCAAAGGTGACTGCATCACTCAGTATGAGATTCATAAATTTGTTAGCTTCTCACAGCAGAAAATTTGAAAAAAAAATCATGACATTAGTGCTAAAACTTATTTGGCAATGAAATTAAAACAATTAGCCTAAGGTGTTTAGGGTTTTTTCCTTTCTCTTTAATTTCCTGGTATTTCACAAGCTTATGTATAACACATTTTACTGTAATTTCTTTCATGGAACAATGGCAAACGTCTGTACTTGCAAGATACTCGGTGCTGCCAGCCCCACCTCTGGC
Organism: Phaethon aethereus; assembly: GCF_964289735.1. NCBI lineage: Eukaryota > Metazoa > Chordata > Aves > Phaethontiformes > Phaethontidae > Phaethon > Phaethon aethereus. Next base: position 21,621,076 of record NC_138584.1, read on the forward strand.
TGTTGCACATCTCCGCTACCTCCGTCATTGCGCCGGCGGCGGTGGTGCCAGCGCCCCATGGCCAGGCACCTTCCGGTCACCTCATGAACCAGCCTCTTCCTCGTGTGCCTGTCGCAGGAAACCCGCTTCAGTGTAAAAACACAGGGTGTATGATGCCTGCATCTCTAAGGAAGCTGAAGTGCCGTATATCTGTTAATAAAACTGTTGTGAGTCGGGTATATCAGAGCAGGTACCTCCTGCTTTTTTAGAAACTGACACATTTAATCAATTGAACTCCAATGCTCTATTCATAGCTCAGGTTTTTTATGGTACAAAGATTTGCATTCCAATTAGCGCTCGCAAGGAAAGTTTTCCCGTTAACCTGATCAGGAGTGTTTCCCCCTTCTTTGGTGTCTATCTTATTCCATCGAGACTGCAGCGATGTGTCAGGAAGAGCATCTCTCTTACCTTCTGATTGAACAAAACTCTCTTAGGCTTCCTTTGAAATCTTGAGGCCTTGTCACTTGAGATGTTATTTTTTTAAGCATGAACAAATCTTGTCAGCCTAAGCTGAGAAATCAGCTGTATTTTATCAGCACTTTGGGATCAAGCTTCACGTTCAGCATTCAGCACTGGGTGCTGTTATGTGAGACAGAGCTAGAGGTTACAGGCTGCTTTGGGAAGACCATCTCTGGTGGCAGGGGGGATCAGTTTCTTACTGCTTACAGAATACAAAGAAATATCTCGGATGCTTCCATTTCTGTGATATACAAAGTGCTTAACATCTTGCAACATTCGCTTATTTATGTAGGCGTAGTACATTGAATTAACTACAGCTTCTTTGACAAAGTGTCTTGAATCCACACGCAACTTTTTAAAGAGAATTAATTGGCATCATAGGTCCTTTGTAATTAATCCTCCTTAAGGCTGAGGTAATGCTGCTTTGCAGCAGGTCTATCACTTACCCAATTACACACTGATTGCTGCGCTCCCTAGTCTTCCATCTGGACATCTGTAGAGCTCTGGGACTCAAAGAGCTGCGTGCTCAGTCCCATCTGGAGGAGTGTCACAAAAGCAAACGTCTACAAGATGTTGTTGGAGCAAATAAGACTAAGATGGTAATTCCTGCTCCTACACCCAGTGCCAAGGCAAAGGAAAAATGCTCTGTGATAGCGAGTGAAGACAGGACAGGACTAAGCTTTGGTCAGTGCTCCCAACACCTGTCTGTTTTCTTGGGAAATGGCGAGTACTTTAGGAAGCCCTTCCACCAGTGCACACATACAGCGTGTTTGCCAACACACTGGAAAGTTTCTCACAAATTGCTGTAACCCAACAGGCACCCAAGAAAAGGTGACAGGTTCCCAAGATACCATAAAGGGAAAAAAACCCATCCTTTCTTCATCCATGCTGAGGTCTGACCAGGGGGAGACTTTTAACGGTGATCATAAATTATATGAGCTGGCAGACGAGTGAAAGCTCTTTGTGCACAGTCATTTCTGAGTCTGTGCTGCGGAGCTTGTAAAAGCCAGGAATGGAAGCCCAGTCCCAAGCCTGAGCCCTATGTCAGTGGTGTAGTGCAGAGAGAGCATCGGGGCTGAAACACGGTGTGGCACCCACAGATCAGAATGTATAGATGTCAGCATTGATGGACTAATGTTTGAATTAGGAACAGTTCTTAAGAAACTTTAATAATTTTTAAAGCCCACTTTGCACTGTGGGTGAATAGTGAGATCTGTGGGTGTGGATGTCATAAAGGAGAGCTCATGGCAAAGCACATGATTTGTTCCAGCGTGCTCATTTTAAGACAGTTTCATCCTTAGAACTGTCCTTCTAACCAGGTCGTCTTCCATTTCTGAGGCAGCCATTTCTCACCCAGTGGCAGCACTGTATATGCAGGCCTGGCTGGATTTGCTTAATGCCTATACGGAACATGCAAACTACCCAGTGCATTCCCTGCTTGTTGTTGCTGCCTTGCAAGTTGAGCCTCCTTCAGTATTGTAGGCAACAAAGGTATCTTACTGCTTTAAATGTGGGGGAGAAAAAGGGTTTTCATGTGGATGTTCTATCACTTCAAATGAGCGACAAACAGCTTAGCAGGATCATCACCTTCTCCAACATAAAACTCTTCAACGCTGCCTTTCCTCCCAGGGTTGCAGCCTAGCAGGCGTTCAACAGCTCACCAAGTAAAGCAGCAATGTTGCACTTTGTGAAAGCATTTGCAGAGAAATGCCTCCAAGGGGGGAAAAAAAAGCAAAAACAAAAATAAAAAAAACCCACACACTGCTGCTTACTTCATCCTCCAGATTTCCTTCTCCTGAAACCATAATGCTACTCCTCCAAAGCTACAAAGCCAAATCCATCCGAGACTGTGTGCGTGCCAGTTCAAGACATTATCCTGTTTATATTAAAGACTGCTGTAAGCGAGCAGTGTGTCTTCCAGGCTGCTCTCATGGCAGTTTAGAAATGGAGCTGGCAAAACACAGCTGAGTTACAGGAGAAGCACCATGGCAGTTCAACACAGCAAGTCTCAGGCCTCCTGCCAGTTCTAGGAGGCATCTCATAAAGCACGGTGAGAAAAATCACAGAGCTGAGGTGCAAAAGTTTGCACTGGGCTTCTGGCCAAAATTGTCAACTAGGAAGTCAAACAAACAGAATCTGTAAATGAAATGGTTAACATGGGGATTTCTGTAAATCAGCTTTAGGAAGTGGTGTGGAAACCCTTACTTCCATTTAACATAGTCTAGCACTGACTTCTTTTCCTCATGTTAAAATCCCCATGTAGACAAGCCTAATATGGTAATAAAACATCAAGGTAGCTTAAAGTTCAGAAGACTTTGGCTTCATCCAGAGTAGCTTAAATGGGCTTCTTTTGGCCTTTTATACATTACGTAAGAGAGCAAGAGATATTAAACTTTTCTTACTTGATCTAACATCTTGACCACATACATAAATATGTATTTTAAAGAAATGCTTAAAACATCTTTTTCTTATAATGTAGACCAGTGTGAGAACCCTGAGAAAAGAATAAATTACAAGCATACATAACAACCACACATCAGTTTAAAACCCATGCAATAGCTAAGCATGAAGGAGAGAGTTAAGGGATTATATGCGGAAGCAGTAACTCTAAAATTTGTATTATTCTAGGTTTACATCCCACCATTATCATTATTTTTAATGGTGTTTTTATATGCTGTTGAATAACAGTTTGTCCACATCCTGGCTATTATCGAAGGAACTGCTTGTGCAGCAGTTGTGCTGGCAATAACCTTTAATACAGTTATGGTCATTTAATTAGACAATTTGGAAGTTTACTCTAGCTGACATTTAAAATTGAAATTTCCAGTACGTTATTCTACCATGTTCTCTCTTGGTATTGTTCAGTAAAACGCTCCGTTCAAGGAAATACATGAAATTACAATTCAAAACCTGTGATAAGAATGGATTAGTTTTGTACCATTTTTAGCTCTCATTACAATTTTTGTTGCAAGACTAAGTCTACAGATTGAGTATAAAGTATATCAGGCTTTAAATTCAGTGATAAGTCATTGTTAGGACACAGAATTTTGTGATAACACAGGCAGAAGATTAATCCACTCTGACGACAGGCTTGCAAGTCTATGAGGAACAGAACACAGAGCAAGATTTATCCATCGTATTGACAAGGGTGGTAAGAGGAATGGGAAATGGAACAAAATGAGCCCATTTGCATGACAACCTAAGATTATAATCATATGGTTCCACTCAAATCCTACAGTAATGGACCATAAAGAAAAAAACATAAATAAGGCACATCATTTACAACTATATTGTACTCATCAACCTTTCCAGTGTCTGTAGAAAACATAATTGGGGAAGAAAAATTAATTTCGGTCTGCTAAATTACACTGTAAATGCAGAGGGGGTACAACAGAATTTTCAAACAAAGTTATTCATGTGGCTTTCATAAGTTTGAATAAATTCATTCTGCTCTGTGTTCACAAAGATGAGACTATCAAACTAGATCCTCAGCTTACATAAAGCAGCATAGTTCCCTTGACTTCAGTGAGCTCAAAATCTCAAAATCTCCAAGGAAACCCTCTTCTTGATAGGGAGGCTTTGAACATACTGAAATAAAAGATAATTTGAGATACCCAGGGGAGAATTTTAAAGATTGGAGATTGGCAAACAAGGTGAAATACAGAATAGAAAATGTACATGTGCATGTTCCACTTCCCCGTAGTTCCCTGAAACCCACTGGAACTTCTCACATACATACATTTGTGTGCCTGGATGTTTCTAGGATCATGGCTGTAAGGCTGTGGGGAAGCGATTTGTTAGCTGAAATCCAGCATTTCATCGTTGAATTAAAGCAAGTGTGATGAATGTTAAGGTTAGAACCTATATAGTATATCATGCTTATGCTATAAACCTCTAGTTGTTGTTTTCTTTAAGTAATTAAAACAGTGGAAACTAAGGCATAAGCACCAAGTACGTATGATGTCATTATTGGAAAGCTCTTAAATGCTTTGTCTAAAGGTCAAAATCAGAATTACATTAATTTAGTCATGAACCTTTGCACTTTCTCATCTAAACAATGGAATCTCATTTTAATTTCCTTTTACTTTAAATACAGGCATTTCTGTGAAGGAAGTTGCATATGAATATCTGCACGTCTCCTTTCCCGCAACATAATGAAAAAAGCTGTATCATATGGTATAATCAGCACTGACTATGCCACATACATATAGCAGCAGTGTATTTTGAAAATACTTAAAACAGTTAATCTGAAAAATCTGAATTAGTAAGTGAGGACTGTGGTGTACCAGTTCAGGCAGTACATGAATAGACTAATTGTGTTTCGGTTCTTTTAAAGAACAAGTCCTGTAGCCACACATAAGCAAAATTTCCCTACATTTATCTTGCAGGCAGGAATTTATTCAGGGACTGCATATCATACATTGGTGTTCACATAGTGAACTATATATGACAGAGGCAAATACATATTTCTTGCTGCTTTTTGAGCATTGCAGACTATATTCCATTCTGTTTTCATCATTATACTAGAGTGCATCACAGACCTTAAAACAATTTAGGCTGATCACCCAAACGGCCAAATGGTCCTGTGTGAGTGTGTGTCTGAGAACTTTGACATTGTGTTCACACAGAGCTTAATGTGGAGCAGAGACCTGATTTTACTGAGGCAACTGAAGAGGCTTCTTGTCCTTATACATGCACTTAACACAGTATCAATGCTACTTAAAAATAATAAGGAATAAATGATGGGGGGGAATCAAATTAAGCTGCCCACCAACTACCTCCATTCAACTTCTTCGTGGCATATGGAAGTCAAATCAATTTAATCTCTCTGCTATAGCAGTGTCATTCATGCATTGTGTCACAGTATTGCAAATTCCCTGCCATATTCACAGGCTTTGCTTTTCTGTTTTCCCATTCTAGCATCTGCACGGATTTCAAAGATAACCTCGACCTTGGTTAGCGCTGCTGCGCAACGCATATCAGAAGTGGTAACAGACTGGTCCGGTTCTTAACTGCTATTATAAAATATCTCATTCTTTTACGATCTTGATTTGTGACGTATCTTCTTACGTTATTTTAGAAATACATAGGGTCACGTTTCAAAAGGAGTTGTGCCTCGTGCAAGCAGTGCGATCTATGCCGTAGGGGTGAGGGAGACTGTTACTTCTTGAGGTGGCTAAGGTCAGCAGAGTCCCTCAAAGCCTGGTTGCCTGCCTGGGGCTTCATCTGGGTGTGTAGCTGCAGAGGAGAACGGTGACACTGTGGCCCGTAGCCTGTTAGCCGGAGCTGCCAATGGCTCAGTTGACCACTACCAGGTAGCACCTGTACAACCAAACCTGCCGGAAGCCCATAATCCCCTACCAGATGGGACTGAACCAGAGTGCCGGGACGCGTGGAACAGCCAATCCATAAGCCACAACAGTTGGAAATATGGGATAGCTCAGGAGCCAGCGCAGATGGCAACGGAGGGCTGCTCAGGACTGCGAGTCTTTGCTTGGCATTGGGTGGGCGCCAATATGGGTGGCAAATGAGATGTGTCAGAAACGCAGTTCTCTCCTTACGTACCTTGTGTCAGATTGTCTCTGCGTGAGAAAGGCAGAGGTCTTCCAAAACATACCCTTAGCTTCTGGGACTCTGTCCCCTCTCTAGAGAGATCCCCTCTACCCCCGAAATGTGAGATTTGTCTAGAAACGTGCAGGTTGAATTTTGTTTGGAGGGATTATTTGTATATGGGAGTAAAATGTGAATTTCCTGCATGCATTTGCACTAGTAAATCTTTAGCCCTCAACTGTTTGCAGAAAGTGAACAAGGACTAGTCACGAAAGCTGTCAAAATGGAATTTGCTTTTAACTTCAAATGAATATTCATGAATAATTTCCTCCGCTATTTGCTCACCACTCATATTTAATGATATGGGAAATGGGATGAATAACAAGGTGCTGAAATTTGCTGACAATACACAATTATTTAAGTTAATACAAACCAATGAGCAAAGTAAGGAATTTCAGGAGGAGCTAATAAAAGCTGAGTGACTGAATAACAAGATACCGAATGAAGTTCAATGCAGACAAGTACGAGATAATGAACATTGGAAGAAATCATTTGAACTACTTGTACATATTGATGGGGCGTGAATTAGCTCTAACCTCTCTGGGTGAGGATGGGCATACTGTCCAGTGGCAGTGGGGAAGGGAAAAAGGCTGCAAGCCACTCCTGGGGAGCGGTGAGTCCAGATCAGAAGGATCTCTTCAGTCCTACTTCAGCCATAAGCAGGGCTAATGTAAGATAGAAATACTGACTTCTAGACCTCTGTGTAGGAGTCCAAGCTGGGGAAAAAATCACTAGATTTATTTATATAATTAGTTAATTTCTCATATCAGGGATGCAATTACACCAATTTAAGCTAAAAGGACATAGTCAAAATAAACAACTCCAGCGGAAAGGGCAGACACATGTGAAAAGTGGTCTGAAGGATGCAAGTTAAACAGTTTACTTTTAGAGTCAAAAGAGCATCAGCATCATACAAAATAATGCGCAACTGTGATGGGCATGTTCTGAGTTTCTTCAAGGCATGCCACAATCCAGCAGCTAGCATTAGAGAACAAACAGAAATGTTTAGCAATGAGTAATTCAGTTTAAATTAAGATGCTAAGCTTTTCATTGAAGCAACTGAGATAAATTGTTGTAGTGGTGGTCTCTAACAGAGAGTCAAATCGCCATACTACAGGCTTTAACGTTAAAATGCTTCAACAGGACTTGCCAGAGCTCAGCTACCAGTGCCCTAACGCCACAGGAACATGAGCCTCTAGCATGAAGAAGTGAGTGAGAATACAGCTCTAGGTCATTGTCCCAGGCAGCAAGAAAGCCTGAACTTTTCTGTAGCTGCTACAAACTCTCTCCCTACTCGGCCTCCCTCACCGTCCCAGCTGCCCTTACACAACAGGTATGGGGCTCTGGAACATGAGGGACAGGAACATGAGGACCCTGATGAAGGTCCATCCGAGGGGGTGCCTAGGGTGTGTCAACCAGCCCCACGCATCAAGACGTCCTTAGTTAAGAAAAAGAGGAGGGTGATTGTTGTAGGTGACTCCCTCCTAAGGGGTACAGAGGGCCCAATATGTCGACCAGACCCAACTCACAGGGAAGTCTGCTGCCTCCCTGGGGCCTGGGTGAAAGACATTACCAGAAAACTCCCTGGTCTGGTTCGGCCCACTGATTACTACCCGCTGTTGGTCATGCAGGTTGGCAACGATGAGGTTGCGCTAAGAAGCCCGAAGGCAGTCAAAAAGGACTTGAGAGCACTGGGGCGACTGGTCAATGGAGCGGGAGCACAGGTAGTGTTTTCGTCAATCCCTTCAGTGACGGGGAAGAACGCTGAAAGGAACAGGAAAGCACACCTGATCAACACATGGCTCAGGGGCTGGTGCCGTCGTCAGAATTTTGGGTTTTTTGACCACGGAGCGGTTTACACGGCACCAGGTCTCCTCGCAAATGATGGAGTGCAACTGACGCCGAGGGGAAAAAGGATTCTTGCTCATGAGCTGGCAGGCCTCATTGAGAGGGCTTTAAACTAGAATTGGAGGGGGGAGGGGCTAAAACCGGGCTCACTAGAGTTGAACCTAGGGGTAGGTTCAACGTGCCAGAGTTGAAATCTATAGCCCGGCTCAGGTGCATCTACACCAATGCACGCAGCATGGGCACCAAACAGGAGGAGCTGGAAGCCATTGTGCAGCGGGACAGCTATGACGTAGTTGCCATCACAGAAACATGGTGGGATGCTTCTCATGACTGGAGTGCTGCAATGGATGGCTATAAGCTCTTCCGAAGGGATAGAATGGGAAGGAGAGGCGGTGGGGTGGCTCTGTATGTTAGGGAGTGTTTTGATTGCATAGAAATTGAAGATTGTGAAGACCAAGTAGAGTGCTTGTGGGTAAGGATGAGGGGGAAGGCCAATGAGGCAGACATCCTGCTGGGAGTCTGTTACAGGCCACCCAACCAGGATGAAGAGACGGATGAGACATTCTATAAGCGACTGGCGGAGGTCTCGCATTCGCTGGCCCTTGTTCTTGTGGGGGACTTCAACCTACCGGACATCTGCTGGAAGTATAACACGGCAGAGAGGAAACAGTCTAGGAGGTTCCTGGAGTGTGTGGAGGATAACTTCCTGACACAGCTGGTGAGTGAGCCCACCAGGGGAGGTGCCTTGCTGGACCTGCTGTTTACAAACAGAGAAGGACTGGTGAGAGATGTGGTGGTCGGAGGCCGTCTTGGGCTTAGCGACCACGACATGATAGAATTCTCAGTTGTGAGTGAAGTAAGGAGACGACTCAGCAAAACTGCTATCATGGACTTCCGGAGGGCAGACTTTGGCCTGTTCAGGTCACTGGTTGAGAGAGTCCCTTGGGAGACAGTCCTGAAGGACAAAGGGGTCCAGGAAGGCTGGACAGTCTTCAAGAAGGAAATCTTAAAGGCGCAGGAGCAGGCGGTCCCCATGTGCTGTAAGAAGAGCTGGCGGGGAAGGCGACCGGCCTGGCTGAACAGGGAGATTTTGCTGGGACTCAGGGAAAAGAGGAGAGTTTATCACCTCTGGAAGAAGGGACAGGCAACTCATGAAGAGTACAAAGATCTCGTTAGGTCAAGCAGGGACAAAATTAGAAAGGCAAAAGCCCAGCTAGAGCTCAGTTTGGCCACAGTCGTAAAGGATAATAAAAAATGTTTTTACAAATATATTAACAACAAGAAGAGAGGCAAGGAGAATCTCCATCCCCTACTGGATATGGCGGGGAACATTGTCTCCAAGGACGAGGACAAGGCTGAGGTACTTAATGCCTTCTTCGCCTCAGTCTTTAATAGCCACTCCAGGTATCCACAGGATATTCAGCCCCCTGAGCTGGAAGACGGGGATGGAGAGCACAATGTACTCCTCATAATCCAGGAGGAAGCAGTCAAGGACATGCTAAGCCACCTGGACATCCACAAGTCTATGGGGCCTGATGGGATCCACCCAAGAGTACTGAGAGAGCTGGCGGAGGAGCTTGCCAAGCCACTCTCCATCGTTTATCAGCAGTCCTGGTTAACAGGGGAGGTCCCAGAAGACTGGAGGCTTGCCAATGTGACACCCGTCTACAAGAAAGGCCGGAAGGAGGATCCTGGGAACTACAGGCCTGTCAGCCTGACCTCTGTTCCAGGGAAGATTATGGAGCGGTTGGTTTTGAGAGTGCTCACAGGGCATCTGCAGGACAACCAAGGGATCAGGCCCAGCCAGCATGGGTTCATGAAAGGCAGGTCCTGCTTGACCAACCTGATCTCCTTCTATGACCAGGTGACCCGCCTAGTGGATGAGGGAAAGGCAGTGGACGTTGTCTACCTGGACTTTAGTAAAGCCTTTGACAGCGTCTCCCACAGCATTCTCCTGGAGAAACTGGCGGCTCGAGGCTTAGACGGGTTTACTCTTTGCTGGGTGAGGAACTGGCTGGATGGCCGAGCCCAGAGAGTTGTGGTGAATGGCGTTAAATCCGGCTGGCAGCCGGTCACGAGTGGTGTTCCCCAGGGCTCGGTTCTGGGACCAGTCTTGTTCAATATCTTTATAGATGATCTGGATGAGGGAATTGAGTGCTCCCTCAGTAAGTTTGCAGATGACACCAAGCTGAGTGGGAGTGTTGATCTGCTGGAGGGTAGGAGGGCTCTGCAGAGGGATCTGGACAGGTTGGATCGATGGGCAGAGGCCAACTGTATGAGGTTTAATAAGGCCAAGTGCAGGGTCCTGCACTTTGGCCACAACAACCCCATGCAATGCTACAGGCTTGGGGAGGAGTGGCTGGAGAGCAGCCCGGCGGAAAGGGACCTGGGGGTGCTGGTTGACAGCCGGCTGAATATGAGCCGGCAGTGTGCCCAGGTGGCCAAGAAGGCCAACAGCGTCCTGGCCTGTATCAGGAATAGTGTGGCCAGCAGGAGCAGGGAAGTGATTGTGCCCCTGTACTCGGCACTGGTGAGACCGCAGCTTGAATACTGTGTTCAGTTTTGGGCCCCTCACTACAAGAAGGATGTTGAGGTGCTGGAGCGTGTCCAGAGAAGGGCAACGAAGCTGGTGAGGGGTCTGGAGCACAAGTCTTATGAGGAGCGGCTGAGGGAACTGGGGTTGTTTAGTCTGGAGAAGAGGAGGCTGAGGGGAGACCTTATCGCTCTCTACAACTACCTGAAAGGGGGTTGTGGCGATGAGGGTGTTGGTCTCTTCTCCCAAGTAACTAGTGATAGGACAAGAGGAAATGGCCTCAAGTTGCGCCAGGGGAGGTTTAGATTGGATATTAGGAAAAATTTCTTCACTGAGAGGGTGGTCAGGCATTGGAACAGGCTGCCCAGGGAGGTGGTGGAGTCGCCATCCCTGGAAGTGTTCAAAAAACGTGTGGATGTGGCGCTTCAGGACATGGTTTAGGGGACATGGTGGTTCTGGATTAATGGTTGGACTTGATGATCTTAAAGGTCCTTTCCAACCTAGTGATTCTGTGATTCTGTGATTCTGTGATTCTCTGCTGTGTAGTACTGGCATCCAGAGGAAGCTCTTTCTGGAGTCAGTCCGTGTGAACAAGTGCTTTGCCAAGTGACTGGGATGCTAGAAAAGCAATCAGATAATATTGGGATGCCTGAGGACCCGTGCCTCCTATTTCTTCTGCTGTCTCTTTGTCAAAGCATTGTCCATGCTGTCATTGAGTAGAGGGACTTCCCTTGTGCTCTGTGGGCTACTGCCAACTTTTTTCCAAATTTTATAACTCCCCTGTGAACTACCATGTTCCTGAAACCTTGAATGCAGGAGATGGTATCACAGAGAAAAAACATTATGGAATAATTGGTTTCTTGGCCCATGCATGACAGAGAACCTTCTGCCCAGGAAGGGATAGTGCAAAAAGTCAGTGATGATACAACTGGGTTTTTTAATTCACGTGTTTTGTTTTGACTTATAACACTCTTGGCAGTTCATAAGATGAACTTTCTGCTCTAAGTCCTGAATGATCATCCAATACTTTCCTTTTCTGAGTATTATTTTGTTCCCCACCACAGTCCTCAAGCATTTTTCCTTTTGCAAGAGTCCTCAGATAGGAAATGCACAAATTCCTGAGGAGTCACTGGGAGAAAGGAGGACGGAATACAGCTGTGGGGAGGTGGTGAGGCAGGAATGGGGGCAAGGGGAAAGAGGGCTCTGGCCATGGCAGGACAGGGAGAAGCGGGGCAGAGCACAAAAGCAGCAGAGAGCTGGTGCTTCCAGGAGCTGTTAACCAGGACATTTGTAACTGTGAGTGACTTGAGAGGATGGAAAAGAACATCTTCTATTCCAGCCTTCTGTATACTTCATCTGACCACAGTCCTCTCCATCCCTGTGTCCACATCTAGCTGGTCACACCTCCTCCTCTGCTCCCTTTGGGCTTACATCGCTGCAAGATACAACCTCACGGCAGCTTGAGGTTTCTGGGAAGTGTAGAACCAAATCCCAAGATCCTCGCTTAGCATCTAGTCATTCCTCAACTGACATGGAAGTTAATTCAATAAGGACACAAACCTATGTCATAATTAAACCATTTTTCAACCTGTTACCTGAGGAGGAAAATCCAGGATGGCTTCATGGGATATTGGCCTACTGGAATATTGACTGGTGTGTTGTAAGGGTTAGGACAGTGACTGCCACTACTTTGTAGGGTTAGGACAGTGACTGCCACTACTTCAAGACTGTATGATAGTTGAACAAGTGTCAAAACAGTCAAAACTCTTCTCCCATGTAAGTAAAACAAAGAAGAGATAATTGTGGTTTCCTAGGAGCCAGTCTGGTTATATGGTAGTTAACTTATTAGCATGGCACTGTAAGAGCCCTTCACGTCCAATGCTCTGGTATGAAAATGAGTGTGGATTAAGAGCAACTGGTAATCTAGCATTTCATTGGTGTAATTATTCTTGGGGTTCACTCTATTCCTTTTGCAGAGATGTGACTATCATTAGCCCTACCATAGCATGACCAGTCCCAGAAGAACACAAAAAGACATGGAAACTGAATTACTTTATCCCTTTTAGCTCTGAGGATCTTTATACTCAGTCTGTACATCTCTTCTGTATTATAGCAGATGCGGAAACAGAGCCCAATTTCAGGGCAGTTAAACTAGCTTTTGCAAACATTTCATTCACTTTAAATTCCCTTATTTCATTACTTCATCCTAGGTAAAGCAAAAACCAGAAAGAAACTGGCTGTGAACACTGAAATGTGCAATTTCTTTCAGATGGACATAGCTACGTAGATTTAGTAGGATGTGTGCATGCATATGTTTATGTGTGTTTGTGTGTTTATTGCTTCAGAATTGCCTAGAGTTACATCATCCCAAGAGATATATTCGGCCCTCTATGCTCAGATGGAATATGATGTTTGCACATAAAACGATAAGCATTGGTGAGGCACTCAGACAGGAAGGTGAGGTGAGGCAGTTATAAAACAGATGTTAATGCTACTTTTGGGCTACAGCCCTCTGAGGTAGGCTGCTCTATGATAGACGATTCTGTGTTTGAAAAATGTTTTTCCTGGATTTTTTACTTGAAAATAATTTTAACCAACCATGGAAATTCATTATTTTGATCTGACATTTAAGTACATTTTCAATTGTATCCAGATTTTATTGACTAGAAAAAAACTATAATTGCTCTAGTGACTAGGATAAATGAAACATTTCTGAAGTGGTATAAAGACCATCTAAATTCTTGAAGTGATAGAATTTGGTTTGAAAACAATAAATTAATTTGATATTTTTTTAAAAAACCAGCAAGCTTCACAGAAAAAGCTTTATCCAAAGCATTTGTGCCTCCTGTCTCTTTTACATCCCATTTTCCTTTCGGCAGCAAACTTGGTGATTCAAATGAATAGTCGTTTATCAAAAAAAATAAAGGCTGAAAGATCATGATCATCTTTTTATTATTGGCATTAAATATTTATCAGCCCAATTCAGTAACAGGTACATATATGTGCTTATGTGGTAGAGATAAATGTGTGAGTGTGTGCATGCACGTGCGCGTGGCTGCTCTGCACATTTGGAGCACGCTGGTGATGGGTTAGATACTGGAGTCTGAGGGTGCTGAATATATGTGGAAATCAACAGCAAAGAGGCTGAAGATGTATGAACCCTACCTGGAGCACTCAGGATCTGTCAGGCTGATACACACTCTCACCATCCCCTCTCAGGATGATCCATAGTGGTCTGAAAGTGGTGTCCGCAACCTACGGCAGACAGATTTCTAAGATGTCCATCAGACATCTTTTGGCTCTTGCTAAGTATCTACTGGCATACTTGTAATTTGAGAAAGAAACACATAGCCTGATATACCAGGATTAGTTTTTCCCCACTGTAATATAAAACTGTACATGTGGTGAGATTCTGGTATGTATCCAGATAGCAGCCCAAATTTGACCACACCAGAGAAATAAATATCTTTAATACAGTAGATCACGCTTATATTCATTTAAAGGAAACACCCCTAATACTGGCTCTGTTCAGTTCTTGCTCTTCTGTTGGTGCTATAGGCAGTTTCTGGAATGAAAGCATTCGCTCTATATTTATCTATATTTATTTTTTGAAAGCTACCTAAGACTGAGCTCTAGGAAGTGTTAACTTCCCTCCCTCATCAGCTGAGGGTGTTAGTTTCATAGCATTGTCTGCACAATCAGCATCCCAATTACCTTTAAAATCATTGTGAATAAATACATTTCTTCACAATGCAAAGCTTGGAAAATATCCAGTAATTTCTAAGAGCAGGCTGATGTCTTCCTATCAGTTCACCAGCAAAAAAACCAACTTGAGAATTCTACAGTCACACGTAAGATATTGTAATCACAGTGATCGGCAATCAAAAATGTATGGTTTGAAGTCAAGCATGTTAACCTGTGTATATTCATTTACTTATGCCTTCCTAATTCAGTCTTGCAAAGATAAATGAGCCCATTTATAAAATTAACAACATATTTAAGTATAGAATTGGGGTTTTGCTTCCCATGTGTAAGAACAGAAAGGCTGCCTTTTGGAGTATTTCCACAAATCATTTATTTTTAATGGTTCTTTATTTTGAGGCAAACAGGGATGGATTCTGCAGTACTGACATTCCACTTTTTCTTTAGTTTAGACATATTCTCCAATCTTCCAGGAATGCACATGCTTGTGCAAGTCCCTCCTCCCTGCCTATAAAGACAGGCACCCATCAATACTTCAGTTTTATGACATCTTAATATTTTTTTCTCAGCATATTTTGAAAATTTTGACAGCACAAATTTGAAAGTGTCTGCTTTCTCATGTGTTCACCTGCTCATCTCTACTTGTTTAACTCTTATCCCTATATGCCAATAGATATTAGCAGTAAATCCTCCTGGTTTAATCTCCAAAATGTCTCAGAAATCTCGCCTTTCCTCTTCACTCTCCCCATAAAATCTTTTGTCAAGTCCATCCTTCTCCACATCCATGCCTACTGTGACCTTGCTGTCTTCAGCCTCTAACTGACACTCACATTAGCCAGTTTTTCAAGCAGTCTAATGCAAAAGTAATCCACTGCTCCCAGTATTGAGATCTCATTAAGATATTCCTAAATCCTTCTTCTTCACTGTCTCCCTATTGCCTTCTAAATCTGATCGAAGCTCCTTTTATCACCCAGAGTTCTTCTTGACCTAACCTTCCTTCTTCTGTCCTTGCTCCGTTCTTCCACATCTTCCTTCTTTACGTGTTCCCTCCTCACCCATTGCTGGTCATAATGTAAACCGTTTGCCAGTTAGACCTGTACACTGCCTTTGATGCTGTCCATTATTCCTGTGAGTGGAGTAAGTAGTTCAGCAATGCTATTCCATAGGGAAAGAATCCTGACATGATTGGCATAGTCCCCTTGATAAGTTTGAACCTTTGACTGCTAAAACACAAGCTATCATGTGCTTTTCTACCTAAAAGGAAAGGAGGCATTTGTTGTCTTATAGTGAGATTATGGTTTTTTCTGAGTCATCCACAATTTCTCCTGTGTTCTTAGACCTTGAATCAGAAAAGGAATTGAAGTTTTTACTGTAGATTTACTATCACTATGACTCACGAAATTGCTCTCCAACCAGTCTATCTGAACGCCCCTTGCAGAAAGCCGATGTCTAGATGAAATTGAAATGTACATCTCTGACTTTTCAAAAACACGTTTGCTGCTCTCAAGACCTGGATTTTAGGTTGTAACTTCTTACTCTCTCCACTTGCTTACTATTAAACGTCTCTTAGCTTGATTTTGGGGAGTGAAAAGACGCAGGCCAATAAGATACAATTTCTGCATTATAGACTTTCCAAGCCCAGCCCTTATTAGTCTGCTGAAATTCAGCTGCAAGATCTGCAAGTTAGTTGAGACAAGCCAAGCTTACAATACAGCACATGTCAGCATGAAGGACAGGACATACAGATCAAAGCTCCCCTCAGTTCATCTGACTTTCTGTCCCTCTGTGTCTCCATGTGTTACACTACGGGAAAACTTAACAAAACAAACTAACTCCTCGTCCCTTCCTCACTTCCCCTTAAGCCCCCCTCCCGCCCAAATCAAAAAGGAGAAAAACAGTCTTCCTACACCTGGACTCTTTGTTCTTTATTCTGCAGTTCATTGAAAATTAACATCCGGTTACTGGGGCTTCCTCTCTCTTTGTCAAGATGCTACAGAACTACTTCGTGCCAAGCAGACACCTACGTGCTATTTCTACATGCCTCACACCTCCCTGGCCTGAGTAGAGTTTAAAGCGTTGAACTCCAGCCAGCAGCGATCATGAAGCTGGAAAATTATGATGAGCAAATAGTTCCTAACAAGTTTAGAAAATAAGTTGCCACATCCACAGATAATTGTTAAGAGCAGGCTGATGCCTTCCCATCAGTTCCCTACCAAAGTCCCAATTTCAAAACTTTCTAGTCAGACATGAGATTTATTTTGTCACAATAACGTTCTACAGCCTCATGTCCATTTTATTTAGTTTAAAGATATTCTCTGTTCTTCCAGCAGCATGCTTGTTTGCGCATGTCACTCTGCTTCCATCTATAAAGAGAGGCATACATGAATGCTTCAGTTTTACAGTGCTTCAACATGTGTGTTGTCATCTCCAGGACACCGGGAAATGATGATATGCACATCACCCATAACAAGATTAGAGAAAATATTGTCATGTCCATGCATAATATAAGTACATGCTGCAGTCTCGTTGATCAGGATGCTATAATGATAGACCTGCTCTCATGTTTAACACAAAGACATGCCAAATGCTTTATCAAATTGGCTGTATTGAATGCGTCCTTTTACAAAACACCCTGTTTCAGTCCCACAAACCGATAGAAACTTGAGATCCTTCGGCTCCTGAGATTCCTGGCCATACAATTGCCTTCCTGCCTCTTTCCTTCCTGCCTACACGTCTTTGTTTTCCTCACAAAGCAGAGTTCAGTGGATTTCCTGTACCTCGTCACAGTCCATTACCCTTAAAGCAACATTGCTTGACTGCAGTAAGGATCTATCTCAAAACTGAAGAGAGCAGTAGGAAGAGCAATTGCAGTCAGCCAAGACTGTCTCAGAAAAAATAGTCTTGGGGTTCACATATGCTGAGCTCACCAGGAAAAGGTGGAAGGAAGCATGTAGATGGTTACCTCCAAGCTCGTAAACCCTGAGCTAGTTACTAATCTCCTCCACCTCTTCCTCACCCTCCCTGATCTGCTCCACCATTCTTTTGCTGCTCCTTTACTCCTTCCGCCAGCAGGCTGCGGCTCGCCCCTTCCACCTCCATCCTCACCCTGCCCCAGACACTCTCCCAGGCAGCTGCTTTAACCTATGCTCCTCTAACCCACTCACCCCGAATCTTCTCTGATCTCACCTTCAAGACCCAGGCTCCTGCTTTTCTTTTACTTTCTCATTTATTCCCTTCTCATTTATTCCCCACTTGCCAGAAGACCAGGTCCTCAGCCCCTTCCGACCCTCCCCGTCCTGCCTGTGAGTCTCAGGAGCTTTTGGAAACGTGAAGCCTGGGACAAAGGGCAACGTCAGGGCAGCGCCTGCACCAGGATGTCACTTTCCTGGTAGGCATGTGTGCGTATTTTGCACATGGTCACACATTTTAAGGCAGGGAGGTTTTTTCTGTGATACAGGGGCTCTGCACCAGGCACTGCACAGCAACAGCATCACCAATGAAACTGCTTCCATTCCTAGGTAGGTGAAACCTCCTTCCCCGGGGAGCGAGCGGCAGGTAGGAAGGGAGCGGGTCTGGCAAGGGCACCCATGGGGACAGCGATGCTGGGGCTGGAGAGGAATGAGTGTGTTGGAGATGGTGGAAAGCTGCTGGGTACGCGGGACTGAAAGTCCCCACAGTTTTGATCGGAGCTGCTGGTCAGTGCTGTTGGTAATTGCATGGTTGGGATCACCCCAAAACCAAATCCCACAAATACTAGTCTTTATCTCACTGTGGCTTTTGTTCTGTAAGCACCAAAAATTATGTGGGTTTCCATGGGTCTGGGTTGTGGGTTTTTTCTCTCTCTCGGTCTACTTGGGTGATTTTTAGAATTTGTATGTTATGAACGGTAAAATGACAACAGAATCCTACAGGTTTCTGTTTTAACCTCTGGAAGATGGTCTCCTCTCTCAAAAAGAGGGAAAAGATGAAACTTGTGATACCTAAATTGATTTGGATTAAATATAATTGTTAAAATATTGCGTGTAATTTTTAGTCTTTTGCATTTTTCATGAAATTTTAATTTGTCCAAGAAAACAATGTCTCAGTGAGATTTCCTGAAGCAATGAAACCTGTAATTGTAACACGAGGCTAACACATATCTAGAATAATATTTAGTAGGGAAAAGCAGAACTGCAGGGGAAGACAGCATCCAAAAGGGCTTTGTATTCTGCAACTTTCATTATATCCTGCTAACAATTTATAAAGTACAAAGTAAAAAACTTACTTTCCCTCCTGAGTTAACCGCCTCATTTCTAACTTGTTATAGAGTGTGTATAATTATTCAGTGAGCTGTTAGTTTTCTCAAAGGGAGAGATTCTTTTCTTTGTGCTGAAAACCATATGCAGTCATACAATGGCAAAGCATTATACTGTTTAGGAATCATTAAGCGGACAGAAAAAAGAAGACAGTACTTTCAAAAAATGGAAAAGGTATTTTAATATATTACTATTGAAATAGTTTAGAGAAGTTTTTAAACCCTAATGCCATAATGCGGTAAATACTGTGACATGTCAATTTAATCTCTCAGACCATGCATATGTGTTAGCTACACAAGTATGGAAGTGCCTATAAAAATAAAAACTCTGATCAGGGGAACCCTCTGTGGTATTTTTCACTTGATATGTGTAGGGCATCTTGGATTACACTCAATACATAATTCAGAGTGCAAATAAATGTCTGTGCTTTTCTGGAAAGTACTAGAGAGCTTTGAAAGTCTTTCAAATGTTTTCCCCAGATCACTGAGTAACTTCTATGTTATTTACCAATTTTATATCGGTTGAGCACACACACAAGTTCTTAATCCACAATGTCAGTTGTTTCTTGTCCCTGGGTAGTTTTACCAAAGAAGTCCCTGTCGTTGGTGGCCCTTGCCCCATACTGTGATACAGCTGATTCTGTGATGATGTAAAGTTTACAGGAATACACTAATTTTATGTGTACCTTTTGCCCCGATCTGGTTTTAGAGTTTGGAATTAAGTTTTTAGATAAAGAAACAAGTCTGATTTTCCTTTGTTCCAGTTCTGATTTCCAGTCTGCTGGACTATGGCTGTACTTCTGCAAGCTGCAACAAGACGTGCCACAAAGATGCCAGGTGTGAAGTTCAGGGGGGGACAACAGGCTGCTATTGCTCCCAAGGATATACGGGAAACGGCATAACGATCTGTTCCGGTAAAGAGATTTTACCTATATGCATTTCTGTTACATGCTTTCTTGAAAAACCTACTCAAGAGCCCATTAGCTCAAGGTTTAAACGTTATGTCACAATATCTTACACTAACGTGTTCTCAAAGGCAAAATCTTCAGCTGTTTCTGAGAAATTCTACAGCTTTCCCTCAACCTGGCATTTTAATAGAGCGTACCATGCACTCCAGCTGAGTATGACCTGTTTTCCAGCTTCAGTTTCGGTCCTTTCTGTTTCCATGAGACATGCTGATGTATCTTCTCTGATCTAGTTTCAGCAATTTCCCTTGTGAATCACGACTTCTGAAGCTTGGAGTTGACATGGCTGCTACTTTACAGCCCTCACATATCATTCACACACTCATAGTGTTAGGTCCCTCCTCCCAGCAGCTGACCACGGTCAAATAATACAGCTCCTGGGCAAGTCTAGAAGACTGAAGAGGTGTGTGTGCCACAGAGACATGCCCACATGTGCAGCCAATGTTAATTTTTCCATCACAGCTGCTTGCAAGGGAAATATGCCAGAAATCCTACAGAGGTGTCTGCCTCTGGATGCCTTTATCTTCCACCCAAAGAAAAGGATATTTTCCCTGCCTTCATTTTTGAGTTGTCCTCCAGTATGAATAGCTCTAGTACTTATTTCGACTGTTAGATAGAGCTATTCCCAGCTGCAGACAGAATGAAATTCATATGAATCTTGTCAGTTTTCAGTGTCCTGAGAAGTAGTTATGAATATTAACCACCCATTTGGTCAGTTTTTGTGTTTCATGTGTCTTGGGAAATTTAGCAGTAAGAGAAGCACTTCAGTTTCGTATGAGCACAGATAAGCGGCCCACCATTAGTTTGGATTTTTATAGCTCATTTGCCATGGTGTACTTGGAATTGTGCTTGGTTTAGGAAAATTTAGAATGCAAAGACCTTTTTCCTAAGAAAGCTGCCTACCCTTTCATAAGCTGGGAATGCTTAGAGAGAAATATAGCTGGCTAAAATAATAAACTATAAGAAATCACAAAAATCGTAGAATAATTTAATTTAGAAGAGACCTCTGGAGGTCATCTGGTCCAGACCCCCACTAGAACCAGGTCCAGATTAGGGAAGATTGCTCAGTGACTTGTCCAGCCAGCTTTTGAGCACCTTCAAGGACGAAGACTGCACACCTCTCTGGGCCCCTGTTCCGGTGTCTGACTACCATAATTTTGAAAGCTTTTTCTAGTACCTTGTTGTGGTTTCTCTTGTTGCAGCTTGTAGTTTTTGCTTTTCATGTGCACTTACCGCTGTACATTTCTGATAATAGTTTAGCTTCACCTTCTCTATAAACACCCATGACCCCCCATTAGGTAGCTGTAGACAGCAACATGATTTCCCCTTTGCCTCTCTTCTTAAGCCCAGACAAACACTGTTCTGCCAGCCCCTTCTTTGCATCACGTGTCATGTAGTCATTGAACATATTTTTTTAATTTAATGCTAACCTTGCCCTAAATATAGGTCAATCGCTACTTGTCTATCAAGCTGGTCAAATGAAAATAAGAAGAAATGGCCTTCACCACACTAGTATTGTATTTGCACTAATTCAATTTTACTACCATGAGTAAGCTGGTTGATTTGAAAGTTAAGTGCACATTACGTTTGCAGAGTCAAGGGCCTACGCTTGTGAATAATGCAGAGAAAGAAGAAAACCAAGTCAATATTTAGCAGTGCTACCTGGAACAAATCAAACCAACATTTACTTATCTACCATGATCTGGTATCCACTAGACTGTCTGTACTTTTCTAAAAGTTGTGGTTATGAATCATCAATTAAATCTACAGTAAAGATGCCTGTTATTTTTTACTGACATTAGTGACGTTCTCAAATCCATCCATTATATGTGTACCCATTATGGCGTTATTAAATCCATTTGTGTGAGGATGGATTTATCTTACCTTCCATGTTCTTTTTTCTCATAAAGTGTCTTTTTCTTACTTTCTCTTCTGCCTGTATTTTCTTAGGGAAATCTACATTCAAAATTCATAAAAACATTTATTGATCATTTAAAGAAAATTCAGTACAGTGAAATATACACTCACAAATCTTGTGAATCAATTAATTGTTAAAGAATTATACTAAGTGTTTGGAAACTCGATCTTTAAAACAAAATTTCCAATGTCAGTCCGGGCAAACCAGCTACTACATGTATTTGTGGTGCTCTGTAGTTAAGCAGCAATAGTTTGAAGCCAGCCTCGTGTCAGGAGACCAGTGTTTTCTCTGGTAAAATGCCTCAACAACCACCAAAGTCACTTCCCCTCCAGCTAAGCAGCAAAGCTTGTATCAGAACTATTCGGCTCTTGCCCCTGAGAGAGACGATGTTTCTCTAGGGCAGCATGTTACATGGTGCATTATTAATATTGTGCAGTAGTCCTCTAAATAGCATAAACAAGGAACCTGAATTTTAATTGGGTAGACTCTTAAAAGTATTAGAAATATAGGCTAAACCCTATCATAAATAGTTTAAAGCTACAAAAAAGTAAAGCAAAGCCTCGGTTTTTTAATGATGTATTAGATTTTGCTGTCCTGTACGGCAAAAGCGGCAGGTGTATCTGCTGTTCTAGAGATAGCTACCCATTTTTCTTCAGTTAATAATCTCAGGCTTTTACAACAGTAGTCCAGTCACCTTCAAAGGAGATCATCAATTATGTGCTAATACAGGCATTTTCTGAAGAGTATATATGGTATGTTGTGTTTACATATTTGCCCTTTTAGTTATTTAGATAGGTTGTGAGAGTCGTAATTACTGTCAACAACATTAATAATTTTGCATAATGTAGAACCAACTTCTTCAATGTGCTTATCCTGGTAGACAATTAAACCAGAACAGTGGTTGTTTTGAGGGTTTATTCCAGAACAAGCAATTCAAATTCTTTCTCCCTGTAAAAATGTTGAACAACAAAGAATGCTAGTTTTCAGGTTAGTCCTCTTAAGCTTGTGTAGCTGGAAAACTGTCCCTTTTTATTTATTGGTACATTCTCACTGTATTTAAACAATTTACATTTGTTTCTCTACATTCACTTGCTTGTAACACCTCTTAAATACTTGTAAAAGTTATTTCTTTGCTAGCTCTGTCTTTTCAATGTGATACACTCAGACATTTTCCCTTGAGTTTACTGTGCTGCAAAAGGCAATAATGCCCTGTTACATTTATTTCCTAGCACCATTATTGATGAATCATGAATCACTGATGTCAGCATACCTTAGGAAAGAGGTTTGTTAGTTTTTACTTTGCTCCCTTTGCCAGCTGGCTAAGTGACTGCAGAGAGCTCAAGATTATTGGATTTGTTGTGTATAGATAAAGACATATAGATACGAATTTAATTTCCTGGTGTCAAAGTCATGGCTTTTAAAATAATTATCCTTTTACAATCTTTCCCACAAGATTTCAACTACTTTAAATTAGGTCATGTTTTGGACTTTCCAAAGGCGTACTTTGGCCAGTCTAACAAAAAGCTAATCCTCTTCATAATCTCATTGTCTTCAGTAAGAATGTGTGCAGGAATGCACATAGTTGGGAGAATAACTGATTGTAGGATCTGGCCTCTTTTATATATTGGAATTATAACTTACATAGCAATAAATTCCTTCTTTACAGTATCTTCCAGAAAGCCATAAATGAGTCACCTTGTCAAGCTTTACACCTCTGAGTTACAAAATACTATCCCATTCTTCTTACTACTTC
The DNA here is from genome assembly GCF_964289735.1 of Phaethon aethereus. Classification (NCBI taxonomy): domain Eukaryota; kingdom Metazoa; phylum Chordata; class Aves; order Phaethontiformes; family Phaethontidae; genus Phaethon; species Phaethon aethereus. The sequence continues at coordinate 21,644,197 of NC_138584.1, forward strand.
TTTTGTATTTATATTCCTTGCTTTATGTAGCATCAGATGAGAGAGAACAGCCTCAGAAAATATAACTATTTGCCTTTTAGGACTCCATTCTTGGGCAGACATGTATTCTGAATGTAATGCATAATGCTTTAGCTTCACATTATCAGGAACCTAACTGAAGTAGCACAGCTAGAGCTCTTGGCATAAAAATAAAAATATATCCAGATAAGACTGATTTATAGACAAGTTAACTTCCTCTTGTGCAAAAAATGCTACGGATTTTTTACAGATAAATAGCGTGTATTTGCCACTTTTGTAAATCCATTTCTTTATATAAAAAGAGTCGGCCATATAAATTAGGTGTTGCTCATAATCCCAGCTTTCTTCCAAAAGAAAATTAAAGGAAACAAACAAAATTTCATATCCTTTACAGAAGATTGGGGTGGAAGTAAAACTTCATAGAAGCCAATATTTTATTTTTAAAACAGAAGGAAAAATGAGTTGGCATCATTGATGCTTTCCTAAGCAGCTCTGCTCTTTCAATACTGGCTGCCTCTTGATTGCTGACTGCCAATTTGCTGCTTTGCTGGCACACTACAGGAAATTAAAGTAAACAGTGTGATCACAGTGTTTACTTTAACTTTGTAAAATACGGAAGGAAAATGAAGCAGTGCTGTTTGTTCCAGGAGGGTAGGCAAGCAAGCAGGAAAAGTCTGAACACAATATCCCTCCCAGATATCCCTGCACGATTTTCCCTTGTAAATGTCACTTGCAAATTATACTGCAAAATTAATCAGTCTTACTTGTAAAATAGTTACAGCTCCTCCAGAAATAGTGAGCAGGGACTTAGGCTATCAGGGAAACTTTGTACTGGCACTGCAAGGCACTGACTCTCTTTCTGAAGTATGGTATAGCAGGATTTATCATTTTCCAGAGGCAAAAAATACATCAGCGCAAAGTGGTGTTTTATACCAAAATACAGAATCTCTGTTCAAACACAGGGCAATTTGTGTAAACTCAGCTGAAACAAATTGAAAGCCTACTCAAGATCTGAACACAAACATATTGTCTTGTTTTACCGAGGGTCATACGACCAACTCTCTGGCTTTTGCCAGCTGTAAAAAGGAGCTTTCCTGTGAGACATCGGCTCCTTGCTCTAAGGTGATGTCACTGAGTCCCACCATCAACTTTTATTCCAGTCACTGAATTTGTTTTGCCTCACTGGCATCACCGTTGCCATTCTGCAGCACCCAATCTGTGTATAATTTTGAGGGAATTTCTACCTTTCAAATTAGCATGACCCTGTAAAACCACTGTGGATAATCATTTCATCCTATCCAGAAGTGTCCTTCAATACAAAACAATCTAATCCAAATGCTGGTTCACCAGAGGAGAGGTTTTTTTTGTTACCAGCAGGCATACATCACTGGCTGTCACTTCTGTGTTTACCAAATAGTCTGAAATCACTGATACGGAAGATCCAATCCACACACTTCCTAAATTCATTTCACTGCTATCAGTTACCACAAGCTATAAAAAAGCAAATTGCAGCTGCTCTAGCATAGCACAGCAGGAGAAAGATACGCCTTAGCCAAACACAAATAACAGGGCTCAGCACAGCGGGTGACAGCTTGGAAAACCTGGGATGTGCTGTGCAGAAGGCCAAAGCAGATTACCAACTCCCAGTCCTTCCGACATGCTCCCTGCAACCTCTGGGCTCGTCTCTCACTCTTCCTTACCCTTTTTCCTTTCCCCCCTCTTCCTGTGTCTCCCAAGCTCTGCTGCTTTGCCTCCAAATCCTACTGGATCTTTTACACAGTTTCCAGGTGGAGCATGGTAAAACCAGAGCTTGGGCTGTGTGGAAGGGCAGAAGTCATCTTTGATTTCAGAATTCCTACTCCAGGTTTAGGTGTCTGGCTTTTTGGTGATCCCAAAAAGTGTTAGGAGGCACCATCCTGTTTGTTGCATATGTAGGTATTATATTTAATTAAGACCATGCCTTCAGGGCTCCTCTCCAGGGGACAGAATGTTTTCTTCCCTTCCGTGTCTTCATCAGCCATAATGTGGCTGGATGTTTTTCACCTTTTCTTGAAGTGCAGAGATTGAGCTCTGAGCTGTGCCATGTTACCCAGCTGAGGTATCTTGATCCCGCATTCCAGATTACATGTGTAGGCAGACCATGGAACTGAAAATCTTGGACAAATTAGCCAGGAGGATTTGATATCCTAATATAAAATAATTGATATTTTATGTTAGGGATCAGGCCCAGCCAGCATGGGTTCATGAAAGGCAGGTCCTGCTTGACCAGCCTGATCTCCTTGTATGACCGGGTGACCCACCTAGTTGGTGAGGGAAGGACTCTGGACGTTGTCTACCTGGACTTTAGTAAAGCCTTTGACAGCGTCTCCCACAGCATTCTCCTGGAGAAACTGGCGGCTCGTGGCTTAGACAGGTTTACTCTTCACTGGGTGAGGAACTGGCTGGATGGCTGAGCCCAGAGAGTTGTGGTGAACAGCACTAAATCCAGCTGGCGGCCGGTCACAAGCGGTGTTCCCCAGGGCATCTTTATAGATGATCCGGATGAGGGAATCGAGTGCTCCCTCAGTAAGTTTGCAGATGACACCAAGTTGGGTGGGAGTCTTGATCTGCTCAAGGGCAGGAAGACTCTGCAGAGGGATCTGGACAGGCTGGATCGGTGGGCTGAGATCAACTCTATGAGGTTTAATAAGGCCAAGTGCCGGGTCCTGCACTTCGGCTACAACCACCCCATGCAACGCTACAGGCTTGGGAAGGAGTGGCTGGAGAGCTGCCCGGCAGAAAGGGACCTGGGGGTGCTGGTTGACAGCTGGCTGGACATGAGCCGGCAGTGTGCCCAGGTGGCCAAGAAGGCCAACAGCGTCCTGGCCTGTATCAGAAATAGTGTGGCCAGCAGGAGCAGGGAAGTGGTCGTGCCCCTGTACTCGGCACTGGTGAGGCCGCAGCTTGAATATTGTGTTCAGTTTTGGGCCCCTCACTACAAGAAGGATGTTGAGGTGCTGGAGCGTGTCCAGAGGAGGGCAACAAAGCTGGTGAGGGGTCTGGAGCACAAGTCTTATGAGGAGCGGCTGAGGGAACTGGGGTTGTTTAGTCTGGAGAAGAGGAGGCTGAGGGGAGATCTTATTGCTCTCTACAACTACCTGAAAGGGGGTAGGTCTCTTCTCCCAAGTAACCAGCGATAGGACGAGAGGGAATGGCCTCAAGTTGCACCAGTGGAGGTTTAGATTGGATATTAAGAAAAATTTCTTCACCGAGAGAGTGGTCAAGCATTGGAACAGGCTGCCCAGGGAGGTGGTGGAGTCACCATCACTGGAAGTGTTCAAAAAACGTGTGGATGTGGTCCTTCGGGACATGGTTTAGGGGACATGGTGGTGTTGGGTTAATGGTTGGACTTGATGATCTTGAAGGTCCTTTCCAACCTTAGTGATTCTGTGATTCTTTGTGATTCTGTGATATTCTGGTGCATGACAGCCCACTGGCGTGGGAAAGCATGGGTATTAATGTGCAGGTTAACATAGCAGGTTCTGACCTTTTGGGGACCTACAGCTTTCCGTATGGCTTTTGCCTTTTCATGTGCAAGATGTTACACTCTTCTGTGAATTTGGAAGGGTTTGATGGCTATGATGTATGTAGACTGCTGGGAACTAACAAGCTGTTGTATGGTTGCCTTCCAGTCGGAAAGGATGGAGCTATATTTATGTTCAAGAAAAGAGCCATATCCATGACTAACATTGTTAGTCAAAACAGTTTTTGTAGAGTTGACTTTATTTTTTATAACTGATATTGCTTATTGTAACTAACTACCATTGAAATTATATTTTAGCTGAAGCTTTTAAGACTAGATCAGGAATTTGAAAGGGGATACACTGTTCTATGCTACAACAGTGCCTGGTGATGCATGAGAACATTAGTCAGATGGAAAGCAGTGCAGGATGTTTGAAGTAACAATACGATCCTGCTGAATAAGACACAGTGGAGGCTGTCTTACACTAATTTTCTTACCTCTGTGAATGGCTGAGTCCATAAAATTTTGACTCAAAGCATTTTATGCATTCAAAGTGCCAAATCCAGTTTTCTCCCTCATCTGAAAAAAATCCCTCCCAGTTTTGCACTTGAATGAGGTACAGAGAAATCTTCAGAGGGTTAGTTCTCCTTCCTACTGCCAGAAAACACAGTTCGCCTGGGCCAGAGATACAACTCACTATAACCATTTGCAAGATTGCCCCTGACTTTAATAAGCCTTGGACCAAGCCCATGATAGACTCATTGCATTCACAGATTTGAGCCAAAAAAAAAAAAAAAAAAAAAGAAAAAAAGGCAGCTCTATCTTTTTTCCATGGCTTTTGTTTACATTTTCTTGAAAGAGTATTTTGACCATGACTAAAATACAGTAATGCATTTTTTGAATGAGCCAGGAAGAAACAAAACTTCCTCTTGTTACATCTTTAATCGTATACAATCTCTCTTTTGCATTAGTCCTGTTTGCATCCAAAAAGAGTTTTAAAAATGTATGTAGATGATATGGTAGAAAAGAGTTATTCGTCTCTCAAAAATGTACCCAAACTTTCAAGCTGATCAGCTGCACATGGATGGTTTCTTATTTGTTTAATTCAAACTGTGTTTTAACCCTTGCCAAATAATGTTAATTTCCTTTCTTGAGAAAATACTCTTTTCATCTTGCTTTATGGTACTAAGAATCAATCAATATGTTACACGTTTAGAGGATGTGGGGAAATTCATTTGAGGAGCTTTAAACTTCTTATCTCAGAGTCTGCTTACTTTGTGTCTACCAGAGATATGATTCACCTCCTGTACCTCCAGCATCTGAAGTGGTCCCAAAAGGTCCAACACATAGCAAGACATTCTTCTCAGTTGCTGGTTTGAAGTAAAAGGATGGAAGATATTTCCAGAACTTGTATACTCATACATGTATATAAAATGTACACAACTGTGTACACAGGGACCTAGGTATAAGTAGGTATGTGAATAAAAACCAACCTTGTCTATGAAAAAATGTAAAGCAATCTCAAAATTGTCAGTTTTATTCATTCTGTGATTGTAGAGTTGAAATTAGCTTTTATTAAGGAAAGAGACCGGGCTTTACTGGAAAGAAATTGCTTCCATAAATTCCACTTCCTTGAGACGTCTGTACCTGGGGTTGCACACAGTAGAGCCCGCTACAGCTATCGGGTTCTGCAGCTGCCTTTGGGGCTATGAAGTTAGTGTTAGCCACATCACAAGGAAAGTATCATAAAGCATTACACACAAAAGATACGATGATGTCATTTTTGCACAGCTATGTTGATTTACATATAATATCCCACCAATCTGGCATACTCATTTTACTTTTGCCTCTCTTCAGTAACTCACAGAGTTCAGTAGCAGAAAAGTAGTCTCTTTAGGATTGCTTTTGCTTTTTTTCTGTTCTGTTTGTTTTACACTTCCAGAATAAATTGGCCAGGAGTGGTGAAGTTGTCTGTAACCTCATTTGAAATGTGTAATTTATCTAGGATGATATGCTGGTGCACAATCTTTCTGTGTATGACTGTGAAAAATTGCCGACTGAGCTGTTGGCAGACAGAATATCAAACCCCGCTCAGCCCTGTGTGTATGGAAGAGTTTAAGAAGGTAATTGACACTTTGGGCCTCTATTTGCCAAAGAAAGAGATAATGACGTTCTCCAAGGAGATTAGAATCTAACCAAACATTGTGCTCTAAATATAGAGCACAAAGCCAGGTGATGTTTGTGAAAATGCTGCTCGGCTGCAAGAGGAGGAGGGGGCTGAAGGACTGCAATTTTGCACTGTATATTTTTTAGGCGCACAGATTTAATTTAGAGATTATGGCTTGAAAATGAAATTTACAGTATGTGTGTTTTTGGGTGATAAGAAATTGATTTTGTGACCTTGGTACACACTAATTGAAATATCTGGCACCGTGTTTCGCTGAGGTTAAAGGAAGCCATATACGCCTGGAACCGCATTCTTCTTTCACCTTGAACCGCGCAGTTAATCGCGACCGCAATCACCGGCAGGAAGGAAGCTGCTGTTTCGCTGCGGTACAAGGAAGCCGAGCAATCTCTGCGCATTGTCTAACGGATAGGTTGTTGTGTGATTACTTTGGGCTGAGTTTAAGAGATTCACGATAGCTTCAAAATGGAGACTTCTGATGGAATTAACGCGCGGCACGCACCAAGGGCCGGAGCCTCGCGGGCTGCCGCGCAGCGGGCAGGGAGAGCGGGCGGGCCTGCGCGGTGGCTCCTCCTTCGGTCTGCCCGGCGCAGGCCCGGCGCAGGCCCGGGGGCTCACGTGGCTCTGAGACGGCGCCATCCTGGGCTCCCGCCACCCTGCCCGGGGAAGGGGGTCCCTGCCCGCGCGCCCCGCGGCAGGGAGGGGAGGGCAGCCCCTGGGCTGCTCTGCCCTGGGGCTGGTCCTTCCCGTGCACCCCGCCTCGAAAGGTCAGCTGTAGCATTTGGGAACAGCAGCTATGCCCCCCCAAGGACTCCGCTGGTGGCTTTTTGATTTACTATGCCTGCTTTGTTTAACTGCGTTCTGTCGTAGCTGAGACTTGTATGACTGTGACAGTCTAAAGTTGTCTATAAACTAGTGTGGCAGGGTGTCCCATTGTTTTGCTTATTACTTAATGTTACACATTTGTTAGGTTGGCACAGGATCACGTTTTTCAAAAAGGAAAATAAAAGCTCCTGAAAAGCCTTGACAATAAATGGTTATTTATTCAAAAACAGCCGAGTCCAATCTTTGCTTATGTTAGCAGGCTTCACGTAATGGAGTTGCAATAAAGAAAAATAGCTCCTCAGGATATGCGCTGGCTTTTATGTTTTATTTGTAACGAAAGCTATACACATAGGCAGCTATCTACGTAAGTTACATTGAGGGAGAACATAAGCAGAGATGGTGACTTGCATGTTTACATTTTTGATATTTATTTGTGGCAAAGTTCTGGATCTCAATTTTAAAGTATGTGAAATTAGGGTGAGGTATTGCAGGTTTCATTCCCAGAAAGTTATCAAAGGAAGACTAAGAGAAAAGATGATGCTGTCCTACACCGGACCACTGATTCTCTCCCGCCCCATCCATGCGGAAGAGCCGCAGGTCCGTTCCCATGACCATTGCCCTGTGTTTTCATATGCTGCGCCAGGTTAGGAGGTTGTCCAGTGATCGTCACTGCCCTCCTAATGTTGTAATAGTTTTTGGGTATCCCCAAAGTTCAAATGAGCTGAGGGCAGCAGAGCCCTGGCTCACAGCTTGCATCAGAAGTGTCATGGGGGTGGGATTTATCACAACAGTGGTCTCTGCACCACGTGAAGCTCTGCATCACGGATCTCTCTAACACCAGAGGCCCTAAAAAATCGCCAGAGAAATTCTTCAGGATGTTGACATGAACTGAAAGAGAAGTTCAACTAAGCTCCGCGGGCCTAAACAGGAGCTCTGAGCTTTGCCAGCTTTGTGGTGATGGGAAAGGAGTAGGTGGCAAATCATATTACAGTGGAGGCTTTGCCTTACTTTCTGTCTTGAATAAACCATTTTGGTGAGTAGCACCGGTCCCGAGGAAGCTCTACCTTTTCAAAATCTGCCTGTAAGAAGTTCAGAAGGGAGATCTGTGGAATCTGGAGGCACTCAGGCAAATGGGTTCAGGCCTTTTGTACCTATCCAAAATGTTTCATTATTTAGAGCTATGATGAAGCATGCATCAATTCATAAATACGACCCACTGTGCAATATAAAAATATCAATATTTCTGTCCTATTGTGTAAGGGATAGCTGATGCATACAAAAAGAATTTCATCTCCTTAACGACCACAGAGAAAATGGGAAAGGCAAATAGCCTTCAAAAGTGCATTGACTTGAAAACAGAGATGGGGAGAAGTTTCTAAAACTTAACACAGCTTTTCATCTGGGCTGATAAAAATAGAAACTGTGTGGGGTAGCAGTTGTGTATGATAGAGAGCTGCGATTTGGCTGCTCTTTTAGGATTTAGGATTTAGGCAAGTCTTGGTATGCTGATTCCACAAAGCTTTCATCATACTCAGGTCCATGGTTAAAAACTAGGAAATTCTTAGTAAAGGAGTCTTTAAAAAATGAGGTCACTTTCAGGGTGCATCGTACAGCATCCCTGCTCTGCCGGGAGAAGGTAGATATTCAGTCCTAGGTGTGTCAGGACACAGTGGTGGGCTACAGAAGTGTTGAGCTCCATTTGTATGATTTTGCACAAGAGGTCTGAGACTTAGATGATGCCGAAGGAGAAGCTGGGATAATATTTACACAGCTGTGGGCTGCAAAGAAAAGAACTGTTAACTGAACTTTTTGTACATCCTCTTGAATAAACAGGTAGCATTTTAATACCACCAAATGCTTCTTGTTGCAGGGAAGGGGTGTGTTAAAAGGCCTCTGGACTGTATTCTCTCTTGTCAGAGAAGGCTATTGCAGCTTTTATTAGCTGTAAAACGCTCATGAATGATTACTCCAGTTTTGGCCTTAGACCGATGAACATTCAGAAAACTTTTAACCTGACGTTGGCACGTTACCCTCAAGGAATGCCATACCAACAGCAGCATTTGAGTTCGAGCTTGATATTCAAACTAGAAAGGGGTCTGTGCCGCAAAATGGACGTCTGGTTTTGAGCGCTGCAACAGAAATCCATGTGCGGGGCTATTGCTGCTTTCACTGGCAGCACGGTAAAAATAGTCTCTCGATATACCTGCTGCCTCTGTTCTTGTTGCAGTTAGCAATGGCAAGAGCACTGATGACTACAGTAATGTATTTTATTATAGTTTCCTGCAGAAGGGGTGATGCTGATGACTTCCCTCCAACAGGGAGGTGACTTGCAATTGACTCTCGCAAGCCACAATGGCTGTAGGACACAAAGCCACAGTTAGGGGTGGATTTTCCAAAGAAATATTTGCTGAGCACTTTAGAACTGTCTGGCTCTATCCTAGGAGCCTAAAGGAGGACTGAGTTGTTTCAAAAGAATAATCCCAGTTGTGGGTGGTGAGCAATTGAAAATCTGTCCCTGAAGTGCTTTTTTTTTTCATATCATCTGTTGGCAGTTTGGGATTTTGGTTGATTTATTACTTTATTTTTAACTGCAAAGACCCTTTAATTAGGGAGGGGAACTATATGAATGAGCTGGAGCTGCTGGTGGTAGCAGCTCCTTGCCGTCGGAGATTGGGTAATTAAATAAGTAGATAATATCCTCCTTATTGAGAAGATTTAGAAAATCATAAGGACTTTGCATTATTACAGTGTTTAACATCTGCAAATGGAGGGGAAAAAAAACATAATGGCAATTTTCATGAGCTGCAATGCATGTGGAGGGCTCTTTTTCCTTCTTTGAACAGCCAAACACTAAACAATTCCTAAATCCCTCCTTGTTACTTATGTTTTGTTCTTGGTGGTTAAAAACACCATAAAGCAGAAACTGAAGACTTGCTATTAAAATACTTGCTGACAGCTCCATTCAAAACATCCTTTTAAACAGCGCTATCACATCATGACTCTCCTGCTATTCTGATACAGTTGCTTTAACAATAAGTACCTTCCTTCTTGGTTAGGGCCCATCTCTTTTCACTGGAAAATTCTTCCTTTAGATGCTATTGAATCTCCACTCTAAACAAGTCTTTCTCGGGCTGATCCCCTTTGCGTGACCTAACGCACGTAACCCCGAAGCAAGCACAGCGACGGGCTCCTCGGGGATGACAAATGGGAGGTGGTCACAGCACAGGAGAGCCTTTCTCACCTCCTCACCCGGGGTACACGGGCGCAAGCGCCCGGCGCAGTCGGCGTGATGACTTCACACCCCTCTGTACCCAGCGAGCGCTTGCTGCCCTGCTGGCCGCAGAGCCAGCGCGCGGCACCACGCCTCTGCGCGCCGACCCCTGCGGGGCCAGACCTTCACCCGCAGTAAGGCAGCACCGCCCTGGCGATTACGGCAGAGCTACACAGCTCCCGCCAGCCGAAGACCAAACCCAGGACATCCTGGGGGTTAACCGGTCCCCAGTGGAGCAGGGTGGGTTTCACTCTTGAAGCTTGAAGCTAGAATTATTTACAGTCACTTTAACAGGACAACAGCTGCTCTTGACCTAGCGATGAGCCAACGGCACTGCAAGAATTTGGATCTGAATTGCAGATGGATGGATTTCAATTTGACTCAAGTAGCTGGACTGCACAATTCTCTACTGTAAGCTCTCAAAGTCAGAGCTTGAGAGAAGAATCATTAATTTGGAAGATGATACTCTGAAATACTTTTATGAAGCAATATATTTTCATAGCAGACACAGATCAATTTAAAAGTAGTAATCAAGGGCCATGTGCTACGTGTTCACAGGCAGAAAATGTGGAGAATCCAGCCAGAGCGAGACAACATTCAGAGTGGCACTGAGGGTATTGCCCTACAGAAAGCAGTATGGTTCAGAACTAAAGTATTGTGAATTTCTGAGACAATCACAATGCTGTGCAGATATAAACCTGCTGCCGGAAACAAGCTCACCATAACTTTTCTAGGCAAATTTGGGTTTAACTCCCATATGAATTTTGATGGAAGGAAAGGTTTCTGCAAATACTCCACAGAAAAGATGTGTTCAATTCTTGCGAAAAAAGAGAAAATTATAACATAATAGAACCCATTGAAATTAGTTTTCATCATCTTTGAAAGTCATTCTCTAAATTCAAAGTAACTACAGCAGTTTTCGTGAATGAGATTCTGGCCCAGGGATTTTTCCCTTGCCAGTCCTAAGAATGTTATGAGATGTAACATTCCCTTAAAAGATGAAACATCCATATGCTACAGTTTTATGTCATGCAAGCAACAGCATTGTACAAAACCAAAATTTATATTTACTTGGATACTACTACAACTAAACTCTTCCTGGAAATTTTTAACTTTGCTCCCTTAGTAGCCTCTTTGGGGATACTTACGTGAAAAAATAGTGGCCACTGGCAGTGATAGCTATTTCAGAAGGCTGATGAATTTCATCTCTCATGGCAGTCATTGACGGACTCTGCTCTGTACCGTGCGCCTGAAATCAGATCCTCAAGCACTCAGGATTTGTACTTGGAGCCAGACACGGTTTTCACTCCTTTGCTGAAGTTGTCTTGTGTCAGAACTTGAAGCAACCTGAAGGCATCTCCATGTGAATTACTTACACCCTCACAGGCTGATTTTTCTCCAGTTTTCTACACCAATCTTCACCAGCCAGGAAGGAAAGTAGAGAATAATGAAATATTTAAGGGACGGCTTTATTTTATCTGATGTGCTAAGGTTTTCTGTGAGGGTGACACTGAAGTGTGATCATTCTCAGTACCTTTGGAACTCAGTTGTTTTCCACTAAATTAAAAAAAAAAAAAGTTTTTTAAAAGGTTGAAAGTTTTGCATAAATAACCTGTTGTGAAAAGTTACACTGTAAATTCACATATACTGAAAATTCCACATGGAAGGGTAATTTTACTTTTGTTTGAGCCACAAAAAAGTTTGACCTTGAGCTTGCATTTCCCTAGCCACCAACGTCAAGCAAATTCAAGAAATAAAATGGTAGGAAGCCAGGTCTCGACTGTTACAGGCCTTGTGGAATGTTTTGTTTGCTGCAAGTATTCAGAAGCATTATTATGTGAGGTGTTCCTATCTATTTTACTTGGCTTCATTTTGACTAATATAATGTTATCTTAAGAGGCAGAATTTTATTTGAGCTGAAGAGTCTCATTAGACCTACAGTCTACTTAGATTTTTCTACTCCTTGTAGCAAGGGAGTAGTAGGGAAAGTAGTAAGGAAAGATTCTTTGTAAATACACACACATATATAGACCACATTGTCTATGTACATTTAAAAGGCATTGAAACCATCTGAATTCCATTAATCCATATAAAAGGTCCAAAAACTTAATTCACAGTATTTAGCTCAATACCCAGTTCATCACACAAATGTGCTCTATAAATGGATAATAAATAAATTAAAACAGACTGTAGTTAAGCACTCTGCACATAGTTTCACTAAAATAGATTAGGGCAATGAATACTTTCACAGATTTTTCTATAGCACATAGAGCATAGTGCTTGAAAAAAATCTTCTTTTTTTCACTCTGTAATACGGGATCTATGAGGCAGCTGTTGCAAGTAGCTAGAGAATTTGTTTTTACTTTAACACCTCTAAGCAGATAAAGTTTCGGGGGGGTTGAGTTGCTTGTGGAGAGCAAAATTCCTGAAAGAGCTTATTACCTCTGTGTCAGTTTTTACTACTTCTGCTCTCTTCATGTTAATAGTGTAGGTAAACAAGGTACACAAAGAAAACAGCGAGATCTTTACCTCTGATTTCTCCTCGAAAAAGTGACATTATTAGTGACGTGAAGACAGATGACTCTGTATTACATCGCTATATGCTACTCTATAGCATGCAACCAGGCAAAATCTTGGAAAATCCCGAATGTTGAAATGTATTGAGATTAGAAAATGAGAGTGAAGCCTTTTCTGGAATCTTTTGGGGAAATGTTATAATTAATAATTATCTTCTGGCTGGTTTGTGTTGTTATTTCTCTGCTCCCAGCCTTTGACAGACCAGATGTAAACTGCTTTTGGCTGGGCTGTCAGTGGGCTCTCATTATCAGTTGGGACATAAAAACCTCCCTCACATACTTGTGTAGGTAAATCTGGTCACTGACTCTTCCCATTCCCATCTTCTTTGTTTTCCCTCTATATAATATCTCTGTCCTGACTGGTATTAACAACATCTAGTAATTTAGTATCATCTGTGAATTTAACTCTCAGGCTGTTCGGCTCTTTTTCCAGAGCATTAATAAATATGTAAAATAAAACTGGGCTTAACACCAACTCCTGTGGCAACCCAACTGGATACCTCTTCACAGCTCAGTGCAGTGCTGTTTGTCATGACTCATTATCCTTTGTTTACATTCCTCCAGCCAGCTTTCAATCCACATGACAGCACTCTTATCCAAGACATTATAAATTATTTTTTTAATAAGATTTTGTGAGCCACTGTATCAAATGCTGTACTACAGCCCAGATATATTGCAGCCACTCTGTTCCTTCCGTATACTAACCCAGAAAGTGGTGAAGAAGCGATTACATTTGTCTGGCATGATCTGTTCTTTGAAAATACAAACTATTTATTGGTCATGGTTTCCCTGTTGTTCCAGATTATTTTTACGCTCATAATATTTATTCCATTATTTTAGAAGAGATTGAGAGCAATCATACCAGAAGACAACCGCAGTTCCGCTCTCCCTCTCTTCCTCTTTTTCATGGAAGGCTTTCAGCAGCTGCTGGGATTCACAGCTAGGGTTTTAAGGCAGAGGGGGAGTGCATCCCAAATGCATACCCTTCGGCAATGGGGCGTCACATGTGAGTACTGCCAGAGCTCGATGAATGGCAGAGAGATGGGACCAGCTGCAATCTAGGTGACAGAGTCAGAGAGAAAGGACAGAAAGGCATGGCATGTCTGTTAGGAGGGGCAGGAGGACGGCCACGGTCGTCTGAAAAGAAGGAAGGAGCAAAGACATAGAGAGTCTCAAATCTGGGAGTCAATTTGACGGAGGAATTCTGGAGCTGTCAGCTCGAGGGGAGGATCCCTAAGCTGTCATTCATTCAGTGACTTTGTCTGGTGCTGTTCAAACCAGGAGTCATGCCTTGCTCCCTTTCACAGTAATTGTTCATGTGCTGCTGTCTCCATCACATGCCACTTGGGGCTTTGGAAAACAATTCAAAATATTATCCCGTTTCTCTGTATGAATTGAGATGTAGGCGTCATGTTTGTGCACTGTGCAGTTTGTTTCTGTAGCCCATCTCCTCTCATGCCATCTGGGCCATGTGGATTACTGGGGACAGGAGCTTTTGCTCTTGTAACCCCTTACTCAAAAGGGAAATACAAGGACAGACCTAGCACTGGCTTTACCAAGAGCTATTCTTGCCTGAGAACTGCAGGATGACACCAAGGATCGAATCCTTTTTATGGAGGGATTACATTTCCTGCCAAATATGTGACATGATTCTGTCTCAAGCACATACAGAATAAATCTGTAACAAGACAGACATTTAACAGTGGCTTAGTATTGAGGACTGACATGGGAGACAGCTCCAAGCATCTGATCTAGCAAGATCTTCTGGTCAATATCTGCATGACCTTCGGACCCACCACTCTAAAATAATTTCTAGGAATGGTGACTAATGAAGTTTTAGTACTAATTCACATATATATCCGCAAGTGTGGATTTGTACAGTTAAATTATATTGGGAGATGACCCCTGAGCAGCCACTTCTAAAGAAACTAGTTTTCCTTTCCGCCAGCTCTCGTCACTGCGCTGCAAATCTTCAGTGTCTTTTTTGTGTCGCTTACCCACGCTTATCCCTGGACTTTAAAACACATTCATCAAAGCGATAACAGGTTTCATTTTGTATATCACTAAGGATTATCCTGTGAAAACAATGCTACTGAAAATACGTGATGACTGACTTGTAAGGAATGTGTGGACGCTTTGTACATATTACAAAAATTTCAGTCCAGCTCCTGGAAAAAAAACAACATAAATTCACTCAAGAGATTCCTCTTTCTCGCAATGCTGAGTGCCTGCTCTGGGAGCTCCCAAAAGCCAAACTTCCTGTGCTGGGAACAATCAGAGGCAGCAGTTGTCACTTCCGTCCTGAACACTAACTGCCAATGCAGTTAATACCCTGCTTGACTACTCACTTAGGAAAGTATGGGTAATAATGTAATGAGATTATTCCTTATACAACTATGCAAAAACAAAAGAAGGAAAAAAAAAAAAAGGGAAAAAAAAACCATAAGAAAGTTTTAAACCAGACATGACAGTCTTAAAGATTTTACACTACCCTCCTCCTCTGGAATTAAAGAATGTTTAAAGCAGACAAACTCGGGGTACATCAGCATGGCTATACGATCCCAAGATCCAATCCACAGTTCAAGATTGCACCAATTGGAATAATGCTCTCATGAATAAAATAATGCAGGATAAAGTGTTGTTTATGATTTCTATTCTCAGCAGATTAGCTATGTACATCTTGTAACACAGACTGGCTCTGTGGAATATCAAGCACGGCAAGAGACCTGTTAGAAAATGAATTACTTTATCCAGCCAAAGCAATATCAGAAATGTCCTGCAGTCTACACTACCTTAATGTTGATTTAAAATCATATATTCATATTACCTTTTTATGTCTAATAACGCAACGTGATGGAGCCTTTCTTTTGCCAAAGTTGTATTACCCCATTTCTCTGAGTTAGGTAACTGTAATGTGTCTGCTTTACAGATGGATAAACTTAGCATAAAGAGAGGGAAGCCATTGTTTTCAGTCAAGAATGCCTAAGTGTAAGCACTTTCATCTATATTGGCCATCCATAGTGGCAGTGGCTCTGAAAATTGAGCCTCTTGCCATTCATTTATGTGACAGATTATTTTACTTTATACAATTCTTAGATAAAATACATTAGGCATCCCTAGGGCAGGAACCTGAAATCAAGACTCCTGCATGAAGATGCTACCTGCCCAGCTGGAGGGATGTGCCCGTGGGCTCGGGGTGATTGAATTGCTTTTGCCAGCTGCAGTAGCTTCAGTAGGAGGGATGGGGTGCATTTCTGCTCAGGTGCTGCCTGCAGCTGGGTGGTTAGGGTGCTTTTCGGGACCAGAGAAGAGCAGGTTTGTTCAGGACTGCCTTTAAACTCCAGCATGCTAAAACACTGCTGATGAAGAGGACATTGCCACTACTTCCTTCTCTTTCTCCTTTTCTTCTCCCTGTGTTTGAATAAAAGTGGTTGCAGCTGTCTTAAGCACAGCACAGGTTCCCATAGCTGTGTTAGGTATATTATGTTTGTAGGACCCCAACCCCTTGGCAAAGAGTTGAAGTGAAATTGAGGAATTGCTAAAAAATAGAGACTGAGCTGCTTATTGCTGGCAGGGTCAAGGCGGTCCCGAGCGTATCCAGGAGCACAACACAGGCATTTGTCAAAGTCCTGTTTTTGGTGCCAATATCCTTTTGTCAAGTTGTGACTAAAGAAGTAAGTAGCCACAGAGCAAGGAATTAGAGCACTCCAGTCAGTAGCCAGTCTTTTCCAGACGGCATTTTGATAAATGTTGTATAAATTATAGTATAGTACAAATTATAGGCATATAAATTACAGCTTGTAGCATGGGATATTGGACCTGCTGGGGGTTTTAGCCTGCATGTATGGCATAGCCAACATACTGTTTCCATCATTTTAATAACCTTTATAGAGCAGGTGGCTGATGCAGTTAATACTGCTATCATTTTTCTTTCCTTGTGTGATTTGCTGTGATGACAGTTCCATCGTTTCATTTTGAGTATTTAAGGCTATTAGGAAGCATTTTTAGGCAATCATCTAGTATAGGTATTTTCAAGCATACCTAAAGCATATAGGGAGTCACCTCCTTTCACACTGCATATTTCTAAGTAAGTATATGGCATGTTCTGTGTTAATCTGTGGAAAAACGATGGACAAGATCACCAGCTGTGATAAACTGCCTAGCTTAATTTAGTTAGATGGACTTACATTCCAGATGGGGATCAAGCCCGTCTCACAATTGCAAAGACTTCAAAGATGTGAAACATTTCTAAGATCATTGAAATATACATTTTGCATTTCAAAGATAAGATAAAATACAGAAACCAATATGTCATCAAACCATTTAATTTTCTTCCAAGTTTGAGAGTAAATTGACAGGAGATCAGCAATTGGCAGGAGAACAAATGAAACATATTGAAAGAGCCAATTTACTAGTATCGAGGGAGGCAGATGTGTCAGTTTTACATTTGCTCAAGTGAAGTTGCTGGGTTTTCCCCTCCTCCTTTTAAATAATATTTCATTATCTAAAGGTTTAATTATTAGATAATTGAATAATCCTTTATAAGTGACCAAGGAACACTTTGTTCATTGAAGAGCCCCTTTCATCGCTGTGCTGTGATTCTGGCAGTTGCAGTTCTTTTGTGGAAGTTTCTGATTTTTTCCCCAGAACTCATCACACCTGACACACACCAGGTTTCAATTGCAGCTGAGTAGTTTCCTGTGCCCCAATACTCCAGATGCCAATTTACTACCTCTTTCTTGAACTAGCTATTAAAAAGGAAGGAAGTGGAAACAGCATTGAGATTTCTACTGGCAGCTTGCTTTTGGATATAGACAGACATCATGGCAATGAGCAGCAGAAGGGGGAAAAAAAAGGAGGCAAGGGTAAGCACTTCCATGTTTTTAAGTACAGTCAGCAAGGTGGGGCCCTTATATAGTTATTTTTTCTGTGAAGTGGGTAGGTAGGTAGGCGTGAGCTAGATCTGTGCAAGAGGTGTTAGTCAGAGCCATAAGGCTGAAGTGTGGCAGTAGCTGTTGTTTGAAGGAACATGTACAGATAATGAAATGAGTAATTCTCTGCCCTTGACTTTCCCAGTAGCTATTTGCTAGTCTCTATTCTCTGTATTGTTAGCTTATCATGTGTCAAATTCCTGTGAGGAGGATTTTTAAAATACAACAACAAAATCGGGTAGCACAATTACATAATTCTTAACATTTTATTAATTTTCAAGGAGTTTGATATGTGGTATATCCATGGTGTGTATCCAAAATTGGAAAATCAGATTTGCATGAGAGAAGTGGTAGGGCTGGATTTGCAGAAGATCTGTTGCAAAGTTATATATCTGTGAATTGGATCTCATGTATGCATGTAACCTGCAAACCAGAAAACTAGAAACAAGACAACGTGTGATTGTCTTTGATTTAAAATAGATGTTTTCTGTTATTAGGAGTCTGATACTTCGATCTTGTTTTGTCTTGTATAACCTTTGAGTATGAGAGTTGTTAATGTGACTTCAGGAGTTAAAACTTTAAGTAAAAAATCATAACATAAAATTATTCATTTCATATACTGAAGCTATTTCTAAAGCACTGAGCACTGTAGCCTTGAGGTGCCCACTGATGCTCTAAAAATAACAAGCAATTCTGCTCAAAACGGGCTATCACAACCCTCTTTTTTTTGGCCACAATTTTTATTTTAAATCCCATTCTAGAATTTTTTTTTCCACAGGAGAAGAAACTTTACTTAGGGAAGAGTTTGGCCTGCTTGCTTACTGCAAGGAGGGCATCCGTTGACTGGGCTGGAGTACCTCCCTTCTGTGTCTCCAGACCCTCTCCAGTGCTCGGCAAAGGGAACAGCACAGGACTTAAAAACAAGCATGTGTGATGTGTAACTTCTTTGCGCTGTGAAAAGACTATTCGAGGTTAAATCTCCCAACCGCTTGAATCCATGGCAGAATTTCCTTTTTAGATTTGCTTATTAGTGGGGAAACAAGGTACCTTTCTAACTATGCACTGTCCTTCACTCAAAGTAAAAACATTCTGGAGAGCCATGCTTGAAAGGAAGTTTCAGTTTGTTTAATTTCTTAGGATTCATTATTTGGCTTACACTTAACCAAACAAGATCAAGGTGCCAAATGATTTCATATTGTTATTGAAGCACATGTGACCTTTAGGAGTCTGGGTCTGTTTTGCTAAAATCAAAACAGACAAGGTAGAAGAAAGGATTTTGTAGATGGGGAACTGAGACAAAGGCAGGTTAAGTGATTCCCCGGACTTCCACCCACAGTCCATAGCAAAGTCAATAAATGAAAATGAAACCTGGAAGTCTCTCAAGGTTACATCTCCAGAGGTGCATCCGGCTCACAACCTCTAGCTGTGGAAGTGGCTTCAGGAGCATGAATGGAGGTGGAAAATCGGGAAAGTAAACTACTGTGCGAAGGAAGGAGCAGGATCTGCCTTACAAGAGAAGAAAGAGTAACATAGAGCTGGAAAAATGTGGCAGAACTCACCTGTTGCATCTGGGAATTACTTGGGGGATGGAGGGGGGAGTCATAATGTCAGGGCTGTTGGATTTGGCAGCAATGAAAATGCCTCTTGACTTTCCAAAGGCATATTGTATGTGTAGAACTATGAAGGTCGACAGAGGTGCCTGTATTTGCCAGAGTAGTTTACACTTGCCTACTTTGCCTTTTGTTATCAGGGGAAACCTCTTGCTGAGTAGCCACCAAAGATGAGGTTTCCTGCTGGGCTGATGACTTCTAATTGTGTTGTTCCCATTATCAACCCAACAACCTCCCTCAGCAGAAATAGGTGTGGTAGAGCACTGCTGACATAAAAGGTGTGGACGGTGTTTGTCATGCTGAAGAGTCCACAGTCCTTCCCTGTGCTTAGTATAGATGGGAAGTCTTTGGTAGCAGCTGGCAAATGATGAATTATTGAACTGTGTGTACAGCACTTCGTAAAATTATTGCCCATGTGATAGTACAGTGAGATAAGCCTGGTGTCGACAAGTGGACTTTTCCACCTTTGGAGTTTGGTTAACGTTTGCTGGTTTGAAATTCAAGAAAAGTCTGCTCTGTCAGGAAGGATTTAAATAGAAAATTAAATGGGTTTGCATATGACAGATTTTTGTTAGCCTTCAAAGTCTGCGTGGTCTAACCAAGCATGTGGAAGTAAGGTATTTCTGAGTGCTGTAATAGTTATATTTAATGCTTCTCTACAATAACTACAAGCAGTTACACCAAATGTTATTTTAATCCACTAAAAATTCTGTGGATTAATAATGCTGTATGTGGAGACAGGAGAACAGGGATTGTTGAAATCATTTTTGGGTGGCTTCACAATTGGCTGTCCATTCAGAGGGAATTCACTCTGGTGATCGCTCCTTCCTCAGGGAAATAAATGTAGACAAGAGATGACTTCACAATTATGTCTTGACTAGAAATAACCACATCGGAAACTCCAATTGCTCTTCCCATCTCTTTCTGATAAAGTGCAATCAGTATACCCCGTGCCTCTTTCTGTGAGGTGTTTGTAGGCAGTGTTATTGTGGAGGAACATAAGCTGCCACTGCAGTCATTCTTTGAACATGCAGTTGAGAACGACAGCTCTGCTATGGTGACAGCAAACATCAAAGCAACAAAACACACTATTTTATCTGATGGGAGTAACAATATCTCAGCTAATAAAATGGCTGTCACCCCTGCCCATTGTATAGATAAGGAAGCTGAGGACGTTTGGATGCTCTTTGTTGGTATGCCAAGTTGCAATTATCCTGTGACAGAGTCCTTCTGGGCTATGATTGATGAAACATTTTGAGGGGGAAAGAGCTTCAATAAGTGAATTTCATTGGATTTGATGATGACATCACTCGCACAATGGCTGGCAAAAACAAAAGCATTTTAAGTAGAACTAGGAAAACGTAGCCTCGTTCAGTCTGCTGGGGATGTCCTTGCCACATTCACTTATTTGTATTGTATGTTGGTTGTAAACAAGTCTAATTCTGAAGTTCTTGTGTTGTCCTTTTCTGGCATTGAGATCAAAGTACTGTCTGTGATAAAGATGAGAAGACTTTAAAGACTTCAGTGGCTTGTCAGAGTAGGGTATGTTTAAACATAAAATACCACAACAGTGCAGCCTTTGGCTAAAACAGGCACCAAATGAAGTTCTAAAGAAATCTGTTGTTCTTCAAGAAACCCCTCACTATCTTGCAGTTTAATGGCCTAAAAGTGGACCAGTTTTGAAAACAATTTTTCCTTCTTTCCTGGGCCTTAACTCGCAGGGTGACTCTGCCACTTGCTCTAACAGATGCAAGATGGATGTCACCAGTTAAGAGGAAAGGAATGCCCTTTCCTTGCTCAAATTCCTGGATGGATTTGAGGATTGGTAAAGCCCTCCTCTGAACAATAGCCAGCCCTTTAAAATGTAAGCCTTCTCAAAGCATGGCATTACCCTTTTTGCAACAGTGTGTGCGGCTGTCCCATCCATAACATGTCCTTTTCCCTGGCTCCAGCTGTCCCCTATCCCAGATCTTTCAGTGGGTCTCTGAAAGAGAGCCTGCAGCCTGACTTTACAGTGCCTGATCTGGAGCCAAGGCAGCTGGATTAAGAATTTAAGCTTTAATCCAGTATTTTAATATTTAAGAGCTTGACCATTGGAAAATAAATATCTTTAAAACAAGACTTTTCTCTGTGCATAGTCTGTATTTAGATTTAAGATGTAAACCTACTCCTCTTGACTGAATAAACAAATGTTTAATGCTTACTATAACATAAAGTTTGCAAGGAATCTGAACACAGAGAACTTCTCCCAACAAACTATTCTGGGGTCTTCAGTGTCTTGACTGAGCTGGGACTTCTGGAGCAAAACTAGGGAAATCCTATAGAACTGCCTGTGCAGAACAGCCAGAGATGGGTGCAGAGGACAAAAGACAATGACTTTTTTTTTAATGAACAAAACATTTGATACATGATGTAATAGTTTTCCTGAATTAAAAATAAAGTAGCAGTCTTTACTGTTGCTTTTTGCTAAAACAGTTTCTTGTCCAACACTTTCAAAAAAGAAGCTTGCAGCACTTCTCCACATATCTAATAAATGGCCCAAGTTTCAGGAAAACTAGAAATCTACCCAATGTTTCTGCAAGTTCAGTCTTTTTGATAATCAAGACAAACCTCTTGATTAGGTTTGCTTTAACTTAGATTTAGACACTTTAAGAGGTTTATTTCAATAAATGAAGGGAAGCTACTTTTTTTTTTTTAGTGATTTGCTTGGGAAACAAGTTTTTAGCATTTCCAACTAAGAACTTTGCAGCTGAGTAACACTGAGAAAAATACTGGTGAAGGCTTCTGCAGTGCCTCCCTCTCTGACAGATCCCCAGCACGGCCGTCTGTTGAAATCTGTTATGTTTTATATGGCTTTATTCAGTACTTCATGATAATCCTCCTTTTCTGTGGCTTCTGCCTTCTTAGTATGTAAATTATCCCTCGCAGCAGCAGTGTTTCCTCTGTGTTTTGTAACCGGGGCTCCGTCTCCAAATGCCTGTGCTGACACAGTGCGGTACTGGATAAACCCGGTCAAGCAAGGGCAAGCAGCACAGCTGTGCGGCACGCTGCCGTGTCCGGGCTAAGAGACTGTCTTTAAAGGGCTAATTAGCCTGGCTAGAGCGTGGCACTAACACGGCGTTGCTGCCCGTGGTGGGACGCGCCTCGGGGCTCTGCGCAGCCCTCCAGCGTGGCGCACGTCTCCGGTCGCTGACAGATACCCAGCGTTTATACAACATATCTACGCCCTCCTGCCTGTCAGCACTCCCAAGCATGAGATGCACATAATAACACTTTATGTGGCAGGTTGTGTTATGGTAGGCAAAGTTTAAAGTGTCTTCAGTTCTGGCTTGTGCCATCTTTCAAAATTATTCCCTGTTAAACGTGTCACTTCTATCCAAACTGTAGATACGTCTTTAATTGAACTTTTGGGTTTTTTGCCTACTAAGTATGTTTCATATCTTTGGGATAATAAAGTCCCTAGCCCCTGTAGCTAAGAATAAACACCCTTACTAAACAATGACAAAGTTATGTAGACAACATTGATTGTGAATAAACAGAATATTTTCACCTAGTACGTAATAACTATGGAAAAGCAGAGTTGTTGGCGTAGTCAGCAAGGGAAAAGTCACTTTAGATTGAATTAGGATGCTATATACTTCCCTCACATTCAAAATTCATTAAGGGACCTGAGTGGGTTAACTTGTTCTGCCATTTGACAGGGATTTTTTACAGATTGTATGCCTTAGCTCTTTCCGGACCGTTCTTTCTACCAAGATCATTTGGCATGAGGAGACCATGGGCTACATCACCTCAAAGCTATAGGGCTCAGGAGGGAGAGATGAAAGAGGAAATCTGGCCTTCAGAACAATCTGGAGTTTGGAAGAAGTTTCTCCAGAAAGGAGGAGGGCTACAGACTTTTCAAATGAGCAAATTCCACTAAGATGATATTTGGCTATTATGTGGGAAAATGACTGTGACTGTCCAAAAATCTGCAACCTTTTAACTGAGCCTGAGCAGCACCATAGTCCTAACTTCCCCTGAGTGTTATAACCTCTAATTCCATTTGCATCATTATATTTAGATTTAATTCACATCAGAAGAAAGGCAGGGAGTTGGGAGGGGATGACGGACACTAAACCCTATATATTTTTGTAGTGACCTTTGTGATCAGGAACGAACTGCAGGGATCAGTCTCTGAGACTATGACTCTCAGAACTTAAGACATTTTCACCATGGAGTTAAATATTTACAGCATTGTCAGTAGCTGGAAATACTTCAGTGGTTATTGTTGAAGTCATTAGTCTAGCTGAAGTAATGCTGGCATGTTTTCCCTCTGGGTAGAATTCCTCAGTCTAATTGTCTCCTCCTTGTCAGACCATATTTGATATCTTCAGGTTTGGAGACTGGCTGTTTTCCAGTAATTAATGGCTTTTTTCAGTTATAGATTGAAATTATTTCCTTTTGTGAATTAGTCTATTATCCAGTAGTGAAGCTATTGAATTCCTGAGCATTTGAATGGGTTAACTTACAAATAGAGATAATATAGAAAACCCACTTTCACCAAGCCACATGAAAGCTATGTGGGTCACTGCAGGAGATGCTTAGTTCACATGTAACTGTTTACAAGAATTAAATAACATTGACTTTAGCAAAGAACAGATTTTTTTTTTTTAATTGGTGTTATCTTCAACTAATGACCTAACCTTAATATTAACGTAGAGCAATATAGGTCCATACATCTCATAGAGTAGCATTAGGTCACTTCATCTAACCTCCTGAATAGTACTGGCAATCAAATTTCATCAAGCTGCTCTTGTCTTGAATACTGTAACTTGGGTTTGACGAAAGTACATTGTGAACTCAATGTCTCTGATGCCCAGACTAGGCTCCTTAAAGTACTTTGTCCGCTCAGGGCATAATTAGCCTGTGGTTTCAGAAATCAGTGAATACTCTTCCGCAATAGGGAAAAAAAAATAGCTTCTCCTGTAGTCACTGTTTTATGGCCTTCCATGTTATTTGAGCTATTACTTCTTTGAAAGCAATTTTACCACATCTTCTGTTGTATTCTGCTTTTTAAATCCAAAATGGAACATAATACAGATCTCAAAGCTAAAAGCAAGAAATGTTTTTAATATTGTTTCAGATATGTTGCAGCAAATTATTTTTTCAAAGGAAAACAATTATTGAAGACAATGTAGTACAATGAAGTGCAGGTGCCATAATGTACCACCTATTTTTAAGTAGCAGGTTCAAAAGCATGAAGAGGGACTTCTAGTTAAACACTGATAAGCTCAGTTGTCCTTTCTACATATAGATCTGTCCTTGTTGCCCAAATAAAGGCTTCCTGCTAAAGCTCTTAAATCATGTTATATCATGATTTAGCAAAAACTTTTTTGGTAGAGTTGAGGTTTTATTTTCCCTTCCAAAAATGCTGCTAAAGTGTTACGTGTAAGCTGACAAGAGTTCACCTCCCCAGAACCAGGAAGGTAGTCTGATCATGTGAAATGTAGGAAACCATGTTCATCCTAACTTCCAGCCTTGCGTTTCATTTGCTGTTAGATGTTGTTGAAGAAACCGGAGATATCAAGACCTCTGAGTGATGGCCCTTGTGTGACCTGCCATGGGGGACATCCATCTAGCAGTTGTTAGGGATTAGATATGGACAGAGTAACCTTGATTTGGTCATACTGCCTCCCTTAGATGCATTTAACAAGTGTTGGATGCAGTGCAGCTGGATCCCAAGATTTGGTGCATGACAGTGTGCTATCTCTTTGCAGCTGCTGGGGAACTATTTCCTCTACAAGAGGACGGTTTAAGGTTTCTGCTGTAATACGCAAAAGGAAGTCTGGATTTAGACAAATACCAGAATGCACCATACTGAGTTTATGTATTTTGGTTCAGAAAGTTCTGCAAACAGTTTTCAGAAATGAGTGTTGGAAATAACAAGAGCCAGGTGCGTTAGGAATCGAACAACAACCTTGAGTCTTATTTTCCTGAAGGCTGTTATACGGTAGCTACTGGAGTATTTGTGAACACAGCAGAAATCATGGTGTTTATTTTTGTAAACTGAACAAAGATTTCAACAATGTAATCAAGATTTCAGCCTCACAGACTGATAAATCTATTTTCATGGTGTCGACTCTGTCAATATTATGGTACATGGAAAATACAACGGGAAGTCTGCAAGAAATTGCAATGCAGATACTGTCTGGCTATAGGTTGTTTGGTTTTTGTTTGGTTTTGTGGTTTTTTGTTTTGTTTTTTAAATGAAATACAGTTCTATTTGCAGTGCTGAAATACAACTTCTACTTGGGCTGCCCATTCATTTCTACAAGGGGCATAGTTATCCACTGGCAAATCCCTCTCAGTAAGGGATGTGCTTAGCAACCTCTGTACTGCTGCTTTCCTTTAAACAAAAGTATTCTGATTGTGTATATGCTGTTTTATTTTTCAGTTAAAGTATGAGTTTCAGTGAAAACAAGCAAGTTAGCAATAAATGTGGAAAGCTGGACTGGGAATTATGTAATATTCTGGCAGAGATGTTTCTAAAACCCTTCTGCTGGTAGCACTGAGAAAAACATTGACACCTGCACACTGCGGGCAGTTCAAAATCCAGCATATGCCCATTTAGCTGCACTTCACCTTGTTTTAATTCTGTGGGTTTGAAGGAGGCAAACCAAGAAACTGATGATGTGTCTCAGTTACATTCTGTCTAATCCTTGAGTGGTTAGCTTGGCACAGGGTGCCCGCCAAGATTGGTTCGTGGTAATTAGATCTGTGTGGGGTGAGGAAGGAAGAGCAATGTGGTCTTCATTCTTGACTTCTGCTCCTGGCATGTTTTGCCCTTTTGCTTCTGTAAAAGCAAAGATGTAGGTTAATGGGAGCCACTCTTTTTGGACTTAGTGAGTCTGAGGTCAGTCTCTGTCACGGAAACAGACTTCACACACTTAAACCAAACATGAGCATGTTGTTCTGTTCACTCCGAAGTAAAAGCAGAAACAATCCTGCTACTTCAGAGCCTGCTCCAGGAAGGAGTGACAGAGCAGGTCAGCTGGGGGAAAGCCTTCTCCAGGATTAGACATGAACCTGAGCTTGCCCTTCAGTTCAAACGCACCCATCTGCCCACTCTAGGCAAGAAGTCGGCCTCACACCGGTGTTAAGCATTTGGAACCGCCCGTTGTGCTCTGTGGAGGGCTCCCAGAAGAGCGCAGTGACGGCGCTCTGCGGATGTCTGGGAGCTTCCACCGCCGGCTGCCCCGTGTGGTGGGAACGCGGTGCCGGGTGGTGTTCAAGACCCCAGGACTTAGTCCTGTGTGACTCGAGAGTAAGTCCATATCCTGACAGAGAGCAGGGTTATTTCTTATCACAGCCTTTGCTGCATGCTTGTAGCAAGTTTGATAAAGCTCATCACATAATGCTTAATTATCTCTGCCTCGTCCAAGCTGTGCTGTCTCTCACTTACCCCCTCTTTCACATCTTGCGTGCCCACGCCATGATGGCGCCGCGGTGGTTCTCACGTGTAAGCTGTAAAGTGGTGATGCGTTTCCTGGCTGTGTTTTCTGAATAAACATCTGTCTATATTTGTTTTGCAGTTTGGGAAAGTTCTGCCTGGAAGTTTTTCATCCCCCTTAATCGAACTGTTTTCTATGCTGTTTTCCTTCTGTCTTATCTCTTGCTTGGGACCAAAATGTTTAGATTTGGGTGGTGATGTCTCACTCGTTCACATCCTGTCAGGCAGGAGGCTTGGCTTGTCTGGGTTCACAGTATAGCTAACCAGGAGATGTGTGTGACTGGAACTGAAAATGGGATTATTGTTTTATCCCCTCCTATTCAGTGTCTATAATCCAGTTTTCCAGAGAACTTATCTGGTCATCACTCCTCACATCCAAAGCCAGTTTGAAAACTCGAGCAGTCCATCTTCACCCTGGATTTTCTTCCGTTTTACTTGTGTCTCCTTGCTGTCTCTGATATTCACTCTGCTACAGTCTCTCCCCTTTATCTTTGTATTTTAACAGCTCCTTAGGCCAGGTGCTCTGCTGGTGAATGAATGCCACCTTCCTGGCAGGAAGGCAGAAGGGAAGCCTTGAGTGCTCCAGGTGCAAGGAGGTCACGGTCTGCTTCCCCAAGGAGTGAGTGGCAGCTCCCGGTCCCTCGTGCCCGAGCTGTAACGCAGGTTGTGCTCTTCACCTGCACCCCTGACAGATGCCCCGAGACCCCGCTCACCACGTCGGCAGGGCACGCCTGATCAGCTCTGAGCCTTGCCTGTAACAGGAGGGGTGGATCTTCATCGCTCTCACAGGTCTTCGCCTCACGATCCAGTCAGAGAAAGGGTGTCAGCCAGAGAATAAATAACTGGTTTAGGGTTTGGACACCCAAACTGAAGCTCCCCACTTGCAGCCGTACGGCTCGGAAGCTTTCTTGCTGAGTCTCTGCTGGTCGGTGCAGCCCTAAGGCCTCCTCTGGCGGGAGCGGTGCGGGCCCTTGCTGCTCTCTGCAGCGCACCTTGGTGGGCCAGAGCCACTCAACAGCTACTTATTCTTCCCTTTCCCGCTGTTTCACTAATTTGAGCACCCTGTTCTTTTTTTATTCTCAAATTCCTGCAGATGTTTGTCTGGGTGAATGTTTTGTTTCCAATTAAGGACTAGAACTTTTAAAGATTGTTGTCCCGCCCACTTATTCTTCACATATGAGTGAACACAAATTGCAGATTTTCCTTTTTTTGATAATTCACACGTGTTGAAAAGGCAGGTTGTTCTGTGTGGCTAAACAAATGACGATTTCATCACTGGCACTTACCCAACAATAAATGTTCTTCGTGTTTAACTTGTCTGAAAATAACAGCAAGAGAAGAGGGAAGCAGTTTGGATAATATATTAACCTCTCTGAACCTTGTCCATTCTCTGAAACTCAGCTTGAGTGTGTTTTGAATGCGTAGGAACATGACTTTCCTTCTTCTTTTAGATTTTTCTGCCCCATTCCTTAAACTGGGACTATGGGAATCTTTTGTTGTGAAGACCTTTCGTTCAGCCAGATGCGGAAGAACCGCTGATCTGAAATCATCTCTGCATATACACATTCTTCAGTGTGAGAGAAAATATTTGTTTGCTGAACTAAGGACTTTTAGGAGCCCAGCTAGCTGCAGGGCCACCAAGTTCAAACCAGTTAAACTCCTGGCAAGCTATAGAAACAGCCCAAGAAGGCATTGTGAAGAGCTCTTGCGAGGAGGTAGAGTTATGGAATTTTAGCAAGACTGAGCTTGCAGTGGCAAGATTTCCTATGCAGCAACTGCATGGTCCCCTGCCCCAGTGTAGGACAAAGATGAATCAGGCCCATTATGAAAGCAATTCATATTTAAATGAGATTTCCAGCCCAGTTCTGCGGTCTCAAGAGGTTTTTCTAAGCATCTGCTCTTTTATGCTGATATAGACCAAATTTGAATGCTGAATCTTTGGAGAATCATAAACAAATTGTGTTAAATTACCATTAATGGAAAAACATCACAAGGAAGGAAAGGCAAGGTTGTTAATGGTATCACCACTCTTAACTCGGGCTGCGATGGCTGTAGATGCACCGTCCTGCGGCACAGAAGTAATGCATGTAAGATCACCCACTGCTCCGAGACCTCCAGACAAGCTAAGCACAGCAGGGTGAGTAGCACTGGAATTTGTTTTACAGGAAGCCTTTCATTTCCTTGTTTTTGAGGGGTTAAGTGAGGCACTTCAAGTACTTTTCTCCCATGAGGGTTACACTAGGGAAGGGTAGTTTTAGTTTCCCCCCGGGGCTCCATAGCAGCTCTGGCAGCAGAGGCTGCTGCTGAAAGAGAACAGCCGGATGCAATGAATCAGTGTATTCCCCAGCTGCGCCGGCTGCGTTTCCTTCCTACCCACTGTTGTCCACTTTTCAGACTGCTGCGCCTGATGCTGGTCCCCAGCTCTGTGCTGCCACTGCTGTTCTTGATAGACGGGTATGCCCCAGAGGCCCCCGACCTTGGCTTCAAAAGGCCTGGATTGGGTCAAAAGTTATTGCTGATGTTTTAATTGCTTCTCTTTCTATTCAGTGCATTCTCCAGATGAGATACTGTATACTACAATACATTCACATTAATGGCCTCAGTGTGAGCTGCTTATGGTCCTTAGTAACATCAAGCATTCATCAAACTTAGGAAAATCACACCATCATGCCTAGGCTTCTTCAGGTGTGACTTTGGGAAAACTGAGGTTATCGAACTCAAGCTCTGGTCAGGAGTTCTTCATTCATCAAAATCCTTCTCGGGAATGTCAAGGCATCAAAATAGTTCACCTGCAACCACCAGACTTCTGCTGCCCTGGAAAGCTTGTTGCCCCTCTGGCCAGCCTGGCTAGTTATCCAGGTCAGAGCCTGCAAAGGACCCTGGCCACAGCACAGATTACCCTGTGTGGGGAGCCAGGACTGTGGCCCCTGCCAGAGAAGCAGAGGAACCAGAGCCTCAAGTGCTCTGCCTGTAGCAAGGCCCCAGCAGTAAGCCCTTGGAGACGTAGGTCTAGCTGGCAGATTTCGATCCAAGGCTTGGGGAATCCCAGCTCTTCTGCAGAAGAGCTGGGAGCATGGAAGTCAAGGGCTGAGTTCACAGGCTGTGCTGCTCCAGAGCAGGCTTTCCATGTGGTGGGCTCCCACGTGGCAAGCTCCTGCAGCCATGGACCATCCCACCATGGGTGGCTATCTCCAGTGACCAAACTCCAACGTTGTTAGTTTTCCAATCAAATAATTTACGAAGTAGTAAAGGCCACCAGCCTGACTGATATCAATTTAATTCAATGCCAGAGAGCCCAGAATATATTCTATAATACAAAGGTTCACTTCTACAAAAATCTCATTTTGCATGGCTTGGTGAGGACTGAAAATGCACAAATAATTCTTTTTAACTTGGGTGATTTCAACCGGGAGAAACAGTTTACTTCAAAATTTACAAAGGGCAAAAAAACCCCAACCTTCTGTGTGATTGTGAGTCAATATGACAAGTTTCGCCCCCATGCTAACTCTTCATATTATAGGTAATCATATCGTCAAAAAGTCTATCATGGACATGTGCCCAGTGCAATGGAAATCCTTCAAAACCGTTTTGATAAATCCATTGCTATAAGACTTTCCCTCATTACATTTTTCATGTAAATATATGTAAACAACATTACAAAAATCTTATATCTAAAACTGATAATTCAAAGTATTTTTCTCATGCTTGTCACAATAATAACAAATTATGTCTTTTTGTAGCTGTAGTTGCCCTGGTGTTTTCCTATGGTAGGTTATAATTTTATAACCACCCAGTATTAAAATAAGATATATGACAGGGTAAAAATTGCACTTCAGAAAGGATATAGAATATGACAGAAGAAATTTCCTTTATCCTTTTTTCCTAAAATCTCATCAGATTCCTCTAGCTTCCAACTGCATCACAGCCCTAAAATCAACAAATCATTCTTCCTTTCTGTATTCATATGTTTTAAAGTTTCTAAAAGAATTGAATGCTCTTTATACAACAAAGAATTTGTTTAGCATTGATATAATACATACACATTTTACTTAACAATGAACAATATTACCTGATGTAAAAGAGTGATTGTTCAAACACTGGATCTAATTTATAGCCCTCTGTGACAGGGGAAGACTTCCATCAACGCTCAAACTTCTTAGTGGGGCTACTCAATCCTAAACCAATGGTGTTCTCATATTAATGAGCTCATGTGGTTTTAATACAGAACTACCATCCTCAATTCAAAATGAAGTTTGAAAAGGCTATCAGCTTTTCAGATTTTTTTTGTTTTTGAATACATTTATACACCTTCAAGAGACTAGTAGAGAAATGATTACATGCAGCTAGTAGCTGAATTCATCTAACCATAATTATTTATGTAGAGTGAAAAACATGGTAACTGCATTTGTAAGGTGAAAATGGAGGATTGATTTTATTTTACAACTGTATCATGTAAGGGTCTTACCATATGCAGGTGCTGGTATATACACATTCCTGTATCCACCCATCTTTGAGTTATTTAACACAAATTTCCTAGGAAATTATTTATAACCTTCCTCACCTTGTGATTTTTAATGATGAGATTTTAGACCAATCCAAATACCATAAACTGCCATGTAAAAAACAAAACACCCCTCCTAAAAAAAACCAAAAAAAAATGCCACCAAACAAACAACAGCCTTGTCCCCACCCTCCCACCCCCCACCCCAACTGTCATGTCTCGAGACAGTTCAGCGATTCAACAAAGGTCTTGTGTATCAAACAGGTTTGGATGCAGCATTACCATTTAATAACAATAATTAACCTTGTCATTTGGCCAATCTTGTCTCTAGAAGTCTCCAAATTTTTCATCAGTTACTGGAAAAAAAAAAATCTTTAAAGGAATATGCATTCCTGAAATACTGCCTGCAGTGTTCAGTGGGTATCTGTGCCAGCCGTTAATGTATATGCCATAATTACATTAGGTAACAACAAAGCAGATGGATTATGTGCTTGATTATGTCATTTAATGTATCCTCTCTGTATAGGCAGAAAGTTTTCTTAAAACAAACACACAAAAAATCCAAAACATTTTTTCCATCTATCAATGCTGTTTTTCCTAATGTCCTTTAAATCACAAATCCAATAATATTATATGTCATGTAAAATTTAGAAAATTACTTTAAGCACCTGGGTTTTACATTAAACTGCTGTCTGAAGGAAAAATTCGAATTGTTTATACAGAGAACTGCAAGATATTTTTGCCATTGTTGTTGATCTTGTAAAATATTTTGTGTGAAATTAAGCAGATTATTTAAATATACCTCGTCAAACTGTATATGAAACTCCGTTTTTTTTTTCTTGAAAACTTCTTCCTCACTTGCCTTTCTCATTAACCCAGTAGTTTTCCATAGTGAGCACCACCCTGGGCTGACGTATGTCAGTGATTTATAACATTAATTTCAATGGAAACAGGTTGTTGACCAGTAAATTATCCCCCAGCACGGTCTGCTCAGTATTACATTAGACCATGGGAATAGTGATAAGAAAGCTCCTTACGAATGTAACACGTTAAAATATTCATTCTTGTGTTTGCAATGTAAGTTACTGCTATTCTTCGTTGATATTCTAAAGATTTCTCAAATTGCCTGAAAGGTGTTCTCAATAGGCAAGCCTCCTAAGGTAATATAGTCACCATTAAACCTCTTACAGATGTCCTAAACACCAATAACCCTGTAAAGTTAGTTAGGCATGATTGTAAAGAATTTATTGATGACCGGGCCATGAATCATTTTAATATTCCTTATAAACTCTTTGGTCCACCTGAAAAAGATAATATTGCTGGATTTTGAGGACTATAGTTGAGTTCCTAGAAAACAAGTCAAAAAGAAAAGTTCCTGCATGTAACCTGTAGCTTTTCTCTCCTTAGTTCTGTTATTCCTCTACTTTGAATGAAGTCCTGCAGTCATCACTGTCCTTTTACTTCTCATCTTCCATGATTACTATCCCATGAGCTTTCCAAAGTCAACATATATTGTTTTCTAGGATCTATAACACTTTCCCAAGACCAAGTTCACTTGGCAGCTCAAATAGGGTAGTCCTATTTTTTTTTTTTTTCCCCATGAAATGCCATGGTCTGGGAGCAAACTGGGATTGCAAAAGAGCCAAAGAGACACAAATGGTATTTGAAGAAGTGGACCTTCCTACCAATATCTGTAAAGTGTTCTGGGGCCTGGTCTCTGCAATGCCATGTACCAAACTGGATTTTTTTATATTCTCATGCTTTGCTTTTGAACTTAGATTAACATCATATTTTTTCCTCCCCATCATAATTCCACTTAAACTAACTTGGTTTTACTTGGGTGTTCTTTAAGATCCAAATCATACACCTTCTGTATTGTATTCTCATGAATACCAAAGCTGCAGAATATATGTTGTTGACATGTGTTGGGAAAGTGCTTTTCTACTTGGATTCCTCTTGCATTACATTCAATTTTAGTTATAATGAGTGTAATCCATTTGATACTGTTGACCCAAATTCCCCTGAGGAAAGTTGCAGTGCTGAATTGATATTTGCATCTCTGAGTCAACTGGGTAACATTCAAAATCACGCAGACTTCAAATCTGAAAAATGTCCTGTTTCAGGGTTATGCTGGGGGTTGTGACTAAGTTATATTGCAGAAATGTATTCCTGCAGCACTTTAAGCCTCTTGGTGTACTTTAATCTTGTCACTGCCCTCACTTACATGACACTTTACTTATCTGTACCCGATGTCTGTGAACACCTTAAGAGAACACTGACCGTTAGGAAGCAGAAGCACCTTTCTCAAACTTATTCCTGGACGTCTTTTCTGAAATCATATTTCTTGTCCCTGTCATGCTCCTTAATCGTTCCTCTTCTGCAATAAATAGTTATTTCTCTCCCTGTTAGAATCCTTTCCTGTCATTCGTCATGTTATGAGTACCTTTTCTTGAGAACAGGAACAAAATCCCAGTAGACTTCAGGAAGCCTTTAATTCTCTTCCATTCTCATGTTGTAGAAAATGGACACTCAGTGTCATCTTCTTCTGGAAGGATTTCATTGACAACTTTGTTTCAGAGTTTTGGGGTGCTTTGGAAAAAATCAGCCATTTGGAAAGATGGAATTATTAGTATTGTGAGTGTTAATCTCAGTTTGATAAGTAGAGTGTCTGGATAAGGAAGCTCTTGAAAATGTTTTCAAGTTTAGTCTGAAAATTATTTAATACACAACAGGGACCTTGGAAGATTCTGGAGAGAAAACAGTTTTATTGAGTCGTTACAGAAAATCAACTATACAGCTCAAAACAGGAGTTTATGATTTCATTTGACCTTTGACCAAGCTAGCTGGGTGCCTGTGCTCACAATGATAACACAGAGATGAGAGTTTTTTAAGACTTGTGTATAGAGTTCCTTTTTCATATATCGTTGGAGGCATGGGATTAGCCCTGTAAAATAGATCGTGTAAATTTGCAGGTACAGAGATGATGACTTGCAACAGCAATTGCTAAGAGGTAAAGATCAAGCCATGAATCTTGCTCATCTGTTTGTTAAGATCTTTGGGATAACTAAGAAAAAAGAATATCCTTGAAGATTCAGGTCAGTCAGTAGGATAAACTTAGTCAGTTTGTTGTCTGGGATGACTGAGAAACACCAGAGAAGCTCTTCAAAAACAGGCTGGAAAAAAGCCTATCAGTTTAGTCATATATTGTTTTGGTGTTAGGGAACAAAGTAGGTGACTATTGTTTTGAGCTCCGTTTTCTATGATTCTAAATTCCCAGATGCATCTTCAGGGTGACTCTACCTGCAGATTTTTGGGTAGCAAAAAATGTTATCAAATGCAACCATGGCAGAAGGCAGAACATGTACTTGTCTCAATCCTTTATTCCAAGTGAATATCCAATTAAACCATTCACTTCAGTATCCCACTGCTTTTCTCATTTGTTGACTCACACAGGATGAGGGCAGAAAGGTGCTGCTGAACACCAGATTACATCCTTGGCAATAGGAAAACTATATAGACAAACACCAGCTCAGCATTCAAAACTTATATAAATAAAATACCAGAGGCCAAATTAAGCTTTTACTTTACTGTTTTCTTCAATAGGCAAATGCAAATATATTTCTCCATAATTTATGTCTTGACAGATGATAATGAATGTGAAAATGCTACTCAGCCTTGTGGAGAGCATGCCAATTGCACAAACACAGTGGGAAGTTATTTCTGCATGTGTGTGCCTGGTTTCAAATCCAGCAATGGTCAACAAACTTTTGTACCTAATGATGGAACCTCCTGTGTGGGTAAGTTATTCATGTCTGCCAGCTAGCTTTGCATTGTCACTCTTCTCTTATTGCTTCTGTTAATTATAGAAATCTAGCAAAATGCTTTCAGATTTATGAATTTTGGAGTCTGGATATAAAATTCCCACAATTTGGACTGGTACAGGCTTAGTATCCAGTTCAGGCCCACACTTCTCATCAATAACACAGCAGCTGCCTTTGCTTTCAGTAACACTTCAATCTTGACTCTGCTTGAAATATTTTTAATCCTCATGTCATAGTTTTAGACAATGACTATATAGTTAAAGTAATACAGAAATCCCTAATCCACCTATTTATGGTTCACTGATCTGTGAGCAAGGTGGTCGTATTCTTAAAACAAAGCAGAGTAACAAAGTATTCTGCATTCAGGTCGCTCTGGACCAACAAAATTTCCTATATGTTTGACCTGCTATGCTCCAAATATCTTTTGTTTAGGGGTTTTGGTTGGGATATTTTTGGTAATTTTTCAAGTCTGATCAAAAGCAATGAGCAAGATCAGTAGTTACCCTACCTCCTGTGCCATCCATCAGCCTCTGTTTCTGTAGCAGTTGGATGGAACATGTTCAAGATTACAGAGGAGGCAAAGTTCTCTGAAAAAATGTTATTTCTGAACAACTATACAATAGTTCAGGATTTCCTTTGAATGGAAGAACTGTAACTATTTCTCTTTTTTTCAGACTCCTGGTAATTTTCTCTGTGTGTTGCAACAGTCCTCAGGGAATGGGAAAATGAGAAATAAATCTATTGCCCTTTACACCTTTATGCTGACTGTGTCTCATTCTAGATATCTCCTGTGAGCTTGTGAGTGCTGACAGCCTCTGTTCTTACTGCTCTTAATATCAGCAAAATGGCTCCATATTAAGCCAGAAAGTGATCTAATCAACATTTCTTGCCCATTGCTCACATCCATCTAAGAGCTCTGCTTTATCCAGCTGCTATGAATCGTTCTTAAATTAGCTGGGATTGAAACTGTTAGCACATTGGGCTGTAAATATTCTCACCGTTTCTGGTCCAGGCTTTGATTTTTATGTTATGACATTTCCTCAGCTTCAGAAGTTTTGTCTTCAAAGTTATTTCTCTGACTGTTCTTGTGTCACTTTAGCCTTTTGCCATTAGCTTGCTAATTTCTCTTTTTTTTTTTTTCTTTTTTTGCCCTCTTTTCTTTACTGGGCAGACAGATCTTTTTTTATCCTCTACTGGGGTTTATTTTATCACTTTTCTTCTGCTTTTTGCAAATCCATATGGGAGGAGCTGAGAGCTTCCAAAACTCACACTGAAATAAAAAATTACCTGTGGGCACCTTTTCTCATTAAGCAAGTGTACCAATTAACTTTACCAAGCAATGAGTCCTAAAGACAACCTTTTGATCCACAATTAATTTTCTACTTTATCTGTCAGGGAAACCATAATAGGATATTCCTTACCCGCTGGATCTGCTACTACAGGTGGTACATAGGAGTTGCACACAAGCAGCTGACAGTAGTGTATTCAGGGTGTACCCTACACAGCTGAAGCAAAGACCAAAGTTATCATTGTATATACAGTGCAAGTTACCCAGTAGCTCCCCATGTTTATAGGTCCCCAAAATATTTTCAGATTCTGCAGTCTTAAGTTTTCTTTTTAATATACGTGTATAATGTATATGGCAGTAACTTTAAAAATACAGTGGTTGAATTTTGGAGAGTATGCCATTATGCAACCTACTTGGTTATGCCATGAAACCTACCTGGAGTTCCCCAGGGTGCAAATGTAGTGCCTCACTCTGTGTGTGTGCTAGTCCATTTCAAAGTCCATGTGCATGTGTGTTCCTCCTCTCTTTGGATACGACACTAAACTTCTGAATACAAAGTGATTAGAACTTTCAAGTGAATCAAAAGAAAACATGGGATAACAGCTTTGAGAAATGCCAGTTCACCCTTTATCCAACCAGAATGTTGACTTTTGAGTTGAGAGTCAACAGTATTTCATTCATGTTATCGGGCAGAATTGGTGAAGAGGTGACAATGAAACATGCAGATAGAGGAGCAACCAGAGAGTAGGAAGGGAGATAGAGAAAGAGAAAGGAAATGGAGAAGAAAAAAAGAGGAATGCAGACATGATATTTCTGAAGATATTTTTCTGCTGTTCTGAATCTGAGTTATTAAAATCCATTTACTGTGTAAAAGCTATCCTTTTTGTTAGACTTCACATTTTATTTAATGTTCCTCTGCAGATAAAAAGGTGAAATATAAACCTGCTTTTTCCACCCAGGTCAAAAGAATAAAAACATGAAAATGGCCATCTTTAAAATGAAAGTGATATCCATGTCACTCTGCCTTTTCCAGGAACACGCTATTAGTTTTCTTCAGGTTTTTGTTAGCTGCTTCTTAGAGTACTGGGAAGGCACCCATTCTCCATCACATCCTTTTCTGTGACGGGAGTTGGACAGTGCATGGGATATGACATTATGCCACATAGCTAACTGTTCTTTTACCTGTGCCGTTCGTAGGCTTTTTCATTTCTACTTTATGTGTGCTGCTGCCTTCCACAGTATGGAGACATGGGGAGGGAACATCTAGTCCTTTGCAATTGGACTTTTCAATCACTTGCAAGCTACTAATAAGCAGAAGGTATAATGTAGACATCAAGCTGTCTTGACTGACTGGTGAAGAATCAAAGCTATGTAGGTACAATCCAGTAATTGGCA
Source organism: Phaethon aethereus (assembly GCF_964289735.1). NCBI lineage: Eukaryota > Metazoa > Chordata > Aves > Phaethontiformes > Phaethontidae > Phaethon > Phaethon aethereus. Next base: position 21,681,612 of record NC_138584.1, read on the forward strand.
AGACTGAACATAATAACTGTTCTCAGTACTTTTAATTTAATTGGAATTTCCTTGCCTGCTGCAGTAAATGAGGAGTGACAAAGCACAGAAATAAAATAAAAGGTTATAAATCTATTTTCACACTAGCCTAAGTGGTGTTGGTGATATTATTTTTCTGATCAGAGCTATTATAAAAGCTTCAAAGTTCAGCTCCAGGATCTGTTTTGAATATTTACTAAAAGGCCGGGGCTTTTTGCAGAGCTATGGCGAATGCTCTTCTGTTTAAAATGCTGCTGTTCTTCAACCTTTGCTCAGGAATGTTGTCTGTGAAGACTGCTCATGCAAACCTTGGCTGCCCAGTCCTATTCCCTTAGTAGATCAAGGAGGACAGTTTGAGATCCTCTCCCCAAAGCTCTAGTAAAACTGGATTGCTGAAAGCACTGACAAGCTGTTGTCCGTGTGTGGTCCCACAATTGCATATTTGGTTAAAAAGGCATAACTACAAAATATAAAGAAACAAAAACCTACAGCTACCGCACACGGTATTTCAAAGCAAGAACTTAAAAGCAGCGTTCTTGCAACTGTCACAAATCGTTGGCTGCCCCCGACAATCTCATTGATTTAAAAGGGATATGAAGCTGATTAGTACCTTGCAAGATGAGGCATATTGCCTTTTAATTTTGTCATCCAAGAGATTTTTTTTTCTCCAGGAGACAGTAAATTAGATAGGCGTGATATGGATTCATTCCATATGGACAACTCAACTGCAGAAACTCTATTTGCATATGCTCGACAGGGTGTCTCTGTCAGACTGTAAATAGCGATCCTGTTGCCTGACATGTGCCTTGGTGCTTGAGTTTCTGCTGCTGTTTTGGATAATCCTGACTTCTCATTAAAATATCCGTTACACTTAATATCTGACATAATTACAAAAGGAAGGGTAATTTGTGTTACTGCCCAATAATGACAAATAAATGATTTGCCAAACTAAAAACTCATGAAAAGGAAAATATCATAATAACCTTTAAATATTTACATCAGTATATCACATGGAAACCTGATACTTAGCAATGGTAGTTTGGAAAATATTAAAATATTTGTTTATTTGTAAGTCACTCTAAGTTTTAGCAAAGCTTGTTGTCATTCGCTGGTGTTTTAGCATTGCATTACATGCTGAATATCTTGTTAAGATGTACATGTCCTTCTCTGTGTAGCTGACAAGGCCAGAGGAATCTTTGGTATAAGGCTGGTGTTTTTGTTACACAAACTGGTATTGTCATGGTCTTCACCCTTGGCACTTCAATGCATCCAAACTTTCTCTGTCTTACATAGTCACACAACAGGGCACTGACAGGCACCCACTTGTTTCAAAAAGAGCTTTATAATTTACTGATGTGAGAGGTTATTTAAATGCCAAGAGTAAGAACTTTAGCCTTATGTCTTTAAATGACAGCATTTAATTATGAGGTAGCCTGTGTATAGCACTATATCACGCTTTTTTCCCCCTTTTCTTCACTTTTGCCAGATTCATTGACGTATAATGTGGTTAGCTCCATGACTGTGAATACTGAGGTCACAGAAACCACACAAATATGGATAATGCGAAACTCAGCTCATTAAACAGAAATGTTTGCAGTTTGGGGCATTAAATACGGAAACAAATTATTGCCCTAATGCAGATAATTATAATTTAACCTCATACTTTAAACTTCAGTGCTTGCGTCAACCCGTTCAAACACACAGCCTCCTTGGCAGCTCTCCCTGAAGAGCAGAGGTGGTTGTGCCGGGGAGGGCAAATGCACCTCCAGCCCTGCCTCTCCTTCCCGTCTGTGCCGTGCCGGCGTCTGAACAGCGTTTCAGTGGGAGCTTCTGAACCCGCGGCTTGCGACGCAGCATTTCAGGCACGCATCAGGGGCACTGCTCAGTGAGGGAAACAGGGATGTGAAAGTGAGGTGGGACCTCGGCCATCTACTTGAACCCCAGGAAGACATCTGCGATTACTGGCGGACGAATGGGAGGCGGAGAATTAAGGACAAAACAGCAAAAATTGTGTGGATGCAGAAACTGTTAAAATATTCCATTAAAAGCTTAAATTCATTTTACAGTTGCCCTGTATACAAAAAAGAAAAAAAAAAAACACAACAACAAAAAAAAGCGTTCATCTGATTATTTATGGAGCCTTTCTTGCCATTAGTAAAGAATGTTCTACAACGTTACTATAAATGCTCTCCAAATAGGCAGACAGCCCCCAGGTATCCTTCAGACATCTTTCTGCGTTCCCTAGATATATCCACAGACATGCAGCACATTTTTCTATTCTTCCACAATTCCTGTTTCTCTAGCAACCTTATTTCACATACATTATTGCTCATTTTTGTCACATTGCTTTTTGAAAACCACCAACAATCATGTATCAAAGTAAGAGGGAAAAAATCATTCCTATATGCTAATGGTTCATTTCTAGCCCCCGTATCTGCTTTCTGCCTGCTCGATCTTAAAACCCATCCGGCTGCACAAAGGCCTGCTATCAACTCCGATGGCTCTTCTCCTCCGCTAATCGGTTAATCAGTTCTCCTTTCTCGCCAGTTTCTTTCCCAAATTCAGTGTCACGCCAGTTCTTAACTCGGGTTGTCTTCCTCTCTGGTTTATCCTCTCCCCTCTCTACCTTTTTGCTGTCCGTCAGTTCAGTTCTCAGCCTCTTCCCCTCTCAGGCTGTTCCTGTAGATCCGCTTGGGAGACGCTTCATTTTTCAGCTCTTTTCGTCAGGTGTACCTGTCCCAAAGCTGTTCGCTCTCTTCGCCTTTCCAGCACAGCATTTCACAGTCCATTACTTCGTTCTTCAGAATGATTTGGTTTTGTTCCCAGTTTACTTTCTCCATTGAGTTATTTGATCTTTATCCTCAGCGAACCAAATAATGCAAAGTAATCCCTACTCCAGCCAGCGAGTTAGTACCCAGCTCTGCTCAATTGATCAATTCATGGATTCCCTTTACCGGAATTCATCGGTTTTGCTCTTGGACTGTGCCCCACCCAGCTACTGAACCTGTCTACCTAATGGCAAATTATTTAGAAGCACAAAAACCATTTCAGGCAAATGTAATTTAAATGTGGATTAGAAAAAATATGCCAAGCACTTTAAAGGGCACAGAGCTTAAACCTTAGATTAACAAAATGGATAGAGTGATCTTTTGTAGCATCTTCTTAAAGCTGTGACTTAAAAGAGAAGGCTGCGGTTTTCTTTCTCTTTTCTAAAGGAATTGTAAGGCTGAGAAAATCTATTTAGTCTAATCTCTGGAAAATGGATTTCAGATGATTTGCATCATGCTGAGCATTTTGTTATGATAGAATTAATATTTAAACTCATGGTTTTAAAACGTGAACAATGCAGTATTGTATTGTAATAAAAGTGGTGGTATAAAAATATGATCAATTATGATTTATCCTTCTAATCCCTAAGTATTATAATTGGGAGGTGTTTTGCCATTAAGTTTGCCTTTTTAGTTTTTGCTTTTTTTATTCCATGAAATTTTATTATGAAACTGCTTGCAGTGTGCAGGGCTATTATCAACAAAGCAGCAAGGTGTTAGTCTGTAAATACTTAATAAAAAATTCAATTTCTCACAATATTTGCAGATGTAGATGAGTGCAGCAATGAAGGAACTGTTGCCTGTGGAGATCATGCGAAATGTGAAAACGTGGATGGAGGGTTTAACTGCTCCTGTAAGGAAGGTTATCAACCATCCACAGGAAAATTGCAGTTTAAGCCAAATGATGGCACTGCCTGCCAAGGTACATGATATTATAAAGGTTTATGTGTTATTATAGAGCTACATCTTCTGAGAAACCCACCAGTGCCTCTTTATCTTCAGTTAGATTAATCTGCGAGACATGAAAAAGAGGCGAGGCAATGGCATTTACATTTCCTGAGAATATAATCGTTTTGTAAATTATTTTTGCTAACTAGTATTGATGAAACCCATTTGAAATAATGGATACTTCCCCATAGTTGTCAGATCTGTACTCCTCTCTGTAAATTTGAGTTATCTCTTAACTTCACCTGTGGAAGTCCCAGGGAAAGGGGCCAAACTCTCTACCTGAGTAAAACAAAACCTCAGAGTCCAATCTAGTGCTGTAACTTTGACCAAGATAAAGTCTTAGTAGTTGAAGTTCAAGAATGGAGTGCTGTGTCTTATGTGCATAAATTCAGAATGCTGGTGGTTTGGAGAACTGCTTGGACAAGAGCTCTTACAATTACTATATACTGAATATTGATTAAACTGCAATATATAATTAGTTTCTTTTTAATTTCTACAGAAAATCCAAAGGCCAAGTGTGAGTTATACAAAGACTGCATAAGTGAACATATTAATAGAACTTTAGCCAGAGTAAGTAGCATTGGTTTATAGATTAATTTCCAAATCCTTTAATTGTTTCTGTTTGAAACTGTTATTTCAATCATAATAGTTCTTAAGCAGCTTTTAAAAAATGCTTGAAGGATACAATTGAACTTAAGAATGTTTACAGAAGCCTTTTTAACAGTTTCAAATTATTTGAACTGGGTTGTGTGTTCAAATCGTGATAATAACTTGCTGGGAATCTGTGTGTTCTGTTTCTAGCAAAGTGAGTCATGATGCATGAAAAATTCAGAAGTGTGCTAATCATTCAACTGTTTCTCTAATTTCTGAAGTTACACATTGCTGCAGCTACTGATGTGCAATTATTTGCTTGTTCAGAGTGAAAGGCAGCAAGATAGCTTACAAAAGTAATGTCAACAAGTGACAAAATATAAAATGGAGCAATGACATCCTGGTATGCCAAGATATTTACTCCTCAAAGCATAGTATGTAAAGTGGTATAGATTTTATAGACTCCAAGATGCTAGACTCAAGATTTTTTCACCAGAAACAGAGATTCCTGAAGTAAACTAAAAAAAAGTTTAATGAATCCACTATTCATTAGTCTGCAGCTATAGTATTGTCTAATTTAAAAGAATAAATGAAACATAAGCATAAATACATTAAACCCAATTGTATATATTTGCATTTTATATTAAGCAGTTTGCTGAAGTTACAAGGTTCATAAAAATATTCATTTAAAACCTTTTATTTATCTAGTGCAAGAAATACATTGGATTAGCATGCTTTCTATGTTAACCTGCAATGTAATACTTTATATGAAATATAACGCATGCTCACCATGTTTACATGTGAAGACATGGTAAATGCCACAGCATGATCTTAGAGTGAGATTTTTTAAAAATAGAAAGTCAAACTAAACTTAAATCAGAGTGATATGTCAAAATACTTCAATTTTATGTAAATAACAGTGTGTCAGATTTTAGCCTATTTTTTAGCCTGTGTTCTAGTTCTATTCAGCTGCAAAGGTAAAGCAGGGCTCATAAAAGCTATTCAGCAGCAGAGACTATGGATCTTACAAAATCAGGTGTTGAGAGGGTTTTTGATGGATAAAATCTCATCAGAATTCAGTATTGTGAAGTAAGAATTCTCTTTTCTTATTGAGCCATGAGACCGAAACTTGCAATCTTAATCTTCATCTCACCCCCTCTAGCCTATTACTTTTTAAATTAATTGTTTTCTGTAAGTGCATTTAGCAGTTCACAAACTGAAGTAGTAAAGGTGACATAGGCAATATATTTTCACTAAACTGCATGCTTTATAATCTGCATTTGAAAAAAAAAACCCCTACAAAATATAGAAACACTGCCCATCTGCTCCCACCTCTTCAGCGAAAATTTAACAGAAAAGAGTCAACAGAGTAACCGTATCACTGATTCTGAAGTATTTTTGCAGAACATTTGCTAGTGCATTTTGGAGCATTAGGGTAAATTAAAACTGAGCTGCGGTAGTAAAAAAAAGAAAAGTAATAACAGCACATGAGTGTTTTCTTTGTAATAATAGTTGCTTGTTAGGGTTATACCAGACGTGTAACACCGTTACTTTATAGGTCAACCTGTTGATTTAATTAGTGCCTCTCTTTATGCACTCAAAAGCATAACTCTTTTATGCGTCTTAAAAGCCAGTAGGTTAATTCACAGAAATCAGTCATTTGCATTTGGTTTACTTTCCCTTGCAGAAACGCAACTTCACCTGTTTCATTAAGATATGAGTTCTTGTATTTTTCAGATTAGTCATTTAAAAACACCCCTGGAGATGCTGCAAGAAATTAATAGGAATACTTTGGGACCACTTTTACCTGTAGATGTGATTTCGTATGTTGAAGCACTATCTTACTCATCGCTGAATACCATGCGTTACTCTGTTTCTGACAATGAAGTGCTTCGTAACACAACCATTAACGTGAGTGGATCAAGCCTTAAAGTTGTGGGGTTTTTTTCTTATTTTATGAATAGCATATGACTCTTCTGCTTAAAAATATTCTTTTACTTACAGGTTTTTGTTAACACTGTGAATAATTTTTTACAAAAAGACAAAAGTACAGTCTGGGAAGCTCTTCCCGTAGATAACCAAAGACGGAGCCTGACTAAGCTGCTGCATACTGCAGAACAAGCGACACTTCTCATGTCGCAGAACTTCAAAAAGACAACACAGCTAGATGCTAATGCAAGTGACATAGGTAAGATAAAGAAAATGAATCTAAGGTATACTTTAGATGTGGATTACACTGAGGATTTTTTCGGCACAGTTATGAAGATTAGAAATGGTGTTATGTGAAACACACAGGTGTTAATTTGTATGAGTTTCATAACTAACACCTGACTTTCAGTGTAGTATCAGAATTTTCAAAGATTGACTATTTGAGCCCAGAGCCCAGAAAAAACTGAAGTCGCTGTGGGAAGTTCTTTTTTTAGAGTTTCCTTCAATCTCTCATTATAGTCACACACTCGCAGTGAATCTGGATGCACCTTATATGCACAAAATTATCCTATGCATCTTACATGCATACAAACACCAGTGGAATGAAAATTGGATTTGCTCTATATAGATTTTTTTTACTCTCTTTGGTTCAGTGAAGGTATTGTAAATGAACATGGAATAAGGATTGTACCTAGTGAGTCCAATCTTGTGTGGCTTTATTTTCAGAGAAAGTTCTCATTTTCAGAGGAATTCCAGAGGAGAAGTGGTCAGTCTCAAATGCACTCCTTTGCTCTCCTACCTTGCCCCTGTGTGCTGGTGTCTTCACACCAACTTCTACTGATTTTCCTGCAGTACTAATAGTTTTAGCATTCCTTCAGTGGAACAGAGTAAGGCTAATACCAGCTGTTTTCAAAATCCTAATAAAGCATTGCTGATTCCTTTGGCAATGGCCACGCTTTCATTTTTGTTTTTTTCTGAATGTACTCAAACTGTATGTGACCTGATTTCTTATTTTAGATTCAGTACAGTCCTTCAGTGCCTCTTACTGGTTTGCCGTAAGATGACTTGATGAGAAAGATTCCTCCTTTGGTCCTGAGGCAGGTCAAACCACCTCTTCTTCCCTCGCCTTTCTGCAACTAAATTAGCAATAGTGATGAAAAAAATTGGGAGGGATTTGTTCCATGACATAAACTCTATAGAAGCAGATTTAGTGCAGAGCATCTCTGGGTGCGCGGCAGATCCAGAGCAGGGCCAAGAGCTGGCTGTAAAGGCTGTTCTCCCCCACCACCCCAGCTGAGAGCAGAGGCTCTCGTGGCCACAGAGCTGAAGCTATGAAGGTCAAGAAGAGAGGGTTCAGGTGCAACCTCTGGTGGCAGTGTGGACATCAGTTAGACCAAAGTGACAAAAAAACAGCTGATTTGGAGAATGGGAAGGAATTTCCATGTTGAAAGATCAATCATTTTTGGCTTGCTTTTGTTCCAAACTGGGAAATTCTATGAGCTCTTTTCCAAACTGACCCCAAACAATAATTTTTTTTGTTATTGATTCTCAGCATGAATGTATTTTCCAAAGGGCTTATATGCGCCCCACACATCTATTTTGGGACAAGACCCACAACATTACCCCTCTCTCTGCGCTGCTTTTTATGGTGCAAGCTCTTGAGCTACAAGCTTTTCAAAACTCCAGCTACAGAAAACTATTTCTTACGTCCTGACAAACATTTTCTGACAGCTGGTCTATTGAATAGTTCATATTATTTTTGTGTGCAGTGCTATAAGCAATGCAGATGGTCTAGCTTAGTGATATTCCTCCATCAGTCAAGTTTTAGATTTGTTTGTTGTTTTGTTTTGTTTTTTTAAAAAAGGCCTGATTGACTTTTTTTTGTTCCCATCCTGGGTGATTGAAACTCAGCACTATAATGAACCAAGTAAAGAGCTCAATGTCCTCTAATGTAGTTTTTGTCCTGAGGGGTGATACTTGTTTGCTTTTTGACAAGACACATCATTATTTCATGGTGCAATGTGCATTTGGTAGCATGGATAGATAACTATAAAATACATACTTTTCAAAAATGGGCTTTTATCAAATGTTACTATTCAGTAGAGAATTTTATGCTTTGCTTTTTATAATTGTGATTTGTGGTCCCTTTCAGAAATGCATTTTTAATAAAGCAATATCTCTTCCTAAAGTAACCTACATTATTCTTTCCAGTGCCTAATTTAATGCAAGGTAAATAAAAGACTATATTTTTCATGGAAAGAATAAGAAGTATGAGAGCAAAATGTATGCACGAAAATAACAAAACATAGAGGTTTAAGCAAACATGCTGTATTAATAGCATTTTTCTTGAAATATTCAGCACAATGATACATTCTTAGAATTCATGGTAATTATGCAATCCAATAGCACATTTATTAACCCAACTGTAAATTATGGTAGACAATAATGGAACTGTGATTTATACAGTATTTTTCTTCTTTTGCAGCACTCAAGGTTTTTGCTTTTGATTCACACCACATGAAACACATTCACCCTCATGTATACACAGGGGGAGATTACATAAAGATCTCTCCAAAGAAGAGAGAGGAATCTCATCCTAATGGTAAGAAAAAAGTTTAGGTAGGTTAATAAATGGTAGGTTAATAAACACCTTGGATAGACCTGTACCCACCAGTAAATAACCAAATGTGCAGTTTACCAAGACTGAGCTTCAGCCCTGCTAACTGTAGAGGAGTCAAGGTATATTTATCACTATCTCACCTACCCCTTTGTTGTCTCAAGGCTGATATTTCTAACATTCCCAGTGGCACAGTGAGTTTTAAAATTCAGAAACGCGAGTTTTATCCTTTTGTTGGCCATAGATATGAGAGGTAACTTTGGACTGGCCCCTTCAACTCTCTCTGTGTCAGTCCTCCTTCAAAAATTGGTGCATCTTTTCTATTTAGAGAGTAGCTCACTGGGGCAAGACCATGTATTCTCCAGTACCCAAACCAGCAGGCCCCAAATCCTGGCTTGGACCTGAGAGTGCTGCAGAAATGGCTTACAACTACTGTCATCATTAAAAATATAGAAATGTGTTTAAACAGTTCTGGAATTAAACCACCTAACCTAATAAACACAGAAAAGATGTTTTTAAGTCTTAATCTTCCAGCTGATCTGAATCTCACCGACTATCAGTATCTAAAAATATGGTTTATCTTGGTACCAGGGAGAAAAAACACAACATTTTTTCAGATCAGCATTGCATCCTAAAACACCTTTGCTTTCTTTTTCCCTATGTGTCTTCCATCTTGGCTCCACAGTAATGGAAGCCAAAGCAAGCCATGTACTTCAGAAAGGCCCTGTATTTATCTCGGGTCTGAGCCAGTTTAGTTTATGAGTCCTGACACCACGTGTGTAGCCGATTGCAGAACAGCAGGAAGCATATATTACCCTAGGAAAAAATATATATGCATATATCTAATTAGAATTTCCAATGCGAACACACATTTTTATTTCTAATGGCAGTTACATTGTTTTAAATAAAGCTATATTTCTTTGTCTCTAAAACATTTTTAAAAGTATTCCACAAAGATTCCATCTGTGTTGCATATTTTATGCAATAGCAGTAATAATGTAGATTGTTTATTGTTTCCTTAATGTCTTCAATTTTGTTCTTCTATAAAAAACCCACAAACTACTAAACATGGTCTGTTTGATTGATAGGCACCGTTGCAGTTGTCTTTCTGCGGTATAGCAATATTGGCTCTTTGCTTTCATCGCCTAAAAACCGCTCCTCGAAAGATACTTCAGAGCAGAGACAGACAGTAAGCTCATCAGTTATAGCTGTTGCAATTAGCTCAGACCCACCTACACTCTATGAGCTTGAGAAAATAACATTTACCTTAAAGTATGCCAAGGTAAGGCTTTTTTTAATTAACAACTTCAAATAAAACAAAACGATAGCTAATTATTTTATGTATGGTAACCATACGTGCCGTGTAGGATATATTGAGACATAAAAATTCTGTTGTTTGCTGACGTGAGTTTAATCTTATTAGAGAAGTAAAATTACAGTCTCAAATGTGACATGCTAAGTGCAGTATGCTAAATGCGATACAGCTGAAAAGTGCTATGGGACTAAGGCAAGGACAACAATGCCATCTTTGGCTGGGTATGAATAAAATGTAGATGCCCGAACCAGAAAATATTACAGGATCCTGACAATTCTGTATTTAGGTGAGTTTCTTCTGGAAGTTTATCAGATGGTTAAAAAAGCATATTAAAAAAAAGAAAAAAAAGAAGAAATGCAAGAAGTCAAGAAGTTAACCTGCAACTAGGACTTAATAGCAGAATATATAGTATTGCAACTTCATTATTTCAGAAATCTGAATGCATTAATTTAAAAATCAGAGTTTTACTTCCAGTATATATAGATTTTGCTGACTTCACTTGTATGTGAAGAATAATCTTACATGGCACAAAGAATTACCAGAAGCATAAAAAGAAAGTGAAACTGTAGGGATGTGGGCAGTGGGGCAAGGTGTTAATGTTGGTTATGCAACTTTTAAATTTGTTACTTGCCTTCTAATATTTGAGATAGAGAACACCTTCATATAAATTTGCATATATTTATACAGCATCTAGTATAGTGGGGACCTTATCTTTGATTAGTGTTAGCAAGCACTAACCGTAATAAATAATACTGACGCTCTTAATCATCGCTGTCGTCGCACCTGACATAGCAGGTGTGCTCTGACCCTGGCTTTACCCCAGATTACTTTGTAAAATGCACAGAATAAATCTGAGATTTTGAACTGCTCGTTTGGAAGGGACTGTGAGCAGGACACGCAATGTGGCTGTAACCTTGAGGTTTGGTCCCTGTTCAGCAGGTGCAGGGTCTATATAACAATGTTTTCAGTAGCTAAAAATTCCAACACCTTTGCAAGTGCCAGAAGGGTTCAGTAATCTGATTAGCCTGCATGTTTGGTGGGGTGTTAGCTGTGTGGATAAAAAGCTTCCATCCCCAGCCATGTTTTAATTGCTTGGAACAGGCCTTGCAGAATGCGCTTTCTGTTTCCCAACCTTCCAATGGTAACAAGCAATTTTTAATGAATTGCGCTGGCTAACGTGAGAAAGGTCTCTTGATGGGAAATATCCTGCCTTTTGCCATCAGTAAAACATCTTGTTTCTGTTCCAGACTGCGGATAAAGATATTAAATGTGCATTTTGGAACTACTCAGCAGACACAATGAATGGCAACTGGGCTACAGAAGGCTGCGAGCTGACACATTCCAACTCCACTCATATCTCATGCAAATGTAATCATCTGACTCATTTTGCTGTTTTGATGTCCTCAGGTGGCTCTGTTGTAAGTGCTATTTTAATTTAGTGTTTTAGCTGATACTTTCTCCTGTCTTCATTCCTAATGTTTTTATTTTAGTGCGATTTATGTACTTTTCCCCCTCTAAGTTTTCTCATTTTTGTTCAGCAAACACACAATTTATTGTGCACAGGGCAAAAAAAATTCCTTCCTTATGTCCTTTCTGCAGTGATTACAGAGCAGTGATGCAGCAAAGTATCTTGTTCCAAGTACACAGTCTGTTGTGCTTATTTTTGGTGCACTGCTTTTAATTTTAAATCTCACTTTAAGACTGTTGTGGGATTTAACTGGCATTCATTGGTGGTCAGTAACCATATGGCCCAGAATTTCTCTCTCACAAAACTTTGCCACCCGTTTGTCTAACCTTGGCATCTAAAAATCTGCTTTAAATTCTCTCCTGAGGGTTTGCAACAGCACAATCAATTTGAAGTTTATGACTATTAAACATGGACGTTCGTGACCATCACAAAATCCTGAGAATGACCGCTCAATTTATGTCACTCTTCTATTAAGAGGCAGCATAGATTTCCAGGGTCTACGTGAGGATCTGCAGCAGCTCAGGTCCTGCCTCAGGAGGCAGCTTTATAAGGTATCAGAACTGACAGCAAGCAGAATATTAGCATGAATATACTGTATTGAGACAGTTCTCTCAAACTGTGAATTTCATGCTGATAGAGGCTGTTTCCTGGTTGCTAAATAGCATCCTAAGTCTTCAGTTCAGATATAAAACCTTTTCAGGTACTTATATAGTTATTTTGAAAAGGAAGGCTGGGAGGAGAATAATCTCTGGTCTTTTATTTAGAAAAAAAAATACTTAGATACGTTTTATGGTCCGCTGAATACTATCCTTATGCTGATGCGCAGTCATGTATTTCAGAGATTCTTTGTGCAAATACCAAGTAGCAAATGTAACCCTGCTCCTATGCAGAAAATATTCACATCCAATATTAAAATAGCCTGTGTTTCTTTGGAGAATGTTCATGTTACGTAGCTGGAATAGCATTTGTTTGAAGTGATTGTTATTTCGGTCTTGTTTTGAACATGTTGCAAATTCAGGAAGACTGTTCTTCAGTTCTGCTTATCTAAGTCACTGCTGTGATAAATCCTTTTATATTAGAAAATGTTCATGTCATATTAATATATGTCCTGCTGCCAGTGTATGTGTCATTCACTAAAATTATCTGATTTTTAAAAGCATATTAGGTGATACTGTTGTTAATAAAAAGTTTTTTTAAGAAATATCAGAAAATGCAAGAGCAGGAATGTATACAGTTCATTACTAATTTCCCCTAGAATTATATCTGTCTCACAAAAAAACAATACTTTTTAGATTATCCAAAGTGTACATTTGCAGTGAAAACTCTACAAACAGTTTTGATTAATATTTTGAAGAAAAGAACTGTATTATAGAACGAGGTCTTTCTTTAGAAGGTACAAAGCTATTCTTCTAAATATTATATTATAATTTTCCCCCAGGGTGTTACAAATTATAACATCCTTACAAGAATCACTCAGCTAGGAATAATTATTTCGTTGATTTGCCTCTCCATGTGCGTTTTTACATTCTGGTTCTTCAGTGAAATTCAAAGCACTAGAACAACAATTCACAAAAACCTCTGCTGCAGCCTTTTCCTGGCGGAACTTATTTTTCTGATTGGAATTAATATGAACAATAATAAGGTGGGTAGTTTTCACTAGTATCTTTATTTTGCATTGTAAACTAAATATAGAGTATAAGATATGATCTTCCATTTACTTCCAGTATTTCCTAGTATCAGTATGAATACTCTAGTGACACTGATTTCCAGTCTAGTAACAGGAAATATAAAATGGTCATGTAAAGAAGTAGGGCCTTCATCTGAGCTGGTGTATATTGTCTTTGCTCCAGGGGGTTCATTTAAACTTTGTCACCGAGACTGGTCTCAGTGTGTTTAGCATTTTCACTTTTCATTTCCATTTGGGTGCTGTACAAAGCCACATTGGTGGCTCTGGGCGATGATTTTCCCTAAAAGCCAGGCCAGAGCTGCGGTCCCAAGCTGGCATTTAAGATATTGCGCTCTTGGCTGGAGAACCCCTTTTCCTTCTACATGTGAGGTCTTGACCTGTCCCAGTTGCTTTTCATACAAGTTGGGTTGCTGATTCTTGCATCTCAGATTAGTTTTAGGAAATTAAATTATGCATAAATTATAAAAAACCCTACTGTAAATAGCTGAATAGGATTTAAAATTGCTTGAAAAAATATGAACTGTGATCGCTGAGGTAGCAGTCCAGCATCGATTGATTGAGAAAAAACATTTTACAAACACTTTGTAGTAAAAAAAGGAATTTCAGAAATAACTCCTTGTGATGCCTAATTACATCTCTTTCAAAATCATAAAAATAAACTTTGTCTAGATCAGGAAAGCATACAGACTACTCAGCTGTAACTATGAGATTAATCTTGACAATTTGTTTATGCAGTTTTTCTGGGAAGATGTGCACCAATTTTAAAAGTTGAACGTAGTCCCCTTATTTTACCATTTGCTACAGAAAACACTAATGAACAAGCGTGCTCATGCGTATAGGCCAAGTTCTTGCCAATCAGCATTACACCTGGGCTGCTGAACCACCACTTTAGAGTCACTAGGTTGCTGTGCATATGCTGTTACAGTAACAGAGGCATTTTAATAGAATTATGACTCTTGCTTTCTCTGATTTTCTAGCTCTTCTGTTCAATTACTGCTGGATTACTCCATTATTTCCTTCTAGCTGCTTTTGCATGGATGTGCATTGAAGGTATTCACCTCTACCTTATAGTTGTGGGAGTCATCTACAACAAGGGTTTCTTGCACAAGAATTTCTATGTCTTTGGCTACATCAGTCCAGCCGTGGTTGTTGGAATCTCTGCTGCACTGGGATACAAATACTATGGCACCACAGAAGTGTAAGTCACTGTTTCTATGTCCAAGTCAACATATATAAGAATGCAATAGTCACAATTGCACATTTCAAGGCATTTTCTGCTGTTTACTTTTCAGATGTTGGCTCAGCACAAAGAATAACTTTATATGGAGTTTTATAGGACCAGCATGTCTAATAATTCTTGTAAGTATAATTTTCATTTTTTATTGTAGTACATAAAATTGATAATAAAAGGTGTTCAATAATCACCCACCCATTGCCAGCATAGCTGTGAGTGCTAATTATAGGGCAGAATTGGCTAATTTAGAGCTTTTTATAGTGTCTCTAAATTATTTATATGCTGTACATCTAAATACTTTACTAGCCTGAAAAATGGATGTTTGACAAAAAAAAAATCAATATAAGATTTTTTTCTTAGTTGTTCTCTTTCTTTTAACCCATTGCTTTGAGAAATTCTGTGAACCGTTTCTGGTTTTTACGAGATAGAATCTTTGTACGTCTTTGGCATCTCAGCATGGCTCAGCAGGAGGTGTACACAGACACTAGCCTAGCAGACAGATAATCTGGTTTCTCAAACGTTGTATGACTTAATCTCTTATCAGTGATCGGTCATCTTTGTAAGATTAGACTGTCATCTTTATGGTTTTATCACTCGCGTGTACCCTGTCATCATCAAAGCTATTTTAAACCAAATTGCGACGTCAGAGAAAAGAACCCACTATTTCACATGGGCAGACAAGGCAACTATTGATAGCCCTATTTCAGCTGTGAAGAGGGCCTCTTTAATTCTTATTGGAAGTGGTTTCAAACCTGCAAATTTGGCAGGTATTATATGTTCCACTCTGAATCGAGACACTTTTGGTGCCTCAGGAGCATTTCTAAGTGCTGTAAAGTTTAACAAACGATTCCAACTGTAATGGGGCATTATTGTGTATGACTGGGTTGACAGTGAACTGGAAATAGCTGGAGCTAACAGGAGGAGAAGGTACTATGGTGAGGCTTCATGACATCTATGGTTACATCAGTTATAACCCTTTGTTGCTTTTTAAGCTACGTGGTGATAAATGTGAGGATTTGTAAAAAGGAGCAAGTAGCAGTGCCTAAGACACACAAGATGATAGTAAAACAGTTTTATTTTAATGTGTTAGCCATTTCAAAGTATGAGGTATAATTCTGGCCAAATTCCACCCCAAATTCCTCCTGTAGATTGGGGATAGGCTGGAAGTAACCTGCCAGATGCAACTGCAGGGTGATGCCTCCCCATCTCACCCTCCTGGTGAGCACAGCAGACTTCGAGAGAGGCAAGGCACCACAACCCCCTTGGCTCGGTGCTTCTGGAGTCAGATGGCCCTGACAGCTGACAGGTTACTACGGTGAAACAAAATCGTCCTTTACTAGGAAATTCTTACAATTCTTAGGTTTAGGTTGACGATTTCCTGTTTCCTCTTTGGACCTTATCTCTTTCTTCCATGAAGGCAAGAGAGTTGGGATTTTTTTGTTGTTGCTCTCATTCCTGTTCCTCATCTGCCTTCAGGTGACGATTAATGGGCAGTGATGTATCACTGCACAGTTAGCACAGGAAAACTGCATTATCAAAATGTACAAAATCCCCAAAATTTATGCATCTGTAACCTTGGTTTTACCTCCAGCTGGGCTGTGCCTGACGCAGGGTCTTGGGTCCGCAGTGCACAGGCAGAGCAGGTCTGCGGTGGCTTTGATTTAAGTCTAGCTGGCTGCAGAGGCAAATACTGCAGGCTGGGCTTGCGGGCTCATAGCTCTTCTTGGAGAACTCCAGATCTCCCAGCAACCCCTGTGAATTACTAGAAAAAGGAGCGGTGAAGTTGGTACAGGCTGTATGCACCAAGGCAGTCCTCCTATTTTTTCTCCCACTCCTTTGCCTAAGTGAAGCCACACAAAGGAGCTGTAGCTGGGCAGCAATTAGCCCTGTGGTTGTTTTGGTGGTTTTTGTCTGTTATGGAGGTATTTTGTGGTAACTTGTTTTCACATTATTCACATACTTTCATTATTGTCTCTT
Organism: Phaethon aethereus; assembly: GCF_964289735.1. Lineage (NCBI taxonomy): Eukaryota > Metazoa > Chordata > Aves > Phaethontiformes > Phaethontidae > Phaethon > Phaethon aethereus. Next base: position 21,698,224 of record NC_138584.1, read on the forward strand.
CGTAATCGTGCACTACCTGGGAGGAAAGGCAACCCACTTTCAGCAAGCTGCTTCATCTGCTGTGTGATTTTTTTTTTTTTTTTTGAGCATTTGGACAGCTTGTTTTGACAGAATGATAGCAAATTGAAGCCTAAACTGCAAGAGGGATCTTTTCAAAGAGTGCAGTGAGCTAGGTAACTTTCTCACGTTCTATCCAGGTTATTGTCTAAGGAAAATATGGAAAACCTTATGAAAATAGCTACTGACTCTGGAAGATGAAGTTGGTGTTAGATGTCTTCTCTGTTAAAGGCATGTTGCTGGTGATAATTCTGTTTCCATTGTCCAGTCTTCCTGCTGAGCACACTGCAATGGGCACCACCATAACAAAGATTCAACCCTTTCCAAAGTAGTGCCACTCAGAAAGTCCTTTTAATTACAGAAGCTGATCTCTTTCCAAGATTTCCATTCTGCTCACAGCTAATTAAAACAACAGCAAAAATAAATTACTAATTAAGGACTCTGAAAAGGAAATGTTATTTTTGTTCTGGGATAACCAGATAGAGCACTGCAACCCTCATATAGTTTACGTTTAATCCTGAGCTTCATCTACTAATAGCATTGCGTTTGCAGGTTTTCTGAGATAGTCTGGATACCAAATCTCTGGAAAGCCTCTCGCCATAAATCTGATTCTTGTACAAAAACATTAAACTCATGGTTGGCACGAATGTCCACGTACCTAAATGGTGCTTTCGGTTTCTGTGAATGGGGACCCAGGAGATCTGTGGTTTGGATTATATTGTCATATGCCTTTGAGATACCATGTAAACGATGAAGCACAGCACCGGTTCTCTACCAATGGATTTGACGTCTCAGGGCACATTGTTTCAAATACACCCTTAGACTTTAAATCTGCAGCAATAGTGAGGTACAGGGAGCTCAAGCGTTTATCAGGAGTGCAAACTAAGTTCGCTTCTGATTGCCAAAGCATAACACTACTTCTGAAGGTGTTTGCTTATTAATATTAAAGTTCTATTAGAATTCTTAAGTGCAAAGCAACAGCCTTATTGATCCCATCTAAAAATTGTTATTATTATTGGATTGGTGACTGTATATGAAAAATAGTGGGTCAGAACTTCTTTAGATGGGGTTAGCAAAGAAAGGGCATTTTAAACCTTTGTAATGCAAGCTGCAAGCTGAAGATAATTTCTACAACTTATTTTTTCCTCCTAATACTTGTAATCTTTAGAACCACAACCATTTTAGCTAAAACTATGCACTAGATTAGATCAAAGCATACAAGTATGGAAAAATTATTTATAACAAGTATTTAAACTTTTTAATAGAAAAGTGAGTTTATCACAAGCTTTAAGGGACAACCATTCACACACACCAAAACCCATGCCTGATTGAGGCAAATACAAATATAAGCTCCAGAGATAAAAGGTATGAAAATGAAAAGGAAAAAAAACCCCTAGAACATTTCCTTTTCTTTTGTAATACGCTCTTACAATAATGTCCCTGTAATAAGAAGCATGTAGAATGGAAATAACCATTTTTCTGCAGGGTAATGTGGCTCCAGTTTTGATTGGCATGTAATGTCAGCAAAAACAAACTCTTCCCTATTGTAGAGGACTTCTACATGGTTTTCCCCACCTCTGGTATGACAGCTCGCTCTGTGTTGAGTGGGAGCAGACTTATGTAAGGACTTTATTCTGTATCACTGACAGTTTTGGAAACTTCATCTTTAAACTCCGTGGACACAGGATAAGTCCCACTTGTACCTATTGTGAGGGACAGCTATATATTAATTGTCCGACCGGCAGTAGAAATGACATCATTTGGAAGGGTTGGGCAAAGATTATTAACACAGTACTCATGAAAGTCAACACTGTATTTATTACATAATTATAATGCACTGTATTTATAACACTCTATTTATTACAAGCCATTAAAAGGAAAATTTGGAAGAGAATCGCTGCTACTCCAAGTGCAGCTATAGGCAACCCTTCTAATATACCTGTCTCCCACAATCTTCTCCCATTAAATCTGTTCAGTTGAGCTTCGTGCAGCAAGTTCAAAGTCACCCATGATAACATCATTTGCACCTTTGCAGTATTGATAGAGTCATGCCGGCTTGACTGTTGCACCCACTGTCACTGCCGCAATGAACTGGCATACCTGTGTGAGGAGCCGGGACTCAGAAGTGTGACACGTGACATTTACAGATGCAATTTGCCATTTAACAGTATCAATCTATCAGCATCATTTGATGAGACCACCACTGTAATAACAAAATACAGACTTGTTCTTTGAGGTTGGAACATTTCCAAAATTGAACACCATCCAAATAATCCTCTCTGTGGCTCTTGTCCAAACATCCTAGTGTTGTGCAGTGAGGAGGTGGCTCCTTTATGCTCTTCCTCGTTTTATTCCTCTAATGTGTGTTTTCAGGGACCTTGGAGGTGTCTGGCTTGGCTTCAAGCTCCAGTTTCTTGAAACAATTGGTAATTGTAGTGTTTGCAAGCACAAAAGTGGCTTATAAATGGACCCTGCAATTTGCAGAGCAAATTGTAAACTTGACTTGGAACACACAAGCCAAGAACAGTTCTTGGGAGAGGTGTCCTCAGAAAAGCCAAGTTCTTTTTATTAAGCATTCTTGTATGTAATAAATGTAATGAATAATCAGCTGTAAAGAAAAAGTATTCTAAGAATTGCAGTGATTGATTAACCATACTGCTTTGAACTTCCCAAGTATAAATGAATGGGTAAATAAATAAAATATACGGATTGCAGTTGCAAAATAGAAAAAAGCGACATATGAGTGATGAAAGCAGGCTAACAGTAGAGTAATGCTTTTCATTAAGGAACTGCCTGCATATTCATTAGAGCTAGTCAATTCCTTAAAAAATATGTTCATCAGATAATTTATTTGATGAATTTTACCATTATTTGTCAAATAAGTTATTCAACAAAAAAAGATAAAATTAATGGAATAATGCATTCATCAAATCTTATTGGACAGCTCTAATACTTATTCAGTTCTGTACATTTGGGTTGATTCAGGATTAGTAATACTGCTGCAATCAATGCAGAAAAATTTCCTGGCGAATCCATTACTCTGCTGTTTTCTCATATACTCACAAATTTCATGTACTTAATACTCTAATCTAGGCCATTCAAACTGAACATCTTTCTCCTAGAAAAGTAAATATTTGAAGAGTTTTAACTCTTACATTTTCACAGACTTCAATATTGAGCATGATCTGACAGTCTGTTGCTCCCATTAAAAAAAAAAGGGAAAAAAAAAAAGCAGCCCTTCTGAGGTCAGTCACACCACACTGTTGTAATCACATACACTGCCTCTTCGGGCTTCTTCGCATTATTATTCCCGTTCGTTGATGAAGCAGTTCATGTTTGTTACTCTCGATATTTCTTGATATTCTAAGGTGTACTGTCAAAGAAGTTGTTTGACCTCTGACCCCCATCACAACAAACCGTACCACCATCTCACATTTTTAGTGCATATATATGCTTTGGAAAATTCAGTGGTTTTGTTTTTTTTCCCCTAAAGGGTTATTTGTGATAAATGCTTAGTTATGTTTCTTAGATAGATGAGAAAAGTATATTCTGTACCATTTACTGTACATTTTTCAGAAAATAGCTGTTTTAAACATTTTTTTATATCTACGCTTGTTCTTCAGTCTGCCTTTTTAGTGGAAATAAATTTCCTACAGGGAGTAGCAATGGATTTATTATTCTTTATGAAAGAATAATAGTCCCCTTTTCATCAGCCCCTCTGTGGCTTCAGTTAACGGTATCTCCGTTGCATTTCTTATGCCATTGTGGGTAAAGTGAAGATAATTAATTACGTAGTGGCATTAAAGACTGAGTCTGCAACTTTGGTTGAAACAGATGAGTTCAACCTGCAATGTTGTTCAGCAACAATGATACCTGCTGTGCTAAATAATCACTGAGTTGGAAAGTACTTGCCCTGTTTAGTGGATAGGACCAGCCTCCGTATTGCCATACCCAGTGGATGTGGTTTCTCAGGAAGACCAGGGCTTTCACATGAAATTAAGGTTTTTCCTTCCTTCCCTCTGTCATTAAAGCCCCTGTTCTAAAGTCCCTGGAAATACTTGGAAAAAGAAGCCGTGGCCATTAGTCTACAACACGAAAATTACCTACTCTTATGCTGTTACACAGGAACAAACTCTTCACATAAGATTCAAAGATCTTTGAAGGGTGTTCCATGTCTTTATTTTTTTTAAATCAGTTTAGCTAGTAATGTGATAAGAAAAAGCATGGGAAGACGTCCTTTCGGTGCATCTGAGGGAGAACATTAGATTTCAAAAGTCCAGTGTGTCGTCTGTCATCAAGAGTGAAGCAAGCAGACACAGCAGATGAGGGACTACAGGTGCATGCCAAGGGGAAGGGGAAGAGCACCCACAGGTCCCAAGACATCCCACAGCTCGGTGCAGGTCAATGTCCCAGGCATCCTGCTTTTCTAGTAACATAAACTGTGCCCACTATTTTAATGGATCCAAGTATATAAAGCCTTAGTGGATTTTTTCAGGAAAGCCACACAACTTCCAGAATCAGCATAAATTGTTCATTGAAAGGACACCGTAGGTTTGCTTTAGATAGTTAACATAGACTGATGACGTCTTTTGGACTTTCTTAGTAATTACATGATGACTATGTCCACACTACATATTTTCTCACTCAAATCACAAAGCCCCTTTGATTCATCGCTTGCAGACATTCAGAGAAGCAAATTTAAATTCACAGTAGTAATTGGTTGTGAATACTCTGTTTGGAAATTTCACTTGGTCACTAAAAGAGTTTTTGATGGCTTTGGGTAAGATCATAAGCCACAGCAGAATCATGAATATTTCTAAAAAACAAAGGGCCGAATTCCTTAGGGGATTTGGCAAACTGTGGAAGGCATGAACAGCTTTCTGCCAACTATTCACACTCCCAAAGTGGCAAATACAGCCTGTTGTCAGACTCGACATCTCAGTTGTGCTCCTGATGCTGCCTCCCTCCTGGGAGCTTGTCCATTCACCAAAGCTAGCTGTGCTAAAAGGTAATATACAACTGTTCTACTCCTCTTTACCAGGGCTCCTGCATAAAGCTCCAGATGCAGCCTAAGACAGGTTTGCATTTATGCAAAGAAACCGTAGGATAGGTGTAACGTGTGGTCTGAAGTCTGTGATGCACCTGGAATCGGTTCATTAAACAGCCTGATTTATGTCATTACCAACTCCCAAGTAAATACACGTTCTCAAAAGCTTCTTGGAAAAGGAGAAGAGTAAATCTTGTAATTAATTATACTGTGAGCAAGATAGACCCCAGATCTAGTTGGGCTAACGTGTATGGCTGAGGTCAGATACATCTCTATTGGTTCATCCCTCCTGTCCTTGGCTGCAAAACTGAGGCTAAATAAAAATATTTAGGTCAGTATGTGTTTAGCTTTGCAATCCAATAAGAAACAGCATTGAATCCAGAAGTCTGAGAAGCTATTTACTCTGATGAAAAATATAGAAACCCCATCTATTTATTTATTTATTTACAGCTTGCTATAAGTGTTCTAAAACTATAAAGGAAACAATTGAGTCTAAAACTACAGCTTGAGGTATGTAAAAGAGCAATTTTGAAATATTCATATATAAAGAGCAACCCTATGTGAAAATTATGTATTTCCTGAGACAGGGCTTGAAATAAACTCATTTAACTATGTTTCAACTTTAAACAAGTGAAATTATTAAAATCTTAGAATCATAAAATTGTAATCCTGTATTATTGAAAATGTTTCCCCAAAATATAGCTTAAAGGGGGGTCATTAATGTTTTTGTTACATTTTCTACTCCCATATAAGACTGCCGTTGTATACCTAAAGCATTCGAGAAAGTATATTCACTGGGGACATGATAATGAAATAAATCATTCAGGAGACAAACCCAGACTGTTTGAGTGCCAGCTTGTGTCCAATTGTATGCAATTAATACAGCATACATTTTCATTTTGAAGCTTAAGCTGTTGTATAGTTAGTAGCTTAATTCTGTTCTCCCCTGACTGAATAACGATGACCCACTGAATGTTGTCGTTTTACCCAACCATTAGCCAGACAGCCAGAGAGACAGAAATGTATTGCTCTCTGTGGCTGAATTCAAAACATCCCAAGCTCATTAATTCACACACTCATAATAAGGGTCATTGTAAAGACTGATACAGATACAGCTGCTCTGAACTTCAGACATTTTTTGAAAGAACCAAATTCAATATGATATATGTAAAAAACTCAAGTATATGCCTAAGAGAGCAGCAGGAGAAATTTTCTCATTCTTTTTTGTGAGATCTGACATCAGCATATAGATGGTTTCATCAATTATTGAGACAGAGACTAAGAAAGGAAAAGGGAATGATTTGGGGGTTTCATTTTTGAAGTTTGAATGTAAAGTGCTCAGACTGAATCAGAACTAGTATGTCTTTAGAATTAGCTGCCTCTTTCTTATACCTTCTCTTCTTTGTAATGCTAGAGAGCCTTAAAAGGCTGGTGTTTAAAGTGTTTTAATAACTTTTGAAAGGCTGGAGTGTATCTTTTACACAAGGACATCATATACGAAATTACCAATTCTTTTTTATTCTATAAATACTTGTCTATTGGAAATAGCCTCAAAATACTCAGTCTCATATTAAACAGTTACTCCACTGTTAAAAAAAAAAAACCCTATCTTTAGATAGTCCTGGATGAGGAACTGGGGGTGAGGGACATCCAGGTATTCCTGCTCCAGTGACTATTTAATTATTTATGTGGTATGGAATAGATCCAGCAGGGCTGATGGAGAAATAGCAGTGAACAGTTTGTACAGGGGCTGGAGAAACTAGGGGTCATAGCCTAGTCTGAATATTAAGTACAACAGAAAATTGTGCCCCTGCCTCCAACATCCTGGATAAATGGCCTGTCTACAGGGAACGTCATTGTTCAGGAGTGTCCTTTCTGGTTTTAATTAGAAAAGTTATCCTAGTCAGGAAGCTTTTCCTGGTGATAGTCTAAAAACAGTAAATGTCTTTTAGTGCTAATGAACTGACATTTTTCAACAAAAAAATGCTGGACAAAATTTTCTTGAATGCCTCTCATCCTGATCTGTTTCATTTTACTAGATGTCCAGGTGCTAACTGAGGTACTGCCATGAAGGACAGACCGTTTCCCTCTAAGCTTTCAAGTGCTCTTTTGTCTTGCTTAAAAGAAGGGAGTGAGGGGGAGAAGGAAAAAAAGATTTCTTAGTTGCCAAATTTGACAGCTGTCTGCTACCTTGATGGGGCAGAATGATGATATATCACTTCACTCAGTATCTTACAATTTAATTGTAATTAATTATGAAAGAAACTACAACTCTTCAACATGAGTGCAAATATTTTTATTTGCAGGCAGATGTTTTGCATGCTTTAAATTTTGTGTATTTCATACCATTCAGCACTCAACTAAAAATAACTATCATTCTGTACCTACACGGAGAGAGTTTCATGCAGTGTGAAACACTAACATCATATTTACTTGAGCACAGAACATTATGTTACTCTTCCAATATATAAAATGCGTACATTTAACAGTGGAATTAAGGACCTATTTTAAATATAGCAGTTGCTAAGCAATGTGTTATTAGCAGAACTCCAACAGCCTGGAACATTTAGCATTTTAGGACCTACTTACTCGTTTTTATATTATTACTTAGTTTGCAAAATACAGTTAGTAATCAACAGAGAGGTTTACAATTTGCTCAGACAATAGACGAGATGGTTGTTTCTCAGTGTGCTTCTGGATCCTCATCTTAGGAAAAAGAACCAAGTAAATATTATATCTTGATATGCATACAACTCTATTATTTTCTACTACAAGCTGCGGGTGGGTGAACTCTGCTGCAGTGGTCCCAGAACTGCGAGGAGCAGAAGCCAACGCAGCAGTACCTTGCTCTAGCCATGCACACCGTTGGGCAGCTGCCCTTCATTACAGGAGCCTATGCAGAAGTACTCTGCTCAGCGAGCCGCGGCAGGCAGAGGGAGGGATGCAAATCTGCAGATAGAGGTACAGAGCCATCCTAGCTCTAGGTGGAGGTAGCTTAACGCTTACACACAGGTTTTCCCATCCTAGCCTAAAACACATGTGATTGATTGAACAGAGCTCCCCAGGCTAATTCCTTTAGCAAAACCTCTTTTTTGTTGCCAAGATGATTAGGAAAGCACCTGGAAATTTCTTTGAATTTGCAATTGCTTTTTCTCTCCTGTGAATTTATTTACAAGAGGAAATTATCCAGACCAATGCTGTGGCTGGGGGTCAGATCCAATCCTAGGACCTGTACCACTCCAGACAGCTCTGAACTCTTCCTTGCACGTCTGCTGTATCTTACCCATCACCGTCACCAATATGCGGTTTCTATCTTAAACATTACCATGGAGATCCGCAAACCATAGCTACAGGAAAACGTCACTCCCCTGCTCTGTACCACAAAGTGCATCCATGACACATGCAAGTGTTAATCTGCAGAGCAAAACCCACAGCGGTGTCCACTGTCGCCCATGAATCCCTCGAGACTGCCGCTCTCTGTGATGCGTAGGGATAAAGCCTTGACAATGCTGGAGGCAATGGGAGTTTCTCTGTTTAACAGTTCTGCCATTGGTTTAATGGGGCCAGAAGTAACTCCAAAGTCCTAAATCCTCATGACCTCTCAAGACAGGTGATCTCCCCAAGAGAGTTGTACCAAACACCATCCTCCCTTTAACCTCAGTCACAGGTGTACAATAAAACCTAGCTCATCCAGATTTGTGGCTTCTTGAAGATTATCCTGGGTTATACAGAGACATAAATGTAGTTGCCCATACGTACAGAATCACGATCTCATGATGTCCTAATAACTGCCCTTATTAAATGTCTATTTCACATAAACGCATTTTAAGTGTCCTACCATTTGTCCATAAATATACCACAACGTTTCTAGAATTTAAGAAAGCTAAAAATACTTTTACAAACATCTTTAAGGAGAAATGATTCCCTGAAGATGCTATGAGTGTAGGCCGTTCCTATATCAGCTCTTGTCTTTGATTAACCACTTAAAAAAAGAAAAAAAAAGGAATAGATTAATTATTAAAATTAGTCCTGCAGTGCACCTGAGCACGCTGAGTGAAACATGATTCCCACTGGATCTTGGGGGATGGAGGGTTGAAGATGTTCAGCAACTCACACAATTGGGCTTGGAGGGAGAAAGTCAGAGCTTTCCTTTGTGAAACAGAAAGGACTGAGTGCACTGTTTGCCCAATAGCAGTTTGGCATGGTTTGTTAAAAAAAAAAAAAAAAAAAATCAGTTCTGGGCTTGGAATCAATGCAATTCCCCTTTAGCCTATGAGACTTGCTGAGAAGCCCCTCTCAGGACATGCAGCAGTTTCTCTGGCTGCTCAGCCATGTAATAACACTGAAAACAAAAGCACGAGAACTTACCGTGTCACGCTGCAATGTCATTATTCACTTGATAAAACTGTGGCCGTGCCACAACATTTCATACTTCGGGTTTGCCCAAAGCTGCGGAGTCGCTCTGCTCATTACCCCGGTGACTTCTCCCCAAAGCCGGCACGAGGCAGCAGCAGTCCCCAGGCTGGCCCTCCCCAGGCCTGTGCAAAGCCTGGCCTGAGCTTGGCTCCAGTCACCTGCACGTCTTGCCCTACTCCAGCCTGCTGCCGCTCTGGAGAGAGTGTGCCTTATGTCTGCCGTTTCATTCTCATTCACCTTGCCTGTCACCTCAAGGCAGCCTTAATTATAACGTCATGGAAGGTTTGTTCAACAAGATCTGAAGATTGTGCTTTAATTACAAAAATGAAAACACGCAATTACAACCAAAGTATGTATAAAACACAATATTTGGCTATAAGTAGCAGCTGAAGCCTTTTTAGATGTTTTAGTGTCTCTCACCCAGAAGTCCCTCAATTTGTCCCAACTGGAAGATTTGGGGATCCAGGTTTCCTTGTGCCTATCTATATTTTGGGTGCCTTTTTCAGCCTGCTACTTCCATTTGTGCTCATTTGAAGCTCAGCTTTGGATACAAATTCAAAAGTCTTCGGTGGTTCTATGTCTGGTCAGGCATTTTGGGTGATTTCACTTCCTACCCCATTTGTTGAAATACGAATGGCTTTTTGAGGGTATCAGTTATATAAAGGCCATGTCTCCTTTGGTCCTACTCAGTCCAACTCTCCATCGTGAACTTTTTACTCTCCATTTCCCAGAAACAGCTGAGGCTACTGGTATGTTCATAGCAAAGAATATGAAAGGTACCAGGTCGCAGCAGCAGATGTTAAGCTTAGGATACCTGTTAGATTACCTCTAAAAGCCATACTTGACACATTATTAGCATTAACTAGTTTTTCTCATGGATTTACCCATGAGTTCATGTTATTGTTTCCCCTCAACTTTTGCTGGTTTTCTGTGTCACAAGACAGTTACAACTACTTTGTTGTTGCCTATTTTGTCCCCCAAAAGACATAATGCAGTGCCAGAGGGCTCTAACTTAGGTTGAAAAGAAAAAATAATTGGTATGTTGCCTAAAGCTACTGTTTTGAGACACTGAACATTGTGTAAAGGCAGTCTATGCACTTTGGTATAGATATTCTTTATTGATGAAGTGCTTCAAAATGGGGCAAAAACTGACTTAAGACTTTAATAAATCTTGGAAATGACCGGGTATTTCAGAAGTTAAGCTCACCCTCATTACCCTGTAACACTACCTCCTGCAAGGCTACCTGAGACTTATTGTACAATAATTGTGTTCTGGCAGCTGACTCCGAGAAGCCGGCGTGAACCTCTCCCGCTCCCCCGATACACGCAGATTATCCCCATTAGAATGAATTGATGAATGAAAAGATCATAGTTAATGGGTATTGCTTTAATGCAGAGGTCCAAATCCGATTATCCTGTGCAACGGACAGCGTAAATATTATTTGTGTAAAGGAGCCCTTCTGGGACAAAGAGCAATGGAGTCCGCTGCCATGAGGCCCCACATCCATTCATTGCCCACCCCACCATTGCTCAGCAAAACCTCTCCAGTTCTGCAGCTGGTTTATGTGGCCGAAGGATAACGGGGTTTGGCCCATAGAGCTTCTTAGCGAGCCTATTAAAGGCAATAGGAAGGCTCTCATCGACATTAGTGATCTTGGCGATGGGCCAGCAGAGAGGAAGGTTGGTTGAGTGGTTTGTGTTTGCAATCTCGATAACAGTTTCTGAGTAAGTCTGTATTCTCCATGCTCGTGGTACTTTGATCACATTTCACCCTACCTTTTTCACATTAATAAATACATTAGGTGGGTTATGCAGACTACAGTGTGTGCACTAAGTTATTTCATACATTAGTCACCAACAAATATAAGATAAAAAGTAAGTCTGCATATAATTACCCACAACTGCTAACTGACTTATAATTAACTTTGAAAAATTGCTGGTTTAGGAGATATTATAGATTACAATTTTAAATACAAGGAGCTTCAAAATAGCTCTCATGATCAGTGCAAGTACAAGGTATTCAGTGAAGGATTAATTCCCTAAACTGCTAATCAGCTCTATCTCCTGTCTTATCAAATTGTAAATATATTATGCTGTATTAAACTATGAGCATGCAGCTAATTAAAGCACAGCCTGCATTTCATATCAGATACTCCCCCCCTTGACACAACAAAAATGTTCTAAGGACATACATAACAAGTGTTAACAAATGAAAGTGATTCTTTTTACAATGATGCTGTGGTCCTCCAGCAGTCTTTTGTCTTCATTTCAGAGGAATTTTTTTTTTTTTTTTTTAAGAAAAAGAAAGAGGGAGGAAAACCACACTGTCTTTCTGGAGAAACAAGTTGGGGAAGACATTAATTCTATTCATTCTATAGCTGGAAGCCCACAGGAACCAACCAAGGGATTACAACCAAGAATCTACAAATAGTATCTGGAGGATATCCAGCTAAAATTTGGTTCATTTACAAACATTTTTAATAGATTCTGACGTTAAATGCTGCAAAGCAAAGTAAGACTTCTTTTAAAAAAGCAAGAAAGCAAACCCATCCACGTTGTTAAAGGAATGCACTATAAATTTAAATGAAAGATCAGTGAAGCCTAGCCGAGCAAACAGAGGTTCAGAACCATAATTGAACATCATTTGCAAAACTGCTTCTTTTAGTTGTTTTTTTCGGTTTCAAACTCAAATAAAGCAATGCCATTATAAAGAAGGCAGGAAAAAAAAATACTGAAATTATTCACCTATGAAACAAACATAAAATATAAGAGAGAATATGCAGCAAGGAACCTTTCAACCAAAGTTTTTTTTTTAAAAATTCTTTGTGTAAACCTGAAAAATTTTTTGTGCCGCTTGAACATTTTCACACCGCAAAGACCTCTGAACATATGATGTTATTAATGTTATTCAGCAACAAAAGACATAAATTTTGTCAAGATCTACATGATACAGTACAATAGAAAATCCATGGGGGGGGGGCTGTTTGGTTTTCTCCGTTGCCCTCTCCTCACCTCTCCTTTCCTTTCCTTTTTTTTTTTTTTCCTTTCTTCTGTTCTTAAACATCTCTACTTAAGGAAAAAAATCTCAGCAGGAAATCGAAGAGATTTACCAATAAAATCAATAAACATTTGCAGACTGTTGGTAGTGATACTGTTGAGATAAGGTAGAGTTACAGCCCTGTTTGATCAATGTTTATTACTGGGCTCATATTTTTTTAATAGAAGTGGATCAGAAAAGGGCGGGGGGGGGTTCCCCTCCCGGCATTGGATTCTGTAGGTCTCATATACACAGAAACTTTATCTGACTTGTTTAATTTAAATGTGTAACAGTTACTGAAATTCAAAAGCATCCTGGTCTGAACTAAAAGTTCCTTTCTTCACTCTCCCCAGGTTAATTTGTTGGCTTTCGGAGTGATTATTTATAAAGTATTTCGACACACTGCAATGTTAAAGCCAGAAGTTAGTTGTTATGAAAATATAAGGTAAGTTTGCCATTTAATACAAGTTCTACTTTCTGTAAGTTTAAATACAGCCAGAGATGCAAGTGAGTATTCAAAAATAACAGTTTAATCTTCTGGGAGATTTGCAGAAAAAGGATGATTTTTTTTGTTTTTCTGTTACCCCCTCATATAGATTTGGAGGTAGATTTTGCAATCTTTATTCCTGTTGAACAACACCTTGTACAGTAACCTTGTGTGAGATGTGCAGGAGGAATACAATGAGTAGTCTGTATCAACCAGAGGGTAAAGCCTGACGGCAAGGTTAAAGAAGTAATTGTCATTTTTTCTGAAGTACTTTCCACAGCCTTTATGCAAGCCAAACCAGATTTCAAAACTTACACCTGAATTGGGACCAAAATATTTGCCTTGAAGTAACAAGTGATTCAGTGATAAGAGAATCAAGCCATTCATGGCGTTTGTAAAATTCTACAGTAGGACATTGTGCTTCTCTGGCGTGGGAGGGGTGGAGAGGGCTCTCTCCAGGATTTTTACTTTGCATGCTGCTATGATTTTTCCATCAGCTCCCTCTCTTTAAAACTGATTTATAGGGACCTTGAAAACCGTTTGTGCAGGAAAAGCTGAAGTGTACTACAGGGAACATTGAAAACAACTTACTGTTTGTGTTGCTTAGGAACACTCCCGCAGTTTCAATGCATCGCACTAGATTTATAGTTAGGATTTAGCAATTGTTTGATTGATTACTTTCTCTTATTCCTCACCCTTCGTAGCTTCATGTGGTGAGCTGGTTTTAATGAAGTTGAAAATTATTCATTTTCAGAGAAACAGTGCTAAAAATGTCTGTTGTTCAAAGGAAGTCCTGCAATGACTGGGCTGAGAATGAATAAGAAAGTAATCAGTGGCTTCATTTCCAAGACAACATGCTGTAATTTGCTCGAGTCTGTGAGCAGGGCTCTACAGCACGTTAGAAAAAAAAAAAAAAATCACAGCCAATCAGTTACTATAATTTGAAAGCGTCAATATGCTGGCCCAGGAACTATTTGAGAGCGTTTGTGTTCTAAAAACAAAATTATTTTTTTTTTAAAGAGAAAGAATGAAAGAAAGAAAGTCTAGTTTTACAGCTGGAACCGTCTTCTGCAGTGAGCCGGAGAGGCAGCCTGAGAACCCTTTGATGTCACGCACATGTCCTGACCTAGGCGCATACTGTACATTTTTCTGGGTTATTTTTTGAGGAGGATAAGGGGGAGGGGGAAAAGTGAGGGAATGCTTCATAACAGACATATGTTTTTCCTTGGGGAATTACGCTAACAGTAGATTTAAATCAAATCATATGGTGCTGCAGTACACCAGAGAAAACATATCTGAAGATTAAAGCAGCCAGTGTTTTAAAGGCCCTCCAGTTTTACTCCTTTGCTCTTCGGCGGCGATCGCGTGAGCCAGCTTGTGCCACAGTGCTACAGCACACCCTGAAGAGCAGCCCATGCATTTGCACTTCTCAGGCCTTTGCAGCCGAGAAAAAATTGCTCAGGCGGCATTCACCGTTCAAAGCGGTGAAGGAAAGAAAATAACGCGCACCCGCACGTTGTTCCCAATGCTTCCTTCCTGCCCAGGTCCTGTGCCCGAGGTGCTCTGGCTCTCCTGTTCCTCCTTGGGGCTACCTGGATCTTTGGGGTCCTCCACGTCGTACAGGGATCCGTGGTGACCGCGTATCTTTTTACAATCTTCAACGCGTTCCAGGGAATGTTCATCTTCATATTTCTTTGCGTGTTGTCTAGGAAGGTAAGTGTCCCGCTCCGTGTGGGAAGTGGCGCGGGTAGTCACAAGCACCCACACAGGGAGGTGCCCAGCCCTGAGGTGGTCACGGTGCCAAGACTTTATCAGAGCACAGGAGGAAATCCTTGTACCATGGATGGGGGAGAGGAGGGAAGAGGGGAAGCTTTGCTATTGCTTTCAGCGGAGGCAGAACCTCTGCCCAATTCTTACACAGAATCACACACAGAATCACAGAATCACTAGGTTGGAAAAGACCTTCAAGATCATCAAGTCCAACCATTAATCCAGCGCCACCATGTCCCCTAAACCATGTCCTGAAGTGCCACATCCACACGTTTTTTGAACACTTCCAGAGCTGGCGACTCCACCACCTCCCAGGGCAGCCTGTTCCAATGCTTGACCACTCTCTCGGTGAAGAAATTTTTTCCTAATATCCAATCTAAACCTCCCCTGGCGCAACTTGAGGCCATTTCCTCTTGTCCTATCACTAGTTACTTGGGAGAAGAGGCCAACACCCTCGTCGCCACAACCCCCTTTCAGGTAGTTGTAGAGAGCGATAAGGTCTCCCCTCAGCCTCCTCTTCTCCAGACTTAAAAAACCCCAGTTCCCTCAGCCGCTCCTCATAAGACTTGTGCTCCAGCCCCCTCACCAGCTTCGTTGCCCTTCTCTGGACACACAACACCTTCTCACGTATTTTCTCCCAGTTTTGAAAACAATGTGTGCAACAGGGGAAAATGTTTTTTGAAATTGTAGAGCTGGATATAACGCCATTAACCTATAGATAAATAGATAAATCTATTTCATATTTGAAT
This sequence comes from Phaethon aethereus, assembly GCF_964289735.1. Lineage (NCBI taxonomy): Eukaryota > Metazoa > Chordata > Aves > Phaethontiformes > Phaethontidae > Phaethon > Phaethon aethereus. The sequence goes on from NC_138584.1 coordinate 21,713,787, forward strand.
TCAATATTTTTATTTCAGATTCAGGAAGAATATTATAGGTTGTTCAAAAATGTTCCTTGCTGTTCCTGCTTGAGATAAATGGAAGGAAAACATGCGTGAGCATCTCGGCGGAAGAAGGGAGCAACCTAGGTGATGTTGTTATGGATATTACAGAAAAATATGGTATTGTGAAAGTATGAAATGACCCAGTGAGCAGGCATATCTCTTAACTGAATTACTGGCTGGTTTTGTACATACGTGTGCATTCATGCAGAGCATTTATATTATGCTGTAGAGAAACAGTACACAAAACAAAGTGGATTATTGCAAAACATATTGATGAAGACCAGGGAAAGAAGCCAATTTCTAAAGAGGATCAAAACTTTTCATGATTTAGGTTTTGTTTATAGTATTGGAAATATCTGCAGTTCTTGAAAGCAAGATACCAAAAACCAAATGGCGCAGCAGATTTTATGAATTGCTTCACTAGTGGAAACATGTTCACTGTCTTTTTGTAGTACCGAGCTTCTTACATTAAGTTGTGTGTGGTCATCTGCAGGGAATGGGTTACATTACAGAGTCAATAGATAAAGACCTGCTTCAGCCCAGACTTTTGAAAACATTTCTTTTAATTTAAAGTAGATTAAAAAAAGGAATTTGTTTAATATTATTCTCT